>NC_135503.1:82907370-83207370 GCF_052857255.1 Amblyomma americanum | reverse complement strand
GATGTGCGCCGCCCGGCCTGTCGCCCGTTCTGGACGGTCGCAAGTTCTGGACGGATTAAACCCCTGCTCGAAAATTACGTTCCCCCGCCTCTCTTAAGCATATGCTTAGGATGTTTGCCCGTGAATGAGGTATCCACCATACACATCCTGGGGCTATTCACGCTAACCAACCGCAAAAAGACCCAAACTATTGACAAACTTAAATCTACAGCCGGCATGACGATGATACTCACCAAACGAATAGCCAACCGCAGAGGGGGCGCAAAGGAAAAGGACCTTTGTCGTCTGGTTCAGGCCTTCGTTTAAACACAGTCGTATACTCAGTCTCCTACCTAAGCCTCTATGCAGCGGAGAATAATAAAATCAATAGTATATCATCAGACAAGCATACAAGATTGCCCTCGGTCTATCGAGTCACACGTCACAGAGAGGCTCTTAGGGCTCCGCATACACAATACGCTAGATGAACTCTGCGAAGCACACCTAACGACCAGTGCGTACCAGTGCGGGCAGAGCCGTCCGTCCGTCCGTCCGTCCGTCCGTCCGTCCGTCCGTCCGTCCATCCATCCATCCATCCATCCATCCATCCATCCATCCATCCATCCATCCATCCATCCATCCATCCATCCATCCATCCATCCATCCATCCATCCATCCATCCATCCATCCATCCATCCATCCATCCATCCATCCATCCATCCATCCATCCATCCATCCTGAAGATCGGCTGCCGCTCCTCTCGTGACCGTGCTCTTGTGTGATACTATAGTGTTTCTGCTGAACGCCGCCTGTCTGGCACCGTGAAAAATATGGTAGAGGAGCAGGATGATGGTTTGGTTTAAGGGGATTTAACGTCCCAAAGACGCAGCGATGGCGTAGAGGTAGAACATCCGCCTCGCGTGCAAGAGGACCGGGGTTCAAATCCTGGTGCCGCGCAATTCTCCACCGGGTTTTAAAAAAATCCGCGTGTCGATGGAATTGCATGACCAGGCCTGGAGTGCGGCCTGATCTCGGTAACCAGAACCGACAACGATCTCTCTCCACAGAGCAGGATTTGGCCACCCTGGTGTAGTACTTGGCCACAACCTTCTATGATCAAACCAATTAACCCTCGGCCCTCAGTCCCCAGCGGCTGCAGAGCAACTGACCACGGCGGCGGTCAGACCTGTGACGCAGCGGAGGGTGCTAAGAATCTCTGGCTCCGGACAGGCCGCCATTGGAATCTGAACGTGGCAACGTTTAACGCTAGAACTTTATCTAGTGAGGCTAGCCTAGCAGTGCTCTTCGAGGAACTAGCGGGAATTAAATGGGATGTGATAGGGCTTAGCGAAGATAGGAGGACAGGCGAGGCGTATACAGTACCAAATGACGGACACATACTGTGCTATCGCGGATTAGCGGATAGACGAGAACTAGGTGTGGGATTTCTTATTAATCAGGATATAGCTTGCAACGTAGAGCTCTATAGTATTAACGAGAGGGGAGCAGCTATAGTAATTAGGCTGAATAAGAGGTACAAGCTGAAAGTGGTGCAGGCCTACGCACCCACATCCAGCCATGATGACTCCAGGATTCCAGAAGGAGCCTTCCCAAACAGCACAAGTAATTGGCCCAATATTGAAACCGTATTGGCAAAGGTTGGCCCTACAAAGGACCAGGATGGGGTCATCCTATTGCAATATTGGGCCGATGACCAGTGCTGCTTGACAAAATTGTGGGAATTTGTTTCGGTTCCCGTACCACAAAAGGCTCCTTCTGGAATCCTGGCATATCCAAACCACCCCGAACAATATCAACCGCACAAAAGGAAACCTGCCCACAGTATATGCCCAGGGACTTCGCTCTTCAACTCAACGAAAAAAAGTCGCCATTTACCACCTCCCTGCAGTGTGCTAGCGGGAATAACAGCCTAAACCCCCTCCCCCGCGCCTTTCGCGTCATAGCTGTCGTTCTTTTGACCCCCCCCCCCCCTCCCCTCTATACTTACAAGACGCTAACTGCTGCCCTCAGTCACCCCTGATGAAGGAGCCGAGTCGGCTTCGAAACGTTGGGTTAAACTTAAAATTTTTGATTGGAGATGTGCAGTTCATTACAAATTTCCTATTAGGACGTAGAACCGGCAATGAATAAAGTAAAATCACAGTGCACTGTACTGATGGGCGACTTCAATGCGAAGGTGGGCAAGAAGCAGGCTTGCGACCACGCGGTAGGTGACTAGGGGATAGGTTCTAGAAAGAGCAGGGGAGAGTTACTAGTCGAATTTGCAGATAGAAATAATTTACGAATCATGAATACCTTCTTCCGCAAACTAGAAAACAGGAAGTGAACCTGGAAGAGCGCCAATGGTGAGACTAAAAGTGAAAGCGACTTCATACTATGCGCTAAACCTGGCATCGTTCAGGATGTGGCCGTCCTCAGAAACGTGCGTTGTAGCGACCACAGAATGGTAAGTTCTCAAATTAGCTTGGACTTGAAGAGGGAACGGAAGAACCTAGTGAAGAAAAAGTCCATTAACGAGTTAGTCATAAGGGGGAAAGTAAAGGAGTTTAAGATAGCGCTGCAAAACAGATTTTCGGCTTTAACTGGGGAAGGCGATTTTGATGTTCATATAATGAAAGATAATCTCACAGCCATAATTACGGAGTGCGCAGTAGAAGTAGGCGGTAGGACAGTTCGACAGGATACCGGAAAGCTACCTCAGGTGACGAAAGATCTGATTGAGAAGCGCCAAAGCATGAGGACGTCTAACCCTACCGACAATAGAACTGTCAGAGTTATCGAAGTTAATAAATAAGCGCAAGGTAGCCGACATAAGGAAGTTTGATATGGAGAGAATCGAGCATGCTCTAAATTTGCCCCACCGCGGTGGCTCAGTGGTTAGGGCGCTCGACTACTGGTCCGGAGTTCCCGGGTTCGAACCCAATCGCGGCGGCTGCGTTTTTATGGTGGAAAAACGCTAAGGCGCCCGTGTGCTGTGCGATGTCAGTGCACGTTAAAGATCCCCAGGTGGTCGAAATTATTCCGGAGCCCTCCACTATGGCACCTCTCTTCCTTTCTTCTTTCACTCCCTCCTTTACCCTTCCCTTACGGCGCGGTTCAGGTGTCCAACGATATATGAGACAGATACTGCGCCATTTCATTTCCCCCCAAAACCAATTATTATAAAGAACGGAGGTAGCCTAAAAGCGGTGAAGAGGAAACTAGGCATAGGTAAAAGCCAGATGTATGCGTTAAGAGACAAGAAGGGCAACGTCATCAGCAATATGGATAAGACAGTTAACGTAGCCGAAGAGATCTACACAGACCTGTACAGTAGCCAATGTAATCAGAGCGCTAATGAGAAAGACAGTAGTGCACAGCAATGCGTCATCCCGCCAGTAACGAAAGAAGAAGTAAAGAAAGCCTTAGGATCAATGGAAACGGGAAACGCAGCTAGGGAGGATCAGGTAACAGCAGATCTGTTGAAGGATGGTGGGGACATCGTGCTAGAAAACTAGCCACCCTGTATACCCAATGCCTTATGACCTCGACTGCACCAGAAGCTTGGAAGAATGCAAACATTATCTTATTCATTTTGTGACGTACCTAAAAAGAAAACAAACCTGTTCCCATTCCTGCAACAGCCTCGAAAGAGGCTAGCAGTATGTTCCAAATAAATAAAATAAAAATAAGAAGGGAGACGCCAAGGACTTGAAAAATTACAGACCGATCAGCCTACTATCCGTTGCCTACAAAGTACTTACTAAGGTAATCGCTAATAGAGTCAGGGCAACCTTAGACTTTAATCAACCAAATGATCAGGCAGGCTCTCGTAAAGGTTATTCCACAATAGATCATATTCAAAGTATCAATCAGGTGATAGAGAAATGCGCAGAATATAACCAACCTCTTTATATAGCCTTCACTGATTACGAGAAAGCATTCGACTCAGTATATATATATATATATATATATATATATATATATATATATATATATATATATATATATATATATATATATATATATAGCAATTGCACAGCCACTATAGTCCTCCATAAATTCAGCAATGAATTTCCAATAAGGAAGGGCGTCAGGCAAGGAGACACGATCTCGCCAATGCTATTCACCGCCTGTTTACAGGAGGTATTCCGAGTGCATGAATTGGGAAAAGTTTGGAATAAGAGTAAATGGAGAATATCTAAATAATCTGCGATTCGCTGATGACATTGCCTTCCTGAGTCACTCAGGAGGTGAACTGCAAATCATGATCAATGAATTAGACAGGCAGAGCAGAATGCTGGGTCTAAAAAATAACATTCAGAAAACCAAGGTAATATTCAACAGTCTAGCAAGGGAACAGTACTTCACAATTAACAGTGAGAGTTTGGAAGTTGTAAAGGAATACATCTACTTAGGGCAGGTAGTGACAACTGATACGGATCATGAGAGGGAGATAACTAGAAGGATAAGATTGGGGTGGAGCGCATATGGAAGGTTCTCTCAGATCATGAGTGGCAGTTTACCAATTTCCCTCAAGAGAAAAGTGTACAACAGCTGTATCTTACCGGTACTCACCTATGGAGCAGAAATGTAAAGGCTAATGAAAAGATTTCGGCTTAAGATAAGGACAATGCAGCGAGCCATGCAAAGAAAAAATGACAGGTGTAACGTTTAGAGACCGGAAGAGGGCAGAGTGGGTGAGGGAACAAACGCGGGTTAAGGACACCCTAGTCAAAATCAAGACATGGGCTTAAGCAGGGCATGTAATGCGAAGGAAAGATAACCGCTGGTCCTTAAGGGTAACGGAGTGGATTCCAAGGGAAAGTAAGCGTAGCAAGGGGCGGCAGAAGGTTAGGTGGGCGGATGAGATTAAGAAGTTGGCAAGCAAAGGGTGGATACAGCTGGCAAAAGACAGGGTTAATGGGATAGGCCTTTGCCCTGAAGTGGGTGCAGTAAAGGCTGATGATGGTGAAAATACAATTATTATAATTATTATTATTATTATTATTATTATTATCATCATCTTTGCGGACCTGCACCTCTTTCTTGCTCTCTTCTTTCACTCCCCCTTTATCCCTTCCCTTGCGGCGCAGTTCAGGTGCTCGAGGATATATGAGAGATAATACGTCATTTCCTTTCCCCCAAAGCCAATTAATATTTTTATTATTATCTTTGCGGCACAGGTGGTAATAGGGGTATGTGTCGAGACAGAGAGAGAAAGACAAAGACAGGAAGGTTAATTAGGCAGCGCCCGCTATGCTACCCTACACGTGGGAAGGGGAGCGGAGGGAGAAATAGAAAGGGGAGAGAACAAAGGGAGATGATCACTTTTCCACATGTCCGTTGGCCTTTACTTGAAGGGTACACAGGGCACACACTGATAGCTCACAATCTCACATTCAGTCCTGAGTCCTTCAAGAACTTGAAAAGTGCCTTCAAAGCTGTCCTCTGCGATGAAGGCTTACTCCAAGGACCCAGAATCTTGGCTTCAGTAAGGGGCTGAGGATCTAAACGGCGGAGTGTTGCAGCCAGGAGTGCACGCTCACGCTGAAACCGGGGGCAGTTACAAAGAAGTTGTTATATGGTCTCGTCCCCCCCACAGATCCCACACGCAATAGAGTCTGCCATTGCGATTAAGTGGGAGTAGGCAGTTGCGAACGTCACTCCCAGCCACAGGCGACACAACAGTGTAGCATCGCCGTGGGAGAGGCCAGACGGAGGACTGAGTTGGAGGAAGGGGTCTGGGCGGTGCAGACGGCATGTGGAGTGGCTAGTAGAGGACCATGACGCTAAAAGCTCTCTTCGGCCAAGCATTCGCAGATGTCTTTCTGCGTCGGCTCTTGTCAACGGTATCTGGACAATGTTGGCACTGCCGTGAGCCGCTCGAGCTGCAGCGTCAGCTGCGTCGTTTCCAACAATGCCAGAGTTGAGTTGAGTTGAGTGGTTGCAAGCTACCGGTGGGATTAGCCTTGCAGTTGCTGCCGGCAATTGTCCACCGTAGCGACACTTAAATAGAAATCACAGAAACACTGTCCGCAAAAACCCAAATAGACACTGCTGAGGTCACCATGTGGAGGCCAAATCCGTGTCCTCTAGGTAAAGTAGAAGAAGGCGGGAAGCATCCCTTCTAGTCGACTGGCTCCCGCGCGGGAAAACAATGTCCTGAAGAGAACTGTGAGGAACTCCTGCCTTCTTGAGGGATCCGAATAACACAGCCCGTTCCGCGTTGTACAAAGTACAGCACAAGAGGTAATGTTCTATGTCACCACACACACCACACGTTGAACACAATACAATGGTGACAACGCTAGGCCAGTCTTATACATCCACGCCGGCGTACGAGCAGAATCCGTGCGAACGCGGTGCAGCAAAGTGGCTTGGTACCTTTTGAGACCCTTGGCCACACATGGCTGATGAGGAGAGCTCCACAAAGAACTGAAGTGGCACAACACCACATCTCTGAACATTTGCTTGACTTCATGAGGGACTCCATGTACTGGAATCCCGGAGAGAGCTGTATGGGCGAGGTTGTCTGCTATCTCGTTGCCTAAGACACCTATGTGCGAGGGCACCCATTGAAAGCGTATAGAGAAGCCTTTGCTATGTATATTCTGCACCAAGCGTAGGGATCTAAGACTCAAGGCATCAGTGGGGAACCCGTACTCTAACCTTTGAAGGGAGATTTTGAATCCGTAATTATGACAGTAGGTTGAGGCGTACAACACCGTAGCTTATTTAGAGCTGCCTCAATGGCAACGCTTTCGGCCATTGTGGAGGACACGACTTTAGTAAAACGAACAGACCAATCATACTTCAAAGACGGAATATGAAAAGCAGCTGCACTAGATCCTCTGTTCTTGTCCACAGAACCGTCTGTAAAAATTTGAAGATGACTGGCATATTCGGTCTCAAGATGTTCCAGTACGAGCGAACGCATTGCCGCTAAAGGAGAATTCCGCTTAGCGCGAACGTGGGGAAACGCTAATAGAGCTAAGCGTTTGTGTCGATATCCGGTTAACCAAAGACAAATGTCGTCTGCATACATCGACATATGGACATGCCTACAATGTTTTTTCACTTTTGCGGGAAGACCAGCCATGACAACATTAAAGAGCGTTGGGGACAGGACACTACCCTGAGGTACCCCTCGCGATACCGCCCTTTCGGAGCTCATTGTACTGCCTAACCGCACTCGAAATTTACGATCACTGAGAAATGAGTGAATGAATCGCAGAAGATAGCCCTGTACGCCTATGACCTGCAGACTGTTCAGTATTGAGCTCTGGAGGACGCTATCATAAGCCTTTGATACGTCTAGGAAAATAGCTAGTGTTGAAAGGCCAAAAGCACTCTGATGTTCAATGTGGCTTATCAAGTCCAGGACGCTATCTTGCGCGCTTAAACCTGTGCGGAATCCAGTCATGCATGTTGGTAGTGCCCTTCTATCCTCAAGCCACCAAGACAAATGCTTACTTGCCATCTTCTCCATGAGCTTAGCCACACACGACGTCAGCGATACAGGACGATACGAGGCCGCGTCTCTCATCTTTTTGCTAGCCTTCAGCAGTGGGACTACACAAGCCACCTTCCATGAAGGGGGAACGTCACCAGACTCCCACACTCGATTGAGATAGGTTAGGAGCATCTTCCGGTGTTGCAGAGGCAGGTTCTGTAACATTTGATTGGTAATGCCGTCAGGACCTGGTGCACAGCGACGCCGCAGGCTGCGGAGCGCTGTCTGTAGTTCTCGAAGTGTGAACGGGGCGTCCATAACCGACGGAGACGTAGCAGGTAGAGCGCAGGGATGAATGCCTGGTCTGGAATTTACAAATGCATCCGCAAATTCCTCTGCCAAGCACACGAGATGTTTCTGCGTGCGCAATGCAAGCGCCTCGAAAGGTTTACTCGGACGAGAGCCACCAGCAAGACTGCCAACGACACGCCAAATTCTCGTTATCGGTGAGAAAACAGTCACAGTCAAACTAGCGCAAAAGGATGCTTACTGGGACCTACAGAGCTTGTTCGCATGACGTCTAATGGCAGAGTTGAGCCTGTTGAAAGTTGTCTTCAAGGCTCTGTCGTCCTTCTTCCGCAACAGTTGTCGCTCCGCCCTTCTGCGCGCTGCGCAGAGGTTCCTGAGTTTTAAATCCGGAGTCGGAAAATGATCAGGTAGCTTGAGCGCCGTGGTAGCAGCCATCTTAGCATAAATCATTTTGTCTGTCACATCACCGGAAACACAGGCTAAGTGCTCCCTGTATTTGTCCCAATTAACAACATGGCAAATTTTAGGACCACGCAGATGGAAGTCGGCAGTAAACACAAATATCGGGTAGTGATCACTTCCCATTCGGTCAGCTCTAGTTGACCACTGCACACGGACGTCAGGTGAATGTAAGGTTAGGTGTATAGATGTGGGTGATGTTGGAGGGCGAAAGAAAGTGGGACTTCCGTCATTGGCCACGCACAGGCCTAAACTGTCGATGACTTATACAAGTTGGCGTCCGCGAGGATCTGTGTTCCTGTCACCCCAGGCAGGGTGGTGGGCGTTGAAGTCACCGCAGATGATTCTGGGTGCTGGGCAGCGGTCACAAAGTTCCTGGAGAAACAAAGCCATATCGACCTTCTTCCGCGGGGACACGTATACTGATGCAATGAACAGAGTTCGGAAGGCGAGCCGAATCCTCACAGCCACTACCTCAATACTGTCGGCGCAAAGATCGGTGACGTTCAAAGCCACATGAGGAATCTCCCTTCGTATGTAAAGGGCGGCACTTCCTGCGGGAAAAGACTTGATGCTGCAAATCTTGTGGGCGACGTATCCCGGCAAAGACCTCCCGCTTGGCAAGCCAGCCTCCGAGAGGGCAGTACTGGAACACAGTTCTCTTTCAAGAACAATTTTAGTTCTGCTAATCGACTTATAATCCCAGCGCAGTTCCATTGCATGATAAACGGCACTTTTCTAGGGTTTTTAGTTGCAACAGGTTGAAGAAAACTAGCCATCTAGGAGTTGAAGGTCTCTGCGAAGGCGGTGATCAAGGTCTCAATGGAAAGCACCAGCTGTATAAAGTTCTTCAAAGTGCCAGGCTGCATCGCTTGGCTAAATGAACGCAGGACATCAAAAAAAAACGCGTAGAAGGTCGGAGAGATTCCGGCTTTTGAGCTCCTTATTTTGCTGCACGCACTGGCGCACCACTTCGACAAAAGACGGGGACTGGGACCCACTCTTGGCCACGGTAGCTGGTGTCTGCATCTCTTTTAAGGCAAGGGGATGTCCTCCATGTTGTCGAGTCTTGCTGTGACCTGGTCGCTGGGGAACATGGACACTTTTTGCAGAAGCAGATCGAACAGCCAGCTCACCCTCGGAGGCCGTTGCCGACTTGCTCGGATCAGGTCGTGCAGCGACGTCGCTTGCTACCACATCCCGAGCTTGCGACTTGAGCGCAGGGAACTCTTCACTTCCATGTATCGGCTTCTCAGTAGGTTGTGGTTTGGGGCCACTAATGAAGGACTTGCGACGGTGTAAGGCGCTTACACGGAATGTGCAGCCACTGAAACTCGCTGGATGGTCACCTCCACAATTAGCGCAAGCAAAATCTGCCTTACACTCTTTGTAATCATGGCCACCACCACACCGCTTGCAACGTTGATCTTTGTTGCAAACTCTCGCTACATGTCCAAAGCGTTGACACCTGAAGCACCGGGGAGGAGTTTCAACGAACTCGTGGACTGCATGTTTGGTGAAACCAAAGTCAATTATTCCAGGGCGCTCAGTGTTGTGAGCAAACGTTAGCACAATAGAGTTTGTAGGCTTCGCTGCCCATTGTTGTTCTCCAGGCTCCACCGGGCGCATTAACCGTCGCACGTGCAGAACTCCTTGCGGCTTCAAGTAGTCAAGAAGGGCACTTTCCGAATACCACACTGGTACTCCCCTTATAACACATGTGTTAGTCATGTAGGAGTGTGGCAACCGGGCTTGAACTCGTATGCCACCGATCTGAGAGCACCGCAGAAGAATGTCTACTTGCTCTTCCGTTGAGATATCTAAATGAAGAGCCCCTTGCGTTGTGAAGCGACTGCGAATCGGAGCAGATCCCAGTAGTACTTTAATATCATCGAACAGCCTGATAGGGTTCCACTCTCTGAAGTCAACTCCTTTCTCTTTTGGCTGAACTATCACTGGGATGCCGACTGTCCGGTGCTTCCGATGACTCACCACTTTGAAGCCATCGTTGTCCAATTCCGCCATGTCAGCCACTTCCTCGTCAGAGGCGACGATAGTTGAGTCGTCCCCACTGAGCGATGATGACGCACTGCACTGCTGGACGTCCCTGATGACTGGCAGATCTCTGCCATGTGATGCCGTGGCCGCCTCCGCCCCACTGGGCTCCTTCGGGTGGCGCTGTCACTTTAAGGATACCGGCGCCGGAGCTGCCGTACCCTTCCCGTATGGACAGTACCGCCTTAAAGACGCGGCCGTCTTCCAAGGATGGAAATAACCTAGTTAATAACTAGAAAACAAGGCAAAGTTACTGAGCTGAGGTGACAACAGATCGAGCAGCGTCGTCTTCCTCTTCAACAATGCCAGAGTGTCCCGGTATTCATGGGAAGATGATGTCATGACCCTCTTCCTGCTCCTGCTGTAGGAGATGGCTTAATTCAGCTACAAGTTGATCGTGATCGCCATGGCGTAAAGCAGAATTAAGACACTGTAAGGCTGCTTTTGAGTCACAGAACACAGCCCATTTGTGGGGTGTTTGTGTACTGCACAGCCGCACGAACAGCGGCCGATTCTGACCCGGTGGAGGTTGTCCGATGCGAAGTTTGCTGGATAATACTGGTCTGTCTCGCAGGAATGACCGCGGCGTAGGTTGAACTTGTACCTGAGACCGAACCATCTGTATACACATGAGTGCGGTCACTATATGCGGCGTGGAGTAGACAGAGTGTCAACTGTTTAATGGCTGGTGTCGATAAGTTCGATTTTTTCGTTATGCCCGGAATTGTAGGGCGCACGCATGGCTCCCGCAGACACCACAGCGCAGAGGAAGGCTGGGCTGCCGGGGCGAACTGTGATGGAATGGACGACTGGTGGGCTGCTGTAACCTTTGAAAACGTTGCGTGTGGTCTTTGACTCACCACTGACACAAGGTGGTGCTGCGGAATCCTTGTTAGATGCCATATGTGGCCATGATTTGGGCCAGCATGAACTTTGGGACACAAACGAAGAGAGACACGTGGAACACGGAACACACTGCTGAAAGTTGTTAGTCAGCAGTGTGTTCCGTGTTCCACGTGTCTCTCTTCGTTTGTGTTCCAGAGTTCATGCTGGCCCAAATCATGGATTCATACCAACAGGCCCAGAAAAATGCCATTTTGCCATATGTGGATCCGCAGGGTGTCAAGGTTTATATACGTCCGGAGCGGGTAGTCCTGGGCGATAGCATTGGTAGCAACCGTTGATGCGCTGCGAGGGAGACCCAGACATGTGCGAAGTGCCTGACCTTGTATAGCTTGTAGGGCACGCAAATTCGTTTTGCATGTGCTTGAAAGCACTGGTGCACTAAATCGGAAATATCACGAATAGAGTGCTCTGTATAGTTGCAGCATTGATAGAATCGACAATCCCCATGATTTTCCGCCAAGAAATCTGAACACGTGTGGGATAGAGATTAGTTTTTTTTCTTTACAATGCTGCAATGCGGGCTCCATGATAAATTCCGTTCTATAACAATTCCTAAAAAAACAATGAGATGCACGATAGACAATGACATGGCCGTCAATAGTTAGCGGATAACGAATCATAATTTTGCACGTGAATGCCACTATAGCGCACTTCTCGGCTGATGCACTCAGACCTTGCTCTCGGAGGTAGGAGGAAGTTATGGTTGCTGCCCTCTGAAGTCTTGCTCGCACCTGGAGACGCGTCACAGAGGAGGCACAGATGCAGATGTCATCGGCATCAATAGAGATATGGACGGTATTAGGTAGGTACTCCTGGAGTCTTATAAGTGTTAGATTAAACAAAGTAGGACTTAGCACTCCGCCCTGGAGCACGTTCCGGTAGGTGTAATGCACGAGTGTGGAGCCATCTTCACACATAATAAAAAAATGTCCTTTTGGTCAGATAGCTTTGGATGCACCTACACATCCGTCCACCGATTCCAACAGCATCTAGCGCATCAAGGATGGCCTCATGTGCCACGTTATCGTATGCACTTTTGATATCAAGAAAAAGTGCCGCGCACATGCGCTTGTGGCGTTTCTGTTGCTGTATTGTGGACACGAGATCAATGACGTTGTCTATAGAGGAGCGACCCCGTCGGAAACCCGCCATGACATTAGGATACACGTTATTGTGCTGAATGTACCACTCAAGACGCGCCAGAAGCATTTTTTTCATGACCTTTTCCACACAAATGGCCAAAGCTATTGGCCTGTATGATGACAGGTCGAGCGGGGATTTCCCTGGTTTTAGTAATGGTATCATGCGACTGGATTTCCACTGGGGAGGAACAACTCCGTCTTGCCACGAGTGGTTGTAAACGCTGAGTAGCTCTCTACGCGCGTCGTGGCCAAGGTGGCACAGCGCAGCATATGTAATGCCGCCTGGGCCTGATGCAGACGAACACTTATTTTCTGCTAGGGCTGCATTGAGTTCCTCATGAGTAAAGAGAACATCCATCGCTGAATCCCGTGATGCAGGAGGAACACGCTGGGAACCCAAGGTAGTCACTGCACCCGCGATTGTCCTGCAGAAGTCAGTTGCAACTTCAATCTGGTGACGGTTTTGATGTAGAGCCAATGCATAGAAAGGCTGTATTTGGTGTGGAAGCATTCAAAGCCCCCGCACTGACCGCCAAATGAGGGACATGGGCTTTCGAGGATCCAGAGATTGACAGAAGGACACCCAGCGCTGTTCCGCCAGCGTGTCCATTTGTCGCTTGATTTTCCTCTGCACACGACGCGCCTCTCTCAGGTTCCTTACGCATTTGGTCCGTCTGTAACGTCTTTCTGAACGCCGACGAATAGCACATAGGTGGTCTAATTCGACACCAAATTCGGTGCGCATTCTAGTTGACGCGAGGAAGCCTCTAGCAGCCTTCATTGCTGTTGCTATAATGTCCTCCAAACTGGAAGTGAGGGCTTCTTTGCACACCTCTTCCATTCGAGTTTTAAATGCCGTCCAATCGATGTGCGCGTGTTTAGCTGGGCCGAACGCCCCAATACCTGTAATCTTGAGGTAGGTGGGTGTGTGGTCACTCCCGTAGGTCTCCACATCACAAAACCACTGGACACACTGGCGCAGAGGCCGCGAAACTAGCGTCAGGTCTAAGCAACTGCTGTTTGAACTGCCTTGCATGCAGGTATGTCGGGCTGCCGTCATTCATTACGTAAAGTTCGTTTTCTGAAGCAAATAAGGCCAGAATCCTCCCTCTGGCGTTGACTGTAGGATTTCCCCACAGTTGGTGGTGGGCGTTAAAATCTCCTCTAATAATCCAAGGAGCCGGGTGGCCTCCATAATTGTCTTCAACCTCTCGCAGTCCAATTGAGAGGAGGGGGAGACATACGCCGCAATCAGTGTAAACTCTATGGATCCTTTTTTGACTATGAAACACACGTACTGATTGTCGTTGTAGGGTTGAACTGGGCAGCAAACGTACGTTATGTCGGTGCGGGTGTAGACCAGACCTTTGCTGCGCTCCCCGCATGTCGGAGCAAAGAAGGGCTCGTACCCGGAAAGCCTGATTGCTTGGGATAAGTTAGGTTCACAGATGACTAATATCGGGAAGTGGTTGTTGAAAATATATTTCCAAAAACTTGCGGTTCGTGACTTTATGCCTCTTGCGTTCCACTAGAAGACCGCAGCGCCCCTGACTTCCTCACGAAACGTGGGAAGCTGGCCACCAATTCTGTTTAAAACATCTAGCAGTGCTGGAACCAGCGATTTCAGCACCAGTAAGACGCTTCGGGCGGTTGACGATTGGAGGGCCTGTATCAGAGGGCGAATGGCGTTGGCCACCATCCTGAGGATCACGAGGGCTTGGCGATGTTGCTCTGGGAGCCCTTCTCTAACGACAGGTGAGCTCGGCGATGGGAGCTTGCGCTAAGGGGGCTCAGCAGGACGTAACGGCAGAAGCGCTGGCCAAGCATCCGCACACGAAGAGGTCTGATTATACTTGGCGATATTTCGCGGACTGGACACACTTGTACGCGGCGGCACGGGAGGAGGTTGAGAAGGAGGTGCCGTGGGCTCGACGATGTGATTGCTTTTTACAACAGAATTTCTGGAGTTCTTCATGCGGCAAGAACGCCTTTACCGAACAGTCGCGGGAGCTTCACGGCGCGCAGAATTGTCCCGAACCATTTGCTTTAGAACGGCACGCTCGCTTTTATGCGCGGATAATTCTTAGATGAGGCGTCATGAGGCCCGTTGCAGTTGGAACACTTAAGCACTTGTGCATTACAGGACTCAGCGCTGTGAGCTCCTGCACAACAAGAGCACACTCTCGTGTTGTCGCAGACCTCGCTCACATGACCTAGTTTCAAACATTTGTTGCACTGCAGGGGTTTCGGAATAAAAGGCCGCACGGCATGACGGAAATGGCCCACCTTCACGTGTGATGGAAGGCTGTCGCCTTGGAACAAAATCTTCACACAACGAGAATTGCCCCGACGTGATACCCGTAGAATTATAACGGTGCCATTATTTGCCGGCTTCATGAGTATGGGCAAATCAACTTGCGTGATAGCCTCGTCATCATAAATTACGCCGGAAGAGGACTCGTTCCCGCCGAGGGGGATAACAGTACATACTGATAACCCGCCGAGCTGAGTTATTGCCTTCTGCCGTTCTGGCACAGAGACTAACCGAGTGGTTCTAGCGAAGCCGCATGGTGGACATCAACGGCTAAAATGTTCTTCCGCGCATTCACTCGAACGTTTTTGATTTCGTTAGGCACGAGGGCCTCGAGTTCTACAGAGACGACTTGCCTGTTAAGACGCCTCATGTTGTCGGTTGGCTCCACAGGAAGGCGGAGGATGGTGTGTGCCGTTGTGTTGCCACTTATTTTTACAGTGGACTCACTGGATGACGATCCGGCTCTTAGTAGTCTTCTCTTGGTCCTCCGGCTGAGGTAAGTCTCAAAGCCGTCCTCACTGCTGGCCTCGCTGAGGCAGTCGATGGTGTCATCGCTGTCGGGGTCGCTCGGACGGCTGCACCGCTTCCTCGACGAGCTCGAGGAGGAGGTCGCCAGGCCAGTTGGATGCCCCGGAGGGTTCAGATCCATCGCTGTATGAAGGGGGACGGCGTCCCCGCAGTATACACGAAAAAACACAGAAAAAAGCTGGAGACTGACTGAAAGCGTTCCACAAGGATGCCGGTATGTGTAGAAAATTCTACTAAGAAGGAAGGCTAGTGTGAGGCTGCAGAGGTTGGTCTCAGGCATGCCAGCTGCTGCGAGTGGCGATGCGGCGAGTGAGGCCGTTGATTTGGTGGGCGGTGGTTCGGAGTCGTTGGATAGGTTTTGAGTTTTGCGTGTTGTTCTGTAACAGCATACCTAACACACGGATGGTCTGCACGGGAGGTATGGGGTAGGTGTCGATGTGGAGTGTGAGCGGCTCTTAGGGGGCGGGGACTGGTTGGCAAACCCGCCGTTCCTGGATGACTAACAGTTCAGATTTGGTGGGCGAGCAAACGAGACCCTTTGCCTTCACGAAAGCGTGGACGGTGTGGATTGCCTGTTGGAGTGAATCCCGTATCTCCCCGTCCGAGCCAGAGTTGGTCCAGAGAATGATACGGTCGGCATATAGCGAGTGTTTAATATGGGGTATGGTGTCCACAAGTGAGGGGAGGCTTCGCATAGTGATGCTAAAGAGGAACGGAGACAAGGCTGCTCCCTCTGGTGTCGCCCGGGTGCCCATGGTGATTTTGTCGCTGCAGAGGTCTCCAATGTGGAGTTGTGCAGTGCGCTTGTCGAAAAAGTTGGCAATATAGTTGAAGGTGCGGGTGCCTACATTCATCTGGGAGAGGTTGGTCAGTATAGATGCGTGCGGCACGTTGTCGAACGCCTTACGTCGCGGCCGTTGGTGGTATCGCAGAGCAGTGCATCTCTCATGTGTCGAGGTCGTTTATGGAGCTCTGCGGACGCTGAGCTCGCACGTACTTGAAAGCGTCCCAGTTGGTGTGTGCGCTCTGCGACGGGGGGGGGGGGGGGGGGAGGGGGGCTTGCTGTATGGCAGCAATGGTAGTGCTGAGAACATAGTGATCACTACCTATGTTCATACCGAGATTTTCACAGCGCGTGTCTGGGACATTGCGGGCGAAAGTGAAATACGGACAGGTGTCTTGCGTGACGGTGTCGCCGCAACGGGTGGGTCGTTAGGTGACGAGTAGTAGCCTGAGACCCAATGTCTCGGAGGAGCTCAGAGGAGCTTGTTTTGATATTCCCGGCTGCGAGCAGTCCGTCGGGTCCATCCACCGCCACCAATGCGTAGGCCTTGTTGTGTGGGTACTCCGCTGCATGCACGTACACCACTCCCGATTTCTAAGTGGTGTACGTGCATGCAGCGGAGTATTCACACAACAAGGACTACGCATTGGCGGCAGTGGATGGGCCCGACGGACTGCTCGCAGCCGCGAATATCAAAACAAGCTTCTCCGAGATCGCGGAGGAGGCTGCAATTGCTTTAGCTCTAGCTAATACCACCGCTTATATTATTGTCAGCGACTCACAAATTCGCCGTTCGCAATTGCGCGGGGAGCCGAAAGTAGCACCCATCACCCTTAGCATCCTTAAAAAAGCAACCCAACCTCTCAGATAGGTCGAAATGATTTGTGTGCCGTCCCAATCGGACAATCTGGGGAACGAGGCAGCTCACAATAAAGCCAGAGGTTTCGTCAACCGGACCGGGGGCTCGCCTATCCATCCGGTGTTTACGAGAGACGGCATGACCTCTTTTCATGGCATTACCTATCATTACACCTTGGGCAGGCGAGTTATGCCCCCCACCCCCCCCCCCCGGCTAAAACGGTGTCCAAAGCACAGGAAACCACGTGGAGACGGCTTCAAACGCGCTCCCTCACGAACCCCGCGCAACTGTCACTCATGTACTTCCCGCAATACGAACCCCAATGTTTCTGCTGTGGCGAACGCGCCACTTACATCTTATGGGATTGCAAGGAAGAACCGCCTCCGGCGAAGCTAGTACAAATCCCTTCTCTCAAGCAGTAGGAGGCTGTGCTGTCCAGTTCAGACCCGAAGACGGAGTCCGGCCTGTCGTTTGGGCCAACCAGGTCGCCAACAGTCATGGACTAACGGCCACCTAACACGGCCCTCCGATCACCGAGCTGTTCTTGACGAAATAAAATGTTTTCCAATTCAATCCAATTGCTTTACCTGTTGAACCTGTATTTCTTCTAGTCCAACCCGCATCTCGGCCGCATGATCATTATTTTATTTTCAACCAGCTCAGACCTGGAGGCCCAGCGGGGCCTGCTCCAGAGAGCACGGGCAGCAGCGGCGGCCTATGGCGTCCCGGAGTAGGGACCGCCACCCAGCGCAACAAAAATCGCCACTTCCCATTCCCAATTTGATACAGTGCAACAATAAATGTTTTCTCCTCCTCCAACTCCTCCTCCTCCCGATCGTGGGAGGCTTCGGGAATGCCGTTGTTCTTTTAGAAAGTTCTCCGCTCTCTTCGTTGATGGCGTCGATTGCTCGGCTCGACGGGCGTCGTGCAAATCCCCTCATCTTGCCTACAGTCTTCTCTCTCTCTCTCTCTGTCTCGCTTCTTGCCTCGATCCACATTTCCTACGTTCTGCTGATGCCGGGCCTTGCTTTTTCTCTTGCGTCATTAATTTTCGTGATCTGCACGCTTTCTGGGTCGTACCCGGCTTGGATCTACATGGCGTCGGGCCTCTCGTCCTACATTCCACCGGAGCGGCCGTGCCGACGTAGGCTTAGCTCGCTCCAGAATCTTTCAAACTTTTCTAATTTACCGAAAAAATTGGAGGACTCTTAAGCTTCGACTTTAAGAGTGTAACGCGACAGCGTGTTGCAGCAGTGCCAGGGAGTCTACGGAACGCCATCGCCCGTTCGGCTCGACGCTTTGCCCGTGAGACTAATCGCTCCGCTACGCACGGTGAAACGGACGCGCGGAGGGCAAAACACGTAGAAGCGCTGCCTGGCGCCTGGCCGAAACGCGCGGGACTCAAGTTGCAGTCTTATTTCGTCGGCGCATCGTTCTGGACAAACCCGATGCCATGAATGCCAGCATAGCTTCCGCGCCGACCGAACGGGCAGCAAGCCGCAAGCTTCGTGGTGAACGCGCCTTGGAAGTGCGCTGCGTTGTTCGCCGCTCACCACGCGGTTCCTGCGTGCCCGCATGGCCCCACTGCGCCCGAACGAGACGAGCGCGATTCGCTGTCGTCGCGCGCTATCTGTTGGGGCAGTGGCGCACATTGCGATGAGGAGGAGCAGGAGCGAGGAGGAGGGATTTTAAATTGGTTGGTTGGTTCACAGTTGAGCAGTTTCGCGTGATTCCACAGCCTTGCTGCGCATGCGCGAGGAGCCGTGACGACACACGGCGCATTTCTCTCCCTCTCGCTCCCTAGTCACAAATGCGCATGCGCCACTAGTAGCACCGAGTCACAGGGGCTCCGATAATGTACTAGAATATACTTTGGGCAGTGGAAAGAGCGCGCGGCGCGGCCTACGAGGGAGCTGTTGTCATTTCTGTTAGCCGCCGCGCGTGGCGCTGGCGTCTAGAAACCGAGGAGTTCGGCGCCGCAGTAGCACGTGTAGGTGGCTGTCAATTAGGTTGTGCACGTGCGCTGTTTTTGCTTTTTTTACATCGTTTGCGACATCTTATGCGTTCTTGCTTTGCGTCGCACGCTCAAACAGTGGTTCGCATGCAGTCATGGAGAAGAAAACCAAAAGAGCGGAGACGCACTGCTACGCGCCAGGCTGTAAAACTGGGTACCCTGGATTCCGTGAGTTGAACGGACGGACGTTGTCGTTGTTTAAAGCCCCGAAAGACGAAGCCCTACGAAAACCGTGGGAGAGGAATTTGCACCGTAGTGACAAGCCGCTCTCGGAAACGTCGGCGGTGTGCGAAAGACATTTCGAAGCGCCGTTCATCGTGCGGGATTATGTGCACAAAATCGACGGGAAAGAGGTGAGGATCCCTCGTGGCAAACCTGCGCTGACCGCTGATGCCGTACCAACCTTGCTGCCTGACTTGCCGGCCTACCTTTCAAAGCAAGTTCAACAAAAACGGCCAGAGAGAAAGCGTCCAGCTGCCTGTGCTGGGGCACCAGCCAAGAAAGTCCGCTTGTCGCGGCGTGACTTTCACGATTCCTGTCAACACGCCACAAATGTGCCAAGCGACTGCGTGAGCCCGAATGTGAACGAGCCTAGTGAGCCTGCTTCATTGCAGAAAATCGCTGACAAACTCAGCCTTCCGAGCACATGGACAAGACTTAATGTGCCCGATTTTGCTACCGTGACCAGAGATCCATTTCTTGTCGCGCACGAGAAGCTGCTGGTGTTTACTGCAGACAACGAGAAACGGGTCTTCGCTCGCCCTTATTTTCATGGCAGAGAAGCGAAAGAAGTTGAAATCAAATCCATGGTAGAAGCTCGAGAAGTTTTTCCTGATCTCTGTCAGTAAGACATTGCAACATTACAGGCATTGTGTACTATTATGCACATTAAGCAATTGTCCCGTCTTCGATCTCCAAGTTAACTGGACCCCTTTCCTTCCCTGTTCCAATCTATCAGACTACATACTATTTCCACTGCTTTTCCCGTCAAAAATTTCCTGTATCCAGTAATTAACCGCCTGTGTCTTGGCCACTCCCCCGTAGTGGGTATGTGCCAGCAACGTCTGAGGCCTTCCTTCCTTCCTTCCTTCTTCACCAAACAGCCATTGCCATTGTTTGCAAAGGAGCGATGGACCGACAGCAGTACACCAATGACTACGCTGAACACCTTACAGACCGGCTGAAGGCTTCTGTGCTGATCGTACAAGATAGTGTGTTCAGCAATTCCTGTACAGGGGCTGTTACTGACAAAGGTAAGCAGCTAGATTTAGTTATCGAGATAATATAGGTTGCAGTGAAAGTACTCTTAATCAGCAAGAAAGATCGTTGTAAAAATAATGTATGTAATCAAAGTGAAGCGAAGCATAATTTACCCCGAAATTATACATTTTTGCTGTTTGAGTAATAATGATCTTATTTTTGCTTTTAAGGTTTCTTTTAGCTAATGAACCTGTTAGTTACACCACCAAAGGCCTGTATTACCACTTATTTACAAAAAATAGATTGTTGCAAAGAGCATATTGTGCTAAGATTTTGCGTGTAGCATCTTTCACATCATATGCTTTTAAATTTACAGGTACTGCCTGTCTGGCATGTCGCTACCTCAGGAAAGGGCTCCAGGCAAGAAGATCTCGAGTAAAAATGCGGAAACCAGGGAAAAGAAACCTTCGAAATTTGCTCAAGTTTTCCCGGCAAAAGACAAAGCGCCTTCTGTCACGTCTGTGCACGCAGCGGCAGCATATTCTCAGAATGCAGGACCAGAACAGTCGCATTACTGAAGAAGTTTTCAAAGCAAAAATAGAAAGTCTGCCACCTAAGCAAAAGCAAGCAGCCCATCACATTTTTGCAGCAGCCAAGCGTAAAAGCATGAAAGGTATGGTTTACTCAAACGAGTGGATGCTGGAATGCATCATTATGAAAATGAAGGGCCAAAGCTGTATGAACATATGCGCAAGCAGCAGATCCTTGTTCTACCATCAAAAGTCACCCTACGCAATTACACTAGGGAATACAGGTCAGGATTTGGATTCAGCAGGAAGGTTTTCTGCGTGCTAAAGGAGGAGACGAGCTCAATGGATGTCTTCAAGAAACACGGAGGACTGTTGGTCGACGAAATGAAACTTTCAGAGAACCTTTCTGTGATGCCTGGTGGCCATATTGATGGGTTCGTTGATTTGGGCGCTTTTACCCCAGACACTGACAAACACGAAGTGTGTGACCACGGGATGGTAATTGTCTTTGTGCCTTTTGTTGGCAGTTCGACACAAATTATTGCTGTGTTTGCTACACACAGCAATGTGAAAGGAAACCTGGTAGCAAAAATCATGACAAAGGCTGTAATCCTTGCTGAGCAAGCAGGCCTATTTGTTGATTTTATTACCAGCGATGGCGCTGCATGGAATAGGAGGATGCGGGTGCTCATGGGTGTCCGGGCAACTCCAACGTTCACTAGGAACAAGGTGCAGCATCCAGTGGATCCCAGCCGCTCCCTCCATTTTGTATCCGACTTCCATCATCTGGTAAAATGCCTTAGGAATGGACTCCTGAAGTCGAGCTTCAACACCCCAGCAGGCGAGGTAATAGCAGCTTTCCATTTTGTTCTTTTCCTAAGGGCTCGGAGCAAGCAGCATTGAGCCATATGTGTAGTCATGTACAAACTGTTTCTTATGAGAAAAAATATATCTTTTATGTGTATTACAGGTGTCGCTTCGGCCTGTGCGAGAAGCCCTGAAGCTCGATGGGACTAATGTTACTCTTCAAGCTATGCCCGGGATCAGAAGTTGCCACGTCAACCCGAATAATTTTGAAAAAATGAGGGTCAGTTATGCATTTCAGCTGTTTGGTGATACTGTCCTCAATGGCCTCCGCCTATACAAGACCGAGCTTGAAGCAAGCGGGGGGAGCCTAGAGCCAGTGCTCACATTTTTTGGGTAAGTCCTTTTCTCAATGAACTTGTTTTCTAAGAATGAAAGCCATTTTTGGTCGACAGCAATGAAAAAGAATACAGTGCTGTTTACTGTGAGAAGAAATTATTATCTAATGCTTTATCATACATTTGTACTGCAGAATGATTCGAGACTTGATAGAAATCATGACGTCCCGGTTCCCTGCCAAAGCTCTGCGGCCAGGATCTGTTGCTGAGGGCCAGTTGCTGTCTTTCCTGGCCTACCTCACAGAGTGGGAACTTCATGCTGGGGTACAAGGGGGCTTCCTGTCCGCATCTACAGCAGTGGGGCTTCGAGTCACTGTGTCTAGTGTTTTATCCATACTTGATTATTTGTCAAAACATGTCGGCTACAAGTATATAATGACATCGAAGCTGAGTCAAGACCCTGTCGAAAACCTCTTTGGGATCGTAAGGCAATCATCCGGGTGCAACAGTCATCCCACACCGCAACAGTTCCTAATAACTGTTAGCTGCCTCAGCTTCTACGGGCTAGCCAAATCTGTGTCAAATGGGAATGCGGAGCCAGGTGTACTGACGTCCCTCCTAAAGCCAGATGAAGTAGACCCTAGTAAGCCTAGCAAGCAGGACCTCATTGAAAGTTTGCTTCACGATGGCAACCTAACTGGTGCAGTGCAACTGCAACACATAGAAGACCTCTGTAATGTTGTTCCAGATCATGGCCCATGCGTTGTTGCAAAGAGTGATGCAAGGCTAGTTTCTTACATCTGTGGATATGTAGCAAGGAAGCTTGTTCGCAAAACAAACTGTGAAGAATGCCACACATTGCTCCTTACAAGCAAGGAGATTGTAGAGTTGCTGGGCGCTGCTGGTTACACGAGGTTGAAGGACAAAGGTGGTCTCCTGTACCCTCATGGCCGCCTGTTCCGGTTCATCTGTAAACTGGAAGACCTCTTCCCTAGTTGCTTCAGTTTACATGAGCTTCATCATAACAGTGTCATGGACATTGTTAATTTGATAAAGCAAAAGCAGCAAGAGAGGGTTGGATGTGTTAATCATTCCGAGTCGCTGACAGTGCAAATGGTTGCCTTCTATGTGACCACACGCCTACACTTCTTTGTAAGGGTTCTTAATCGCGCCAGGTGCCAGAAACGTGAAACCGCTAACTACCCGAAGCTAAGTCGGTGCACATGAGCGTGTTTTCTTGTTTTTCAGGGAGCGTTATTTCGTTACTTTGCGCTTTCGTGTACACCTACTGCAATTGTACTGTATTGTGATTACATCTACTGCAGTTGTTTTGAACCTACGATTTTAAATAAACATTTAGTGTGTAAAAGTGTTTTTTCTTCAATTCTGACTTTATTTGCTTCAGTGCTAAATAAAAATATAACTTCGTCCAGAGTGTTTGAAGAATAAGACAAAATCACAACAACAGAGCCTGTAGAAGTCGGCGACCCCAGGCACTGGATACTGCAAAACGAAAAACGCGCAGAACACCTAGCATTGACCTTTAATCAGTAACATATAATAGCGGCAGTGAACATTGGCGCAATTCCGATGTTTCACTGCATTAGTGGCGATGCTGTCTGCGACTGTCGCAAAGAGAACTGGAGTGTGAAGCGCTCAGTACGTGCTGTTTGTCTCTCGCAGGAGCTGCTCGTACTAACCCGCAAGTAAAATGACGCACACGTCACCGTTCGGAGCAAATTCTGACTGGTTACTGCAGTAAACACGAAGCTTCACGTATTTCGTGCCTTGCGCCGCCTGCTCAGCTGAGGTAATCTGACGAAAACTTAGCCCTGCTGAAGTCAAATTACTTCGATTAATTCGCTCATAAGCAAATAAGAACATTTGCATCAGGAGTAGTAGCATACATGTGGCAATAAAAAAAGAAAAATTCCGTGCTTGCTGCTGCCTGGCTACTGTCGGCCTCAGAATGCTGCTCGGTTAGGCGCCGCTAGCGCCACCTGGTAGAGTTAACATGAAGTGCCTCACGCGCTGACTGCCGCTCTTTCCACTACCCAAGTATTCTATTACACTGTAGCTAGGATGCCGAGGGTGCCTCGATGCCAGCGCCGCCGGGGTGAAGACAGCTTTAGCGGCACCGCCATATTGAGTCACATGGGATCAGCGGCGCTAGCGTTTGTAACGGCGCCGTTCATGCTCTCGTCGCGCTTCAAAGTGCTTTAACTTGAACGGCCTTTCGCAGCGAGAGTTACACTGGGCTACCAGTCGAGCATTTCGCGGTACATGGGAGAGGCCAGTTGTGGTTCAATATGGCGGCTTCGCTTAAGTTGTCTCCACCCGGCGCTGGCATCGAGAAACGCTAGTGTTGGACGGATGGATGGATGGGTGGATGGAAGGTAGGAGCGTCCCCTTTGAAACGGGTCAGTGGTTGTTGCTGCTATGCTCAGTTTTTTTCCTTTAGTTTTGTTTACTCTGTTGTAAGTTGTTAATAAAATTCGCCATTTCCTTTAAAAAAAAGTCTTCCTACACTTTCAAACTTATGTCACCTCTCTGCTTTTGTGCCGCCAATCCTCCAATCGCTTTTTGCTAATTTCCACCGCAGATTTATTTACATGACTATTGTTATCTCTAAACCCTAAGGCCTCCGGAAGAGTGACTATGCCTGGATCGACATCGGGCTGGATACCATCGCATTTTAGGATGAGGTGTTCTATTGCTTCTTCAGATTTACCACACACAGCACATGTGTCATCTTCGTTAAATTTTTTTTCTGTAGCTGCGCGTTCTAAGACACCGTGACCTAGCTTCAAAGAGGAGGGCACTGCCTCTTGAGTTATTATGAAACGTTTCCTTCCTGATCTGGCTTTTCCAGCATCGCTATAGTTCTACACTGTGCTTCTTTTCCATTGAATCTATCCAATTTTTACCTTCGACGTTTTTAACCGGTCTTTTAATGTTCTTTCTTTCTCCTTCCTCGTCTCTGGCAAACTTACTGGCCAGCTTTCTAGTTCGTTCCCGCCACTTTGTGCAACGCTCTTTCTGTACAGGCATTTAAATACCTTAGCTGGCCACCTGTTATCATCCAATTTCCTCAGGCGTTATTTTTATAGTACTTTACTCTGAGCTTCCCGTGCTTCGAACGTTGCCCAGCCCATATCCCCCTGTACAGCCTCGTTTGTGGTTTTCCCGTGGGCACCTAGTGCTAATCTTCCGACAGTTCTCTGATTTACTTATAATCGCGACTGAACTGCAGCCCTTAAGCATAGAACCGCATTCCCGAAAGTAAGCCCCGGCACCATTATTCCTTTCCAAATACCTCTGAGGACTTCATACCTGTTGTACACCCACAACGCCCTATGTTTCATTATCCCTGAATCTCTTCGCCCTTTTGCTATGAGAGACTGTTCGTGCTTTTCCATGTACATATGCCCGTTGTTTACCCATACTCCGAGATATTTGTATTCGGCCACTCGGGGTATTTCATGGCCTTGTATTGTAAGCTCCTGATCAGTTGTACCGTTGAAAACCATCACACCTGACTTAGTTGCGCTAAAACTGAAACCTAGACTGTCTCCTTCGTCTCCACAGCAATTCACCAAAGTTTGCAAATCTTCCTGGCTTTCTGATAACAGTACAATATCGTCCGCATACATTAAACCCGGTAGTCGTTGCTCAACAACATTTCCGCCTAATGTGTATGACAGATCATAACCTAGATTGCTTCCTTGTAGCCTTCTTTCCATACTTATCATATAAAACATGAACAGCAGCGGTGATAGAGGACAACCTTGCCTTAATCCTTTGTGTATCTGGACAGTTGTTTTACTCTTAATTCCTTCCCATGTTATTTCAACTTCATTTTCTCGATATATTTCCTGTAGAAAATTAATTACCTCATGACTGACACCTTCACCTTTTAATATGTTCCACAGGAGTTCCCTGTTCACGTTGTCGTATGCACCGCTTATGTCCAAGAAGGCTAAATACAGAGGTCTGTTTTCCGCCTTAGCTATTTCTATGCACTGGGTAAGCACGAACAGGCAATCATCTAAGCGCCTACCACTTCTGAACCCGTTCTGAAGTTCTCCGAGTATTCCATTACTTTCTACCCATGACTGCATTTTTATTTTCACCGCCTGCATCGCCAGCCTGTATGTAACTGATGTTATCGTAATCGGTCGGAAGGATTTTATGTTCGTCTTATTGCCTTTTCCTTTATAAATCAAATTAATTTTACTCTGTTTCCAGCTGTGCGGAATTTGCTGATTCGTTATGACTGCCTCCAATACTTTTTTCAGCGTTTCCTTGCCTCTTGGGCCAAGTTCATTCATTAGCTTGATTGGAATTTCGGCGATCCCTGCTGACGTACATCTGGGAATATTTACTTCCGCCTCTTTACAGTTAAGATTTGGTCAGTTCTAAGCTGTTTTATATTGTGCTGTCCTGTGTTGCTCCCTCATTTGGGGCGATTGCCCTATCGTATTTCCTAAATGACTCAGCTATAACTGATGAAATGTAGTTCACAGCGTCATCTCCCTCTAAACATTTTCCTTCGGCATCGTGAATCTGTTCCTGCTTTCTGTGATTCGCTTTGACCAGCCAGCTTATATGGTTCCAGAATTTTCTTGGCCCCCCTTTAGTTGCATCGCGAACTTCAGCCAGCCAGCGATCAGAGGACTGCTTTATGTTAGCCTGGACGAGGACCTGCACTTGCTGTTTCTTTTTTCGATAAGATTCCCATTTTCGGCCTATTTCCTCTTCTGATAACTGCGCCCTCTTTGCTTCTCTGTGTTCCCGTGATGCCAAACGTCGTTGTTCGATGGCCTCCCTGATTTCCTTATTCCACCAACTTCGTGGCTTCCTCTTTCCTCTCCAGCGGTTTACTCCTTTTACGTGTTTCATTTGTGTACTAATGAGGAGTTCTAACTTATTATAATCCCAGTTTTCCATGGGTGTGTCTCTATTGCTTCCTCTATGCACGCCGCTATTTGCGCTATTTGTTCTTCATTAAATTTTCCGCACTCTGTGTGACTCCCCTTCATTTCTCTTTTGAGCAGGGCTCCAAACTGTAGACTAATACGCTTATGATCACTACCGAGGCTGTACTTCCCCTCTTCGTCTATTTCCATCATTGCGAGCTTGCTATACATCCCCTGAGAGATTAAGCAGTAGTGAATGGTCGTTTGCCTGTTACGGGATTCCCATGTGATTTGTCCCTCACACTTAGTTTCTCTATTTACAATAACTAGGTTGTGTCGCTCACAGAAGTCTAGCATCAACTTTCCGTTACAATCTGCGTATCCATCCGGATACTCGATGTGGCCATTCATGTCCCCCAACAGAATAATATCGGCGTCTTCTCCAAACTGCTTTGTATCGTCATTGAGACACTTAAGTAGATCCATGTTCTCTTGCCTGCATTTGTCCCCTGTCCCTAAACAAACTACCCCTAGGCATGTTCTTTTACCCGCAATTGTACCTGATGCCCAGGCATGTTATTTACAAGTTGACTTTATTCTTTGCCATTTTGTTCCTTGATGTATCAGCATACCTACTCCTCCACCTTTCCTCTCCGTAGTTGTTCTGTTGCTCCCTTCCCAGACGTAGCCATCAATAAATGGTGGGTCTTCTAGATCACTGAAATGTGTCTCGCATAGCGCGTATACACCTACTTCTTCGTCCTTTAACTGGTGTTCTATTTCTTACCACTTCGCTCTCTTTCCGCCGCCTAGCATGTTTATGTACCTGATTCGGGTGTTGAATTTCTGTTTTTGCAGTTTTCTTCCTGGACCTCCTTGTGGCCATTTTGTTAGGGTTAGCCGCCATTGTTGCACTTTCTACTTTGCTTCTACCTACCCTTACGCCCTAAAAAAGCTACTGCCCGGCCTGCCAGGCGCCAGCCGATCTTGGCTCCTAGCCTTCCATTAAAATGGAGGTCATCTCGTGTAAAGCCTCTGCCAAAGCCTGCTCTATGCGCCTCCATGTTTATGTCTGCCACTTCAAAGCCTTTCTCTGGGCTTAACCTCCGTATCTCTCGATTAACCATCACAACGTCCTTGGCAACCTCTTCGTTCCGTCCTTGCACCTCCGGCACTGTGCACACCACGATCTGCACTTGCTGTGCTATCGCCCTGAAATCATCTTCTCCCTCCGCTAATCTTTCCACTACTTTTGCGGCTTCACCATTCAGGACATCATTTAGTCCCCCCGCTACCACTACCAAACTGCGCTCTGCATCATTCTCAGAATGTTCGCTTTTTGTCGTTTTCAGCACTGCGTCCACTTTCCTGCCTGGGCATTCCCCGACTGATACCCGCTTATCACCCTTTACAGGCTCCATTTATAGTTCTTTTGCAACTCCTCATATTTGAGGCACCACCGATAAGCACTAGGGCATTCTCTTCCTCCCTCCTATCTTCCAGATTATGCTGCCTCTTATCAACGACTGTGACGTCATTCCTTGGGGTTAGCTTGTTTCCCTTTCTCTCGATAGCCTCCAGACTTCCCAGCTGCCACGTGTGCGTAGCTGTTCCTGTCTGAACCTGCCTGAATTACTTCCTTATCGCTGTCCATGCCAGTGCAGGCCCCATCCATGTGGCTGGCACTGCCATATCTGCCAATGTGGCTTCGCTTGGCGGTGTCAGCCATTTTCGCCTCCAACAACTGACTAAGCTGTTCTTGAAGTTTGCGCTTCTCTGCCCTCTCTACCTGTAGCTCTCTTTTTAGAACATCCATACGTAACGCTAGGTTGGTGTTCGCTTCGTCAGCCCTGTCCAGACGTGCACTTAATACGCAGCATTTGCACATAAAATACGCGCCTTCGGCCTCCTCTACAGATTCGAACCGAGTTTCCTTCAAATCCACCGACGCATCAAACTCCTTGCATTTAACCTTCAATTGCTTGAGCATTTTAGCAGCACTCAATTATTGCTACCACAGATCAGTATCGATGGCAGATGCCGGGGCTAGCAAAAATCTTTTCCTTCCTTTTTACTATTATTTTTAATAAAACCACTACCACCACCACACCTACTTCTTCGTCCTTCAACTGCTGTTCTATCTGTAACCACTTCGCTCACTTTCTACCGCCTTGCATGTTTATATACCTGATCCTAGTGTTAAATTTCTCCTAGTGATCCTATAGTGTTCCGCCGCTGAGCAGCGCCGCGCCTTTCCTCAAAATAATAATAATAATAATAATTGGTTTTTGGGGAAAGGAAATGGCGCAGTATCTCTCTCATATATCGTTGGACACCTGAACCGCGCCATAGGGGAATGGATAAAGGAGGGAGTGAAAGAAGAAAGAAGGAAAGAGGTGCCGTAGTGGAGAGCTCCGGAATAATTTCGACCGCCTGGGGATGTTTAACGTGCACTGACATCGCACAGCACACGGGCGCCTTAGAGTTTTGCCTCCATAGAAACGCAGCAGCCGCGGTCGGATTCGAATCCGGCAACTCTGAATCAGTAGTCGAGCGCCCTAACCACTGAGCCACCGCGGCGGGTATCCTCAAAATGCAACTTTCAATTTTTCAGTTTTCTCTTTCTTCTTTCCATCCCTCCTTTATCCCTTCCTTTACGGCGCGAATCGGGTGTCCACCGAGATATGTGAGGTGGTTACTGTGCTTTGCGCGCTCGCCGCGCCATCTGGCACGACGTCACACACCGCGACTCGCAGCCGTTCGGTATGGCGTCACACCGCGTTCCTCGTCGTTGCGCTCGCCTCCGCTCGCTTCGCCAGCTGCGTCGCATGCCTGATAACATGTCGAAGGATTGAAAAGGAGAGCTGGCATGCGCCGCAACCGCAGTTGTGTCGTCTTTAATGCGACAACAACATAGCTAGACAACCACAGTAACCTGCACTTGCAATCAAGATTAGCCAAGGCTAACCATGC
This sequence comes from Amblyomma americanum, assembly GCF_052857255.1. Classification (NCBI taxonomy): domain Eukaryota; kingdom Metazoa; phylum Arthropoda; class Arachnida; order Ixodida; family Ixodidae; genus Amblyomma; species Amblyomma americanum. Next base: position 83,177,801 of record NC_135503.1, on the reverse strand, counting down.
TATGCCTTACCTTTCGCTACGTATATCCTGGCGGCATAGCCGCACTAAGCCACTAAGCCTCAGCGTTCACTAGGGTGACCAACCTCTCGCGATCAACCATTAATTTAACCGCCACCTGCCAGGGCAGGCGCGTTGCCTATCCAGTGTGCGCGGAACGCACTCAACGCTAGTGGCCAAGCCACGTCTACTTGCCTGATACACTGCAGCTTTCGCTCTCTAACTAGATTAAGAAGTTGAACCGCAGCTAATTTTTTTTCGCTCACGGCCAATGCCGACGACACCGGCTTTACTGCGACACGGGGCCCTTAACTCTGTCGCGTTAAAACGACGCTCTCCCGGTGGCGTTCACTTTCACACTGTCGCTTATTGGGACTACTGAAAACACAAAACACATCCAACAAGGAACAGTGAGAAGATGAGCAAGGAGAGTATATCTAAGGGTTCTTGGTGTTAGGGAGAAAGAGAGCTACTTGTGGCCTTGGTCAGGCCCGGCTCACGGGTGGGTGTCGCGTTGCGGGCTCGCGGCGCCAGATCCTCGTACTGGTGGCTCCATTCCGCCCCTGCGCGACCGTCTCCTGTTTTCCCTAGCGAAGATGTAGTAGTAAGTGGATTTTATTAAAATAATTATAAAAAGGAAGGAAAAGATTTTTGCTGGCCCCGGCAACTGCCATCGATACTGAGGCACCTGAGCTGGGGCAGCGGAAATAAAGGATAGCAGTCAGAATGGAGAAATGAAATGAAAGAGGTGAGGGGACAGGAAGAGAGGTTAGGAGGAGAGGTAATATACACAAACTATGTACACAAAAATCATGCAGCGTTCCGTGTACGTCTGTGTGTGCGTGGTTGGTTTAGGTTCGTTTATGGGGTTTGACGTCCCAGAGTAGCTCAGACTATGGGGGACGCCGTAGTACAGGGCTCCGGATAATTTCAACCACCTGGGGATCTCTCATGTGCACTGACGTCGCACAGCACAGGGGCGCCTTTTGCGTTTCGCCTCCGAAGATGTCACGGTGCGAACACGACGGAAACGAACAAAGAGTACGCGGCTTCGCTGGTTAGAATCGAGCCTGCTTCTTCCATGTGCACTGACGTCGCACAGCACAGGGGCGCCTCTTGCGTTTCGCCTCCGAAGAAGTCACGGTGCGAACACGACGGAAACGAACAAAGAGTACGCGGCTTCGCTGGTTAGAATCGAGCCTGCTTCTTCATTGAGATCGAGCGCTTTATACAGGCTGCACCTACCGGTATCATTGTGCACGCAACACTTTCGCGTTATTGGTGGGAGGAGGCATTATACGACAAGTTTGAATCACACCAGACAGACAGGTTTCATTGTTATGTGCAGCACATCAGATATCATTTGCATGTGGTTTACAAACTCACGACCTGGTATGTAACACGTGAAGAAGAAGAGCGTGTATGAATTCAGCGCGCCTCGGCTACCGGCGCAGCTTTTATACCCCTCCGCCACCGATGGCTGCGCCCTCTGCGTCTCGCGCATTTCACGTCACGTGACCCCTCAGGCGCAGTAGGCTTCGGCGGAGCCTCGTTGCACTGCTCCAGGCAGAGCAGTAAGAGCACAACTAGGGATTAGAGCGGGCTAATGGCTATTGCTGATTAATGCTCTGCCACTTCTTCCGCGCCCAGGCAGCAATGTTTCTCTTTAACGTAATGCGCTCTTCATTTCGAAGCGTCAGCTCCTCTCAATTCTATATCTATCTGGTCCAATTTCTAAGTCTCGTTTTTGTGCAATGAGCGCTTCGTTTTGCACTTCCTTTTTCTTTCTTCCTGGCAGCAACAGACAGTCAGATGGACAGACTGCATTGTCCGGACCCCGTAGAGTATCTGTTACGTGTCCAATTGGACTTATTTTTGGAAATGTGGCGGAGAGTTTGAAGGATGCTTCACTCCCGCCACCGGTTGGCCCGGTATTGCACTATCTCCGGGATCGGCCTTGTCTTTAGCGCGTCTTTACTATCCTGTCTTTCTATCCCATCTTTCAACTCTCCTACTATCTGCACGTGGTAGCGATTGTGGTTCGGCCTGAGCCAGTGAGCAGGCCTGTGCACTTTCCTCTTCCTTCTTCCTTGCAACAACAGACAGACAGACAGACAGACTTCATTTCAGCGCCTTCAGTCAGTAAAAACGTCGGAACTCACTGTAGCCACTGCTGGTTTTGATTGTATTTTTGGTTTTGGTATGTTAACTTCCCTTTATGCAGCTATGCCGATGCCACAGAATTAGCTAGCCCCCCCCCCCCCCCCCACCTCGTTTCTGTCTGCTGTGCAATTAGATTGTGGTTTGTTTGTTTTAGCAGATGGGTTTTGATTGTATTGTAATTTTGGTTTTGGTCTTTTAATTAACTTCCCTTTGTGTAGCCAGCACTTTTCCGGGCATTTGCCTAGCGGCAGTTGATCGTCTACAAGTCCTATGTACTTTGGTCTCTATTTGGTGGAGACCACTTCGTATACTGCTGCTGGCAAAAAAAAAAAAATTGCTGCGGGCTGAACCTGGTTAGGGAGAGAAAGCTGTGATGTATCGGCAAGTAGACGCGGCTTGGCCTCCAACCTTGAGTGCGTTCCGCGCACTGCATTTGCAACGCGCCTACCCTGCCAGGCAGCGGTTATATTAATGGTTGATAGCGAGAGGTTGGTCAGCCAAGGAACGCTGTGGCTTACTTCTGCAGTGGAGCGTTGCTCCCACAACATTTTCTCTGCCACAATGTCAGCGCTAATGCATGCAGCCCACATCTCTCTCTCTCCCCACCGCCCCGTACCTCAAAGCGTGATGGAGGCGTCCACTGCCCCAGTTATCTGCCTTCCTTTCCTCAAAATCATCGATATCTAGAGAGGTGTCAACGCTAACGCCAATGAACAGAAAGAACGCCGAGGGTCTATAGCTTCCGTGCCGCGTTTATGCTACAACGTTGTGAATGCCAACGCATGCAGCGCACGTCTGTCGCTACCGCCACGTAGCTTCAAGCGCGATTGAGGTTTCCGCCGTCCCAGGGGGTTACTTATGCGCCTTTCCTTTGCTCTCGAAGAAAATTGAAATTTGTTTTGTTGCGAAAGCAACACTACGCCAGCCAGGCAGCCAGCTCGGCTCGTCGCGTGGTCGCACTTGAGCCGTCTGCAGTGGCCACGAACGACCTTGAGCCGCCGTTGCCTAGCAACACCGCAGCCGCGCTCCAACAGATGGCGCCGCTCGCTTCACCAAATGTGCTCCGCTGGGGTAGAGGGAGAGGAGTTGTCGCCTCGCGGGGCGCGTGTATATATATATATATATATATATATATATATATATATATATATATATATATATATATATATATATATATATATATATATATATGCGCTTTGCCTCAGTGGATTCGCTCAGGCCTCTCCCTATTAAAACGTACCAATCCACCATGCTATCTGATACCTGATTTAATATCTGCTACGGGTCCTTGGACCCAAGATATTAAATAATATGGCGAAATGCTTGAGCACTCTGGCACGGGTCAGCCCGGTATTGCTCTGCCTCCGGGATCGGCCCGGGGCAAAATAGCGCGCGACTTTTCTATCTTTGCTCTCCTATCCTTTAGCTCTCCTACTTTCAGCACGCGGCAGCGAGCGGGGTTCGGCTTGAGCCTACTACATTTTCCTTTCTTCCTATCAGATACAGCAGCAGTAGTCAGTGGATTCTAGTCGTTATGGAGAGCGCGAAAGAGAGTCAACAACGAAATAACGAAGCGAGGAAGAGACAACGCGCTCAAGAGACGGCAGAAGAACGCGCCGCACGACTCGAGAAGCGTCGTAACGAAGATGCGGCTAGCACAAGTCGTGCCACGTCCCGGATTGACTCTAACTGCGGAAGAGACCGGTTTGAGTTCCCGAGAGCGTCGGATTGAGACGCTGCGCAGACGACGTGCTGAGGGAACGAAGCTTTCGCAGTTCAACGTGGATTAACCAGAGCTAAACCACAGCCAATTTTCGTAGTAATTGTAGTAATTGTTTTTTTGGGAAATGAAATGGCGCATTATCTGTCTCATATATCGTTGGAAACCTGAACCGCGCCGTATGGGAAGGGATAGAGGAGGGAGTGAAAGAAAGAGGTGCCGTAGTGGAGGGCTCCGGAATAATTTCGACCACCTGGGGATCTTTAACGTGCACTGACATCGCACAGCACACGGGTGCCTTAGCGTTTTTCCTCCATAGCCAATTTTTTGAAAATTGGTTTTGAAGAAGGAAAAAATTGGCTTTGAAGAAGGAAACGCGGCGGCCGCGTTTCGATGGAGGCGAAACGCTAAGGTACTCGTGTGCTGTGCGATGTCGGTGCACGTTAAAGATTCCCAGGTGGTCGAAATTATTCTATGAGCCCGCCACTACCGCACCTTTTTTATTGCGAAAGCAATACTGCTCGAGGTTTTCGCTCTTGGCCGTCGTCCCGGAGAATCCACCATTGACCTTTAGCGTGACCTATGTGTGACGTCATACCAGCTGTGGAAAAGCGAGGCCCCAACTCGGCTCGTCGCGATCGTCCCAGCGAATCCTCCATGCTGCAACTGCGCGCAGCTGCCGCGAGGGGCGCTCGCTGTACGTGACGTCATGCCAGCTGTGGAAAAGCACCCCCCCCCCCCCCAACTCTGCTCGTCGCAGTCGTCCCAGCAAATCCTCCACGGTATGTCGGATGATGTGTAATAATAATAATTGGTTTTTGAGGAAAGGAAATGGCGCAGTATCTGTCTCATATATCGTTGGAAACCTGAACCGCGCCGTATGGGAAGGGATAGAGGAGGGAGTGGAAGGAAGAGGTGCCGTAGTGGAGGGCTCCGGAATAATTTCGACCACCTGGGGATCTTTAACGTGCACAGACATCGCACCGCACACGGGCGCCTTAGCGTTTCGCCTCCATCGAAACGCAGCCGCCATGGTCGGGTTCGAACCCGGGAACTCCGGTTCAGCAACCGAGTGCGCTAACCACTGAGCCACCGAATTTGAAAATTGTTTTCTGAGTGAAGGAAATGTCACAGTAACTGTCTCACATATCTCGGTGGACATCCGAACCGCGCCGTAAGGGATGGTATAAAGAAGAAAGGAAGAAAGAGGTAGCAAACACGTGCGCGGGAAAAAATGAAAATTGGTTTTTGGGGAAACCAATTTTCATTTTTTTCCGCATTTCCTGCACTCCGGCTTAAATCTATCCGGGTGCACATGGCTTTTAGGACAGCTGGATTAGGGAGAGTTTTTGTTTGAAGTTGTCTCCACAATCCCTCCTGTTCTTTGTTTAGGCTTTTATGCGGAGCAGGGAAGGTTAGCCTTTCTAGCCTGTAATGCTGAGTAATCTCATGGTAGGTATTAAGGCCGTCTCTCGTCATTTCGACGTCCGAGTTAGCGTCCACAGCTCGGCCGATAGATCCTCGAGAATTATCGTGGGTTGCCTCATTCCCCGGGTTTGACGAGTGAGCCGGTACCCAAACCAATTCCACGTCCGTCCTGTCTTTCGGGTAATTCCTGAGAATTCCCAAGGAGATGGGAGATATTCTGCCCTTGGCGAATTTTCCAATGGCTACTTTTGAATTGCTGACGATCACTCCTGCTCGCGGGTTTGTCAACGCCAAGGCGATTCCCGCTTCTTCGGCTGTTTCTGAAGAGTTGGTGCGTACTGTCACGTTTGCTATGAGTTGGTCTTCCTCGGTCACCGCGGCTATCGTGAATGCTTTCTCGGGTGTTGGTTAAGCTGCTGCGTCTACGTAGACTACGTTCTGTCGGCCCTCAAGTTTCTTAGCTAGGGCTTTTGCTCTGGCCTTGCGTCTTCCTTCGTGATGGACGGGGTGCATATTTTTCGGTAATGGTTTTACCGTGATTGTCCTTCGGAGGTTGAACGGGATTTTTCGAGTATCCGCTTTGAGCGGTTCCGCGTTTATTCGGAGCCTTTTTAGGATTGCTCTGCCCGCATTGGTTCTAGTGAGCCTGAGCTCTTGCATTATACGATGGGCCTCAGTCAATTCGTCTAGCGTGCTGTGTGGCCGAGTTGCAGTAACTTCTCAGTGGAGGTGTTGACTGGTAGGCCTAGGGCAGCCTTGTAGGCCTGCCTGATGAGTCCTTCAATTTTGAGTTTCTCAGCATTGTATAACTGTAGATAGGGGAGGGCGTAATTCATCCTGCTGATGACAAAGGCTTTCACCAACCGACATAGATCTTTTTCCTTAAAGGGACACTGAGGAGAACCCTATCAAAATTTTTTGTTATCAATATCTGATAGTTCGGCAGTCATGGCTTTGTTGACGCTTGTCCGGGAGCGAAAGATGCATTTATTTCAAAGAAATTTGGATTCGAAGTTGAAAAAATTTTTACCGCCGCTCCGATTCAAACTCGAGAACTCTTATGACGACACGGAGAACTCTTATGACGACACAGAACGGAGTGACGTGAAACGTGACGTAAACGGAGACTCCGTGATTTCTGGCCGCTAGCGGTGCGGTCTAGCAGCTGCCGAAATGAAAGCTACCGCCGCCTCACGTTGAAGGCATCTATCGGGGGTCGCCACCGTCGCTTCGTTTACGTTTGCACCGGCGTCTTGCCAGCGTTACGATGGATCCCGTTCCCGAACCCGACGACGTAGTTCTCGAAAAAACTCTGGCCTGCATTTCAGCGACCTCAGCCCCACAGAGCTTGCGATGATTTTGCGGGAGCGCGGTTAGGTTAGGCGCCGGCGGGTGGTTTCCCCCTTCCTCAGAGAGCAGCCGTTGCAAACTAAATATCATAACCCCAGTGCGGGGAGTCGCGAGGGGTGCGTTGAGCCCATCGGAGGCTGGCCGGGGCTTTGGGGCCAACGGATTGTGATTCCTTGAACGGAGCGGTTGCACGGCGCAGCAGGCAGCGTCGAGGTCTCCCACGGTTGCAAGGGCCAAGTTATTTATTTTTTGCCACAAAAACAAATGGGTGCTCGATGGCGGTCGCGTTTAAAGCCGGCGGCTTGAAACTAAAGCCGGCGCACGACGCTTCAACGGCTTCCGCTAGATCCAACGGGTCCACTCGATCTGGCTCTCTCGCCAACTTGCCTGTATCTTCAGATATGTACTGTGAATGGATTAAAATAGGCGAGCTCGAAAAGGACAGCTCCGCCGAACTGCCGCAGCTATTGAATATAACGCGCACCTCGCCGCGGAGCCAAATCAGTCTGGCCAGGCCGGCGGCGGCTGGCGCACTCGGCGCGAAATAGATACATGCTCCAATCTCCCCGCCAATGCGGTCAGAGTGCGCCGAAGCCGCCGAACGCGTCGGCGGTCAAGCGCAGTTGAAGTATAGAGGGTCTCGCTTTGACCGACGTGACTTCGCCGTGCAGGGCGCGCGTGCGCCTCGCCGCAGCATAAACGCGCCAACAGAGCCTGCGCTTAACCGCTAACCAACGTATTCAGCGGCGGCATCCATGGGATGCCACTGAGACCCCCCGCCCACTCACTAAATAAAAGAAGTCCGGTGCCGAGGTTCGGAATCGAACCAGGGCTTTCGGCGTTTGAGGCGGAAACGCTACCGCTCCGCCACGACGGCTCAAGCTACAGCCGTCATTAAAGGCGCATCTAGTGAATGCACTCTTCTCATGCAGAAATCTCCGCGCTTTCGCTAGGTATATCCTGGCCTAACAGAGCTATGCCATCAGAAATTTTTCTGAACTGCCTTGTACCTTGTCTCCCGTCCCTAATAAACGATTCCCGTTAAGTAGTTTGAAGTTGACTGGCACAGCCGGGAATGTTTCGCCGGGCAAGCGTGCGAATACACAAGTGCTGCCTTGTACGATCACCGACCATCGTGCCATCATAGCTTTGCATCGACCGTGCCGATCATCTGACAAGCCTTAACAGGCTCCTTCAATTGTTAACTAGCACTTGAAGCGGCACTTGGAGTTCCTCTGCTGTTCGGCGCTTGTAAATCGAAGCGCGTCAAAAACAAAACCACGGGGCACGCAAAGCTCATAGACGCGAAGCGCCAGAAAAAATCGAAACTCTCTAGGCCGCCTGTGGCGCCGCCAAGCATCAGTTTTCTTTGCTTCCAACATTCAGGTTGTCTTCTGCCTGCCTTTCTTGTGTGATAAAAGTGCACTATTGGTTTTAAAACAAAACTTACTTCAATATTGATCTGCGCAACCTACCTTTGTCAGCCTCAGAGATTCGCGACACCAAATAGGATGGAAAATTCCTCCAAGGTGGCGTCTCTTGTCCTATGGCGTCACCACGCTTGTACTTGGGAGATTTTCCTGTGGTGGCGATACCTGCATGTATTTTGGTTCTTGCTATTTTCAACCTTACAAGAGCTTTGTTTTCAGTAAGAGCGGCGTTTTTGTGATCAGGAGCTGGTATTCTATTGATACAAGCCAACTTCAATTTCTCCTCAGTGTCCCTTTAACTCCTGTTCTCCTATTCGCTATGCGTCGGATCAGTCTAATGGTTTGGTGAACTGAGGCGCTTAATTTTTCGATTATTTCGGCATTTTGGCGGTTCTCTTGGATTAACATTCCAAGAATTTGGATGGAACTCACTTGCCTAATTACTTTACCTTGCACTTGTATGCTTATGTTGGCTGGCGGGAGGCTGGATTTGTCCTCTCGGAATGTCTCTTTTAATTAGGAGCTCCGATTTGGGATGAGAACATTCTAGTCCTACCGTTTTAACGTAGGCTTCTATGGTATCGACGGCCCTTTGTAGTGTCTCTTCTATCTCCCCATCATTTCCCTTCGTAATCCATAGGGTAATATCGTCGGCATAGAAAGTGTGTCTGAGATTAGGGATGGCCTCGAGGTGTTTCGGTAGTTCTACGAGGGCCAGGTCAAATAAGAACGGCGAGAGTACCGAGCCCTGCGGGGTCCCCCGACAGCCCATGCGTATAGGATCCGAGATCACCCCACCGAGCGATATTTCTGCCGTCCTGTGGTCCAGAAACGATCTTATGTAATTGAAGGTTCTGCATCCTGGATTTAGCCTCGATAGGTTAGTGAGGATGACCTCGTGTGACACGCTGTCAAATGCCTTGTTTAAGTCTAATCCGAGGATAGCTCTCGTGTTCTTGCTTTTGGGGATTACATCTTCACTAAGTTGAATCATGACGTCCTGCGTGGACAGTTGGGCTCTAAAGCCTAGCATGGAGGGGGTATGAAGTCGTTATCCTCCGCGTATCCCTGGAGTCTGTTTAGAACCACGTGTTCCATTAGTTTCCCTAAACAAGATGTAAGGGAGAAGGGTAACTGAAAATATTTCAAGAGAAGGCAAGCGTAGCAGGGGCGGCAGAAGGTTAGGCGGGCGGATGAGATTAAGAAGTTTGCAGTCATAAGGTGGGTGCAGCTGGCAAAGGACAGGGTTAATTGGAGAGCCATGAGAGAGGCCTTTGCCCTGCTGTGGGTGCAGTCAGGATGATGATGATGATGAGGGGGCCTGGCATGACGTGAAATTGCACCGTCGTCACGTGACAAGGTGTCACTTCACATATATCGTCGTCACGTGACCTGATATGACGTCACACTCATATGATGTCGTCACTAATACAAATCAGTCTTAGCGTTACCTAAGTATGTTAATGAGCATTGGTGAGGTATGTTAATTAGCATTAATTAATGGTGTGACGCCATCATCGTCGCGTGACGTCACATGGTGCCGTTTCTTGCAGACACTTTTTGCTGATATGACCTTGAAACTGAGTCATCTTATGCTTTCGCACTAATAAAAGAAGCCACTTGCTTCTACATAGACATAAATACAACGCGCATCTGTTGGTGTACAACAGCCGCAGCTTGTGAAGTATTTTCGAAGGCAGCAAATAGAGGACTGAAAAGAGCGTCTGCTGCGTGGCAAAATTTTCATCTACGCTGAGTCGTAGGAAATAGCTAGAAAATCGAAATATACGCTCGTTATTTCAACGTCTTCCAGACGGTGGCGGTCTTTTTTTTTTGCTGCAAACGAAAGCTGACTTACGGAGATTTGCAAAGGTTCTATTATATTGCAGTTGTTGAATGACAAGCAAGTTCAAATCGTCTGCTGCGCCACAGCCGTCAATCGGCTTTTGAAACCGAAACCGAAACGACGAGTAGTGAAATCTGCGTCCGGACAGCTTTTTAATGAAGGGTTTGCGTTTCCTCAGAGAAAATTCGCCTATTATGCCGTACCGCTATTCAGCCAATCCTCTTTACTTATGCAGGAAGAGTATCGCACTAAGTCGCTTTCGTGGAAAGGGAAGGTCACTAAGGCGCACGGGTACTTCAGAGCCTCTTCGGGGCACATTAACCCTGTTCTGAAAGGCTTGTAGAGATTGTCACACGTAAAATATTCTAGATTTTTCCATACGAGTAAGGGTGATGCGAAAGAACGATTAAAAAAAATAAATGACATTTTCTTTTTCGCACGTTTGATTCGCCAACGATAGCAGCGCCACGTTATGTATGAAACTGTCTCCAAGTGCCGTTCAAAGGATCTGATCTACTCGTACAGAATGCACAGACATGCACAAAAAGGGCTGGAAAGTAGACAGCGCGCTGCTGTGTGTTGCATCCGCCCCCCGAGGTTGCACCCGTTTGTTTTATTCGTGCTTTCGTCCGTGTCAATCCGCACTTTTGAAACGACAAAGCAGCAACCGGTGTGCGCTGCTTTATTTTACTAACAACTAAATGAAAATAAAATCACAACTCCCACGACAACTTGCGTGTTGCGGCTATGGAAATGCTCACGTAACGGCAGCTCGCCTTAATTGTTTTACTTTAGGAGATACCCAGAAGACGCGACAACGTTGTATGAATTACCATTGTTATCAGCGCTACTTGCGGGGCGTTCCCGAACTACGACGTCCACTGTTTTTCCGGCCGTTTTGGCGATATATTGAATGGTTTAGCACTCTTGAGGAAGGACCAAGGAGTCCAAGCTGTGTGTGTGCGTGTGTGCGAGCCGGTCGCGAGTGTCGCGATGTGTACAGCAAAGTAAGCGGGCTCTCACGAGGCGAAGATTTAGGAGGTGGTATCAGCTTTGACTTGTTTACACGTTGACGACGATATGTTCCGCGATTTGGGTTGGTAGCGTGAGTGTTGGCTGCTGTGAACGCGCTTCACCAGCCCGGTATGACAGCGTGAGCACTCCCTGCTAGCTGTCCCGTGATCGGCCGTCGGACGACCTGCGTCAGCCGAAGCCCGGAGCACAGCTGAGACCGCGGCGGCGGCGTTGTCATCCGCTCTCCCCGACGGCGTCTTTGCCGGCCAGTGGTCGAGGGGCGGTGTTCGGCCCTGCGCTCCCATGCGCCACCGTCTCGGCCGAAAGTGCTCGGGGGCGTTGATGCGGGCACGTGCTTGCTAGACCCGGTGGCTGCCTGGCCATGACGGCCGACGCTATGGCTCAGAACCAGGACGTGGCCTGCTACCTGGTCACCAAGCTGTCCTGGAAGGGAAAGTGAGTACTGCTCACCGGTCGGAACACCCCCCTGCTTGCCTTGCAAGCGTGAAGCAATCGCGTCATTGCGCGCGGACGCCGTCAATTGCGGCGCGTCGCCGTGACGGCGGCAGTGCATTTTGCGCCGGCGCGTTCTCTTGGTTCCCTACGAGTCGGTTGACAGTGACCTCACACTTGGAGCGTTGCCTTGCTCTTTACCCGGGCGGGAGAGTTGCTGTCGTTGACGGACTGCACGACATTTTCTTTCTGCACTGTGGACCAGTTGGCTTTAGTTGCTTTAGTTACTGGTGCTGGCACAAGCACGGTTGATGCATATCGGTAGAACAATCGTTTCCTCTACTCAATCCCGAAGTCTGGGGCTATAGCTCCGTCCAGACGGAACATTATCAGGCTGAAGTTCCCTAGGACAACAAACCTATCCTGACCACTGAAGTTGAAACGAGAACAAAAACAAAACTATGCAGCAATGATCCATGGTGTTTTTGTGACATGTACTGGGTGCATCTGGGTAGAGCTCGGGCAGCAGTTATATCGTTCTGTCCCGCAGAATGATAGATACTCATTGAGTAACTAGCCAATTTTATGAACACCCAGGCAGAACAGTCACTGCCACACGGTTCCTTTGATAAGAGAACTTAACCCAATCATTCAGCCTGTAATGGCAGGGTGAACAAAAATGCACACAGCAATAAACCTTTATACACTGCAACAGTATATACAGGGGCTAGTCTGATCGAAAATCTCATGGTATTCATGCTTTGCTAAAGGCAGTCACACAAGGTACCAAGGGGTCCCAGGTGGAAATTTTGCAAGTGGTCCCACTAGAAGTGGGTATTGGACAGGGCCACTTGAGCAAGTGGGACCACTTGACAAAATGGATCATTTGAAACTACCATGTTAAAAAAAAAAAGGCATTGGAAATTTCAGTTAGAACCCGTTGGATATTTCAGTTGGTTCCAACTGCGTCTTGAAATTGGTTCCAAATCGTTATTAAGCTGCAAAAGAAAAACTGACATATGTGGACATACATGCAATGCTCAGCCTAGTACCTGTGTTTTCACTGGAGAGCCGGTATGCCGTCATGGAAATAGACACACATACAAGCATACATCACACACAAGAAACACATACACTCTAGTTGAATATTAGTAAAATTGGCTCATGTATACATCCACAGAACACACTACTGCTCCCATGTATGTACCCCACTTACGGCACTCTCATACTAGGGTCAGTGGTGCTTGCCCATTGAGCGCAGTTATTTCATATAATTTCAACCACAGTGACTGAGCAAATGATGAATGCAATTGAGTAGTTAACAAGCTGATAGCTCTTATTGTAAGAATCGTTTGTCTTGCCTTGTTTGCCGAATATGCAAATATTCACATAGTTCGTGGCCCAGCTGTGGCCACTTGCAGTCTAATGGTACCACTTGAAAGCAAGTGGGACCATTTGGAATCCCGCTTTTCACCTGGGGTTGAGGAAAAAGAATGGGTGGTCCTGTATGTTGTCTCAACGAAATATTAGATATGCCGATTGCAGGAACAATTCCTGACATTGCTGAAGCACAGGTTTTGTTCCTGTGCTTTTTTATGGCCAGGGCATGTTTAATAGCAATTTCTGAACAGAATCAGTGAAGTTAAGATATGCTTGAGTCTTCCAAGCAGCCAATAAAACCTTAGACAATTAGAGTGAAATATGTGTGCGCATGTTAAAAGTTTATTTTATGATCAATACTTCTAGAGTTAATATACAGGGACTGCACTATGCAGGTGTCGACCAAACATCTAGTTTCTACCTGCATTCATTGATATAATTGTACACGGTGCAAGTACTAACCTGCACACTTGTATACTGCATTCACTGTGTTTTCTGTTTGCAGAGGTCTGTGCACGGCAACTGAGCATTGATAAAGGCATTTCGACACTCGGTTCTTCGCTGCTTACGTGGCTGCATATAGTGGTGGGCATCAAAGGGTGGAAACAGTAGCATGGGCAGAGATTTAAGTAACGAGGCAAAGAGTCTTTCCACCATGAAAAAAATAGTTCACAGCCAGCCACTGTGGCGTCTGTTATAATCACATGATGCAGATTGGGGACATATACCTCTTAGATTATTTATTTAAAAGACTTGGCAGTGAAAAAACAAGAACAGTACAAGCAAGGAAATAGACAACATAGGACTGGTGATTACATCATGAGAACTCTCATCGTGAACTGACTAAATCAGATGAAAGTTCTGCTCGAGCTTATCGGTTGTTATTGCTGTAGTTTTGCAACACATAGTGCTTTGTCAGAAGAGACCTATGTTGGCCTTCCAAGCCAGTATGCCAGCTTGTGTACTTTTTGAAAATGTTCCTTTTGGCAATGCCTGATGAAGCAAATTTATGCGGTGTAGTTGTTTAGTTTGATGGTCCGAGACATTCAGAACCATATGTAGATTTTTGTGGAAGCATTAAGGCGATAGTTATGGTTGAATGAAGGGCTTTTTGAAGAGAACAGTCATCATAGACTGATCCTACAGAAAGCATATGTGAATTTCAGTGTTTCAAAACAATTTGACATTATTTGCTTTGATGCCTGAATGTGTGATATCCTGCTGCCAGATATAAGATTGCTGGTTTACTCTTGTATGTTGTTGACATATTCCAATTATTATTACTATTTCAATGGAGGCAGCATGAAGAAATGCTGATGCATGCTCAGAACTGAACGTGGTTGAAATTGATATAGTGCCTCCACCACAGTGTGGGCTCCTAGGCAAGTCACTATTCATTAATGGTCTGAGTGTGTCGTTATTTTGTTGGTTACGGGAATGTTACGAGTGCTAATGAAAAAAAAATGGCAAGCTGTCAGTGAGTTATGAACACTGCATGCGAAATGTAGTACTGTACCAGCTAATCGATGACTGTAACTAACCTTTCAGTTACCTTCATAGGCACATCATGGCAATGAATTCATAATTTAATGTAGATTCTTCATTGCTGCACACCACCACTGCTTAGTATGACAGTAGATGTGGTGCATTCTCTCAGGCTGAAGTCTTTGTGTGGTGGTACTTCCGACAATGTAGCAGCAGTCTACCATGTAGTGCTACCTGAGGCATGCAAAATGCTACTGATTCCTTTCATGCAGCAGCTGTGAAAACAATCGCAATTTTACAGGGCATAGAAGGCCTTCTAATGCATAACACAGCGGTCCCCATTTAATTCTAGGCCACTCTGCGGATTGAGCTCCTTCACACATATCGCATCCACGGTGCACATTTCAGCTGCAGCAGTGGAACATAATGGGGAGAGTCAGGTTAGTGGCCGTGTATAAATCTGGCCTTTGCAAGTTTCATGTCGCATACTTGCCAATTTGACTGACAGTTAATTAGAAAACAGAACAGTGTTCCACTAATTTTTTTTTAAACTGTCAAAGCCTTCAATGCCTTTATGTTGGCCCTGCTGAAACATTGGGACTCAATGATCTGGCAACCTGTTACGGACTGAAATCTGCTCTGTGCTCGTTCTTCGGAATTTGCTACTACAAGGGCAGGGAATCCCAGCTGACACCATTTGGTGGAGTGACCCATTATGTGAGACGTCATGATGTCACACTCACAGTAAAAGTACTGTTGAGCTTTCTGAGCTTTACTTCCAAGCTGAAGTACGAACATTAAAAGAGAATTGTTCAGTGAGGTTTTTTTTTGCAGTGCAAGAAAATTGGTTGGTATGTGTAAAATGAGGACTTTGTGGAGGCCCCTTTGAACCACATATATTTCAGGGGTTTTGTCAACGTCTCGCCTGTCACTACATTTACTACATTCAGAGGGATATAATGACATTTGAAAAGGCTGCTTGACTGGTCTTGCATTTAACTAGCTCCAAGCAACAGATTTGTTACAGGGGCAGTGCTCCGTCACTGCAGTAGAATGCTTTTATTGTGTGCCTTCTTTCGTTGTATCTCTTGTGCACATAACCTTTAACTGTGAAACAGCAAACACAGAACTTGCATATGGTTGGTATCTCCTGTCACTTCTCAGTGATTATCAGTAGTTCCCGGTAGCATCCACTTTGGTATCAAAGTCCGCCAAGACACTTTGTCCACAATTTTGGCTGCTGTGCTTTGTTTCCTTGTGCAAGGTTGAGTAAAACTACACAGCTATGTTTGCAGAACTATGCAGAGGTAGCAGCTGTCTGTGATGGTCTTCTTGAGCATTTTCTAAGGGGTTGAGGAGGGCCAGCAGATGCCCATGCTGTGGCACCCTTTGTGGCAGTGCACTACTTTCTGTAGTTATGTAGCAGGTGTGAATGGGACAGAGAAGAATGAACTGAACTAAACATTTTGCTCTCCTCAGCAAACTGACTTCAAAGGCTGTAATGCATACCATTGCTTGCCTCATGCATGCATTTCCCATGCCCACTTGGCCTATTTGAGCAGTATCATTTTCGGCAGCACGGGAATGGTAGTTTTTTGGTAGGACCTACTACGACACCAACAATGTTTGTGTGTTGGAGAAAGTCCTCCACACAGCTATTTTTGTAAAAGTATTTCGTTCCTTTCACCTCTTCAGTGACAGCACAGATTGTGCAATTTTGTACAAAGGCTACAAGCAAACTGCTGCTAGATACTTATCTATGGTTGGCCTCTGCTTGGTTGTGCAGGCTTAGGGTGTTGGGTGTAGCAGTTGTGCTGGGCAAATCCCTAGTGTTGCGCTTGATAAGCTTTTGGAGATTGTGGAACAAGATATGTGACTATTGCTATGCAAATATGTTTGGCTAGATTCCGAGCATTGTGTGTTCAAACCGCTTAGGCGAGCAAGTTGTATGTTACAATGATATGACCATGTACAGCCATTGTGGGATGGCATCTGGGTCAGGTGATGCCATTGCCACCCTAATCACAGACTGCATGCGCAGGTGGTCAGTGTGTGGCAGAATCAGATTGCTCGCATTCAGCGTACGTGCACCATAAGTTCAGCATAACTAGCCGTTTTGACCTGAGGCTTGATTAGTCAGGCCACATTAGAAAGGATATCACAAGGCTGCATTAGAAAATGTTCACTGTGACAAAGGAGCTTTGTCGTGGATTATTTGCTTGCTCCTTGCTGCTGCTTAGTCAGTGTTTCAAAACCTTTTCTATAACTTGTATGATGTCTTTTCCTCTGCTGATTGGCTGCTGCGAAAATTTTAATAAGCCATCTAATGTCATTGGTTGTTGCCTTGATATTGTGAACCGTGCTTCGTAGCTTAGGACGTTATAGAGAGCATGGCATAGTGGACCAATGCTTATTTATTGCAGAGAATAAAAAATATATATATATTCCTGCAGCTTTCTGTAATGTCCGCCTGCTTTGAGATAATTGGTTATATCTGTCGTGATGAACAGCCAAGCTTAAATTTGTTATGTTGGTAACACATTTTGCACTTGTGCTACAGCATGAAATGAGACCTGGTAAAAAGGTATTATGCAGCATGTCTCTAATATTAAAGTTCTGAAATCTTGCATTGAAAGTCATGAGTATCTCAGGCTTTCATGTGAATAGCACCTTGCTTTTTTTTGGGCATGCAACACTTTAGTCATTTTGGTTCACTTTCAAAATTTGTTAAAAACTTTTCTAGATAGGTGCCATTCTATTTTTTTGAACATTCGTTCTTCTTGGTCAGTGACTCCAACTTCATTGTATGAGGTTCTGCGCATCACCTGCTCTGCCTATTTTTTTTCAGGTATCGTTTCTTCATGTGTATGAATTCTGTGTAATGGCCCTTTCCATTCTAATGCTTTTATTGTCAGATTATTAATCTTCGCAGCTGATTTGCACTGGTAATATTGGCATCCATATAATATTGCCTGCTGCTGCAGGCTACCAGTACAAATCTGAGGGCGAAGGAATATTTACTCAGGTGTTACAGAGAACGGAAAAGTTCCGTAGGTAGTTGGAATGATCCGGTTTGTTTCCATACCACTCAGCATTCATTAACATTGGCCAGTGCTGTTCCAGGCATGAAATCTGCACTTGGTGTTTTCTGTGATTGGCTCAAACTGCAGCTTGTAGAGTTCGGATGCAACACAGTGCACTCTTTAATTGGCATGTTTTTCTTCATGCCATCTGCTTGAAGTGGAGCCTCACTTGTCTTTTCACATATTTATGCAAGATTCATAGTTGATTAATTGCAAGGTTGTTTGTGTGGCGTGCAGAGCATTTAAATGGAAGCCTCGAAAGAGAAACTTCCAGTCCGTCAAGAAATAAGGGCAGGAATTGCTTTGAAGCTACAAGACATACATGTCCGCAAAGTAAAGATACAGAGGCCAGCATGACTGGAAAATTTTTCCTCCAAAAAATTTTGAGCCAAAAGTAATAATTTAACATTTCTTCATTTTTCCAGATATATGCCACCCAAATAACGGTTTAGCTTGAGAATCGGCTTTTGGATGCACTAGTGATAGAAGTGTTCCACCTACCATGTAAATTATGTCATGACTCATCTTGTGAACTCGTTATCGGAGAATGCTTTCCTGGAGAAATATTTCTTCAGATGAGCAAATGTGTGAAAATAACTCGGCCCCAAGTCCAGGCTTCCACTTGTATCTTCTACTTAAATCTTGCCAGAAGCGAGACAGTGGCGTGTGCGTTACAGATCTGGCTGCTGTCATGAAGCAGGCGTACACCACTTGTCAGCAGCCCCTTCCTCATGCTTTAAATTTACTTCCAAAACTATTCCAAGGTGTCTCAGTATGCAGCAGGGTTAATTTTTGTGCCTGGAAGCATGAAGCTTGAGTTCATAACATATGCCTCATTGTCACCTGCTTGATTGAACAAATTCTATTTCAATTTGCAAAGAAGGTTACCAGCGACAACGGATGCTCTGCCGCTCGTTTTTTTCATCATTAACTTTGGCTCTGCCTTGCCTTCAGAGATTTCATGGAACCACTTCACCTCATTTGGTCAATTCTTAACATCATCAGAGACAGCACAGGTGAGGCTGTGAAACGCTGCTGGTGCTCCGCCTCTTGCGTGGATGCAGAGAAATCAGCATGGATTGCACCGTGCGTTTGGCGGGAGTGTGGATCAGCACAGAAATTTGTGAAGTGTGCCACTCGACCATGGACTGGTGGAGGTCTGTTAATCAGAGGGGAGAGGGAAGCTGAACGTTCAAAGTATATGGCAGTGTTCCCTCCTTTCAACTAGCTTTGCAAATCAATGGGTGGCGTGTGGTGGATTCTTACTTTCTGGATACGCCTCGTACTACTCCGCCTTTACTTGACACTGTGCAGAAAGATGCATGGTGGGCAGTTGCCATCTGGCAAGACAAAGTGAGCCATGCATCATTGGCGTATTGCTGCTGAACTTTCCTTGCATGTGCTACTCTGTCGCCGAACTGTTGAGTGTGTCGTTTCTGTTGTGTGGGCCGCTAATTTCACTCCACCATTTTTAATCTTTTGTAGCAGGGCTTTAATGGCCTCATCTGCAAGTTTGCTCTGCTAGTGCTGGTATTCAGACAACGCACACATATCCACTAAAAGGTGATACCCTCAAGTAAAATCCTCACTAGCCAAAACCATTGATGTAGTTGACAACACCCACTCCACTTTGGAAGAATGGAATTGCTGCTCCTAAACTTTTTTTTTTTTTACACTGGCTAGGCATTACGGGATTGTTAATATTACCAAGACATTGTGGATTCAGATTTCATTGATTTTGTTATCTCTTTGTCTAGTGTGTCAGACGATCTCCTGTCTAAATAATTACTCAGTTATTTTCCTTCACTTGCAAGACAAAGCCTTCCTTGGTATCAAAGACTGTCACCCTCTGTTGTATTAAATACATTGAGAAACTCAAACAATGCACATGAGAGCCAATGTAGGCATAATGCTTCGTTCAACTCTAAGCATATCATATAATTACTCGTAAATTTCAGCAGTCTCAAAGACCTGCAGATTAACAACTGTAAGTTAACTACCCGCTGTGGTGGTTCAACCCGTGTGCTGTGCGATGTCAGTGCACGTTAAAGATCCCCAGGTGGTCGAAATTATGCTGGAGCCCTGCACTACTACGGCACCTCTTCCTTCTTCCACACCCGTCTTCCCCTATTCTCTTACAGCGAGGTGTGGGTGTCTACAGAGATTTGAGACAATTACTGCCTCATTTTGTTTCTTCAAGGTTCAATAATCAGTTTTTACAACGGTAATTTTTTTGTGCTTGATGAATCTCAGCATTTCCGGTGTGTTCTGCTAGACATTGGTAGTTTTTTATGAACCATGTAGCAGCCTGTCTGTCTGTGTGCAGGTACCCGCGGGTGTTCTCGGTGGGCACCCAGGGCATCCGCACATACAGCCCGCCCACCATGGAGGTGACCAACCAGTGGAGTTACGGCGACTTCCTGCGTATTCAACCCCTGGGCCCGAGCCACGAGTTCTCCATCACTTTCCGCAAGGGCAAGAAGGGCGAGAACAGCATGCGCTTCCTCTCCGAGCACCGCGCTGACATCATCACCCGCGCACTCGTGAGTCCCCCTGCACCCACATTTTTAATCTGTTCACTTCTTTGAACAGGAAAGGCGAGAAGAGGTTGGGAGTGACCTTCTCAGAAAAAAATTTTTTTCTCTCAGTCATTCTCTTTTCTGATTCTTACCCTTAGGGCAGGTCTGATGTGTCAGAATGGAATGGGTGCAAGGAAAATAAAAGAAAAAACAGTCATGAGCAGGAACATATGAGAAGGAGCAAATTTTTTTTTCATAAAACTGCATATTTTCATGTTATTTCACCACCTATTTGAGAACACCTTTTGGATAATATACACCAAGAAGAAAACTGGTTGGAAAACAGAAGGAACTGTGCTTGTTAGATATGACTGTGGAGTAATAAATAAATGAAGGCTCAAAATTTGTTCCCTCTTATATTGCCCATGGCTGTAGATGCAATTGTTCGTGTATATACAAGATTGGTTTAGGTTTCACGAAAAATGCACTTTTACAGGCACCATTAATGGCCACAGAATTTTTTACATTTGTGTAGCGCTGGCTGAGATTTTGTGAAAACTGTGTTTATCTAAAGTGGATGCAGTTGTCACATCTGACACCACTGCCACCACGGGAGCAGGCCACTGTTAGCAATGCTTGTTACTGGCATTTGTAATCAAATTAGAATTGCTTTTATCATGAAAAATTATTGCTGTTATTCACAGTGATATTTGAAAGGTTTGAAATCATTGCTCATGCAACTCCACCTAAACGCCCAGGAGCTCAAACTTTCTCTGCGGTTGTTGTGTCGTTGCAGGATTTCAAGCATCTGTTTGCTGAGCCATGCAAGGAGACCATGGTGAGCAACATAGCGTCCAAGTGTGGGCTCTTCCGGGAACCCTGTCAGTTTACGTCTTCAAGCAGCATGCCTCGATGCCTTTTGCTGAGCCAGTGTCAGACATTTAGCAGTGGGTTACTACTCTCGGTGACAACTTTGCTTGGCAGTGAAGAGAAAGGTACAGGTACGAAGTGTCTGAAACTGCGTCTTGGCTTGTTCACACTTGGGCAGTGAGGGCGAGCAGAATCCACCATTGCGGCAGATATTCCACTGAAATACCCAGCGGAAAGCGAAATGAGTTCAGGACTGATTTCTGCCGCCGAAAAAACTGTGCTGATTTCCATCGGCCAATAAGGCAGCGGAGAAGTTGTTCCCATGGCGACGTCTATGGTGGTGCCTTTCAAAGCAGGACCCCTCACTTCGAACTGAATTCGTTGTAGTTACTGCGTTTTTGAGTACGTTCACTGGCCATAAATGGGACACTGGCCTTTCGCTTCGTTTCGTCTCGCTTATAACAACATGTGAGCGATAAATTTACAGACGACTCGCAGATGGCAAGGCACTGAAGAACACCTTTAATACGAGAGCTCTCTGTCGAAGCAGCGACGTGGTGGCCGGGAAGTGTGAACGAGGGAGCATTTTGACACTGGTGGATTTTCTCGCTCGTGTCACTGAATGCTCATTAGAGAACAGGCCATCACTCCGTGATAGATCGGGTGCAGGTCTGCCACCTGGCAGAGTTGCTCAGTGCACACTGGATCAATGATGTGGCTGGCACCATCTATGGAAGCTTTTTGTAACTGTACGGTGCTAAAAAATTTGTTGTAATCGAATTTAAAATGTGCAGTTATGCTTTGACTCTGTTCCTCTAAGAGCAAACTAATAAATGCAACAGAGGACTATATAGTCGAGCCCACTTATAACGAACCAATGGTTACGCGGATAGCGTTCGTTGTGTACAAAGTTCGTAGTAAATGGACTTCCTGTAGAAAAAAACCAGCGAAAAAAGACGCAGGACCAAGAGAAGACACACACAGACTGTCGCTGGACTTTCAACCGACTTATTATTGGTTCCACCATGTAGTAAAGCCACTACTTGCACACACACACGTGCATACCACATTCATCAAAGTCCGGACATCATTACAAACCAGATAAAAAATGCCACTCCTTGTCAGTGAGAATAACAGACAGGTCGCTGATGCAAACACGTTCGTTCTTTTTGATTAGAAACGCTTCTAACAGTTCGCGCTGGTGCCTGGACTTCCCGCGGCCGATAATGGTAGTGCTGTTAAGCAAAGCTGAGCACTTTTGGCACTCCTTCACATGTATGGCCAGGTTGCTCCCTGTACCAAAACGCAGTGTTCTGCCATGTTCTCTGAGTCGCTCGTTCAAGCACTGGCCCGTCTGCCCTATGTAAATTTTTCAGTGAGATGTAGGGATAGAATATACTGCACCCACAGCACACTTCGTAAGCTTTGTTTGGTGCTTTGTTTTGCAGGTAGGTTCTCGCTGAGAGCCGGCGATGTGGACGCAAAGACTTGGAAAGCTTTCGGTGGGCCGAAAAACACCAAATTCACTCCAAATTTTTTGGGAACTTTTTTCAGCCGATGTGAAATTTCATGGTAGTAGAGAATAACCTTAAAGTTCCTTGTCCTCTCTCTTGGGTGCTCGATATTGGCAGGAGGCTTCTTCATTTTTTTCCCCCAAAGTTTCAGCGACCGTCAACAGCAACGAGCAAGGAAAACCAGAGGCCTCTAGTCGGACCACCTGTTCGGCAAGACTCCGCTGCATAGCATGCGGGCAACTTTTCCTCAGCGCATTTGAGAAACACAAGTTGGCAATGCACGTTTTACCAGCTTCGAGTGAGCGGAAGCATAAGGCAAAATCACCTTTTTAGACCGAGGAGCATGCTTTCTGCAAACGTGTCCGTCAGCTAAAAACTTGAATTTTAAATCTAGAAACCTAATGGCGTTGTCAGAGGGTAAATCTTTGGTGAAGACCATGTTGTACGAGCACGGTGACAACTGTGTTGTACAGAGGCAAGGCATCTGCATAGGATTGAGTGTAGCACCTGGGCTGTGTAATGTGTTTTTGGCCAAGTTTGATTTGTCGTTGCGGAAAGCACTTCACTACAAGTGTATTGTAAAAATTTTTAGGTATGTGGACGACTTTTTAATCATTTTAAACTTATCATCAACTGACCAGCTAACCCCCTGTGGCGGACCAGATTTTAAATGTTTTTAGTGCCTGTTCCAGGAACATGGTCTTCACTAAAGATTTACCCTCTGACAACACCATTAGGTTTCTAGATTTAGAACTCAAGGTTTTAGCTGATGGACACGTTTGCTGGAAGTATGCTGCTCAGTCTAAAAAGGCACTTTTGCCTGATGCTTCCGCTCACTCGAAGCTGGTAAAACGTGGCATTGCCAATCTGTGTTTCTCAAGTGCGCTTAGAAAAAGTTGCCCGCATGCTATGCAGCAGAGTCTTGCTGAGCAGGTGGTCCGATTAGAGGCCTCTGGTTTTCCCTCGTTGCTGTTGGCGATCGCTGAAACTTTGGGGAAAAAATGAAGCCTCCTGCCAATACTGAGCACCCAACAGAGAGAACAAGAAACTTTGAGGTGATTCCCTACTATCATGGAATTTCGCATGGGCTGAAAAAAGTTTTCCAAAAAATTTGGAGTGAACATGGTGTTCTCGGCCCCCTAAAAGCTTCCCAGTCTTTGTGTCTGCATCTCCGGCTCTCAGTGAGAACCTACCTGCAAAACTAAGCATCAAACGAAGTTTACGAAGTGTGCTGTGGGGGTGGTATATTCTATCCCTATTTTTTGTGGAAAAATTTACATAGGGCAGACAGGGCAGTACTTGAACGAGCTACTCGGGGAACGTTCTGGCCATGCATGTGAAAGAGTGCCAAAACTGCTCAGCTTTGCTTAACAGCACTACCACTGTCGGCCGCGGGAAGTCCAGGCACGAGCGCGAACTGTTAGAAGCGTTTCTAAATAAAAAGAACAAACATGTTATCATCAGCAACTCGTCTGGTGTTCTCACTGACAAAGAGTGGCATATTTTATCTGGTTTGGAATGATATCCAGACTTTGATAAATGTGGCATGCATGTACTTTTGCGCAAGTAGTGGCTTTAAATACCTGGTGGAACCAATAATAAATGAGTTGAAAGTCTGGCGACAGTCTGTGTGTGTCTTCTCCTGGTCCTGCGTCTTTTTTCGCTGTTTTTTTCTCTTGAACATGTACCAACTCGTCCAGCAATTCACGCTTCCGGACTTATTATATTACTGCAAAAAATACTGAGTCCGGCAAAAGTAAAGTTCATTTCTTTAAAAAATGTGTTATGTGCGTTTTTTTCTTCAAAGCAAACCCAATTGTGACACTTTCGAAACCCGTTAGAGCGATCATGTCCTTGCGCCGAGACCTTTCTGCTGACAATATTATTTAGGTATGCTATTATAACTAATCACAGCTGAAGAATTAATTGCACCTGGTGGCAAATCGGCCTTCTTAATCTGATTCCTAGCGGTAGGAGAGTGCTCATTTCATGTACACTGGCTTCGTTAAAGCATTTCTTTGAGACATCCACGTCCGTACCAATGAAGGCGTCCCAGGAGACATCCGACCAGCTGCGCATCAGCTACGCGTTGCCACAAATACAAATCCACATGTATCTGACCAAATGTCCTTTCAAGAGCACCGTCTGTTGTTCGTGCGCCCACACATCGACGAAGGTAGCCCAGCGCACGTGTGCACAGAACTTATTGGTGGCACCGTCAGCAGTCTGCGCATTGTCTGCGTGCAGTAGCAGCGCAAAATTCAGGGAGCAGCCACTATAGGCAGGCGACGCACACCAGTTGACCAACGAGGTCTGTAAGGAATTCAAACTTCTCAAGTCATTACCGTTGGTTGCTCCCCAACAATGCGCATTAGCTTCGCTTTCAATGTTTCCCTCTTCTCGTAGCTTTGCTGATGCTTTGCCCTGTCGGCAGACATGCACGGAACGAGCCACCTTGGCCATTGCCAAGTGCTTGGCTGGCGGTAACCTACAGTTTCAATACTGCCTATTTCACTTTCATTGCTTTTTTGGTTGGGCCTATGGGACACTATTTTGTCTCGCAGCTTCATGGAAGTGCGAGTTTTTCGACTGCGAGGGAGAGTTTTAGGTGCCTCGTTTTACACTATAACTGAGTGGTGTTGTGTAAGCTATTCGTTGTATCTGAGATGCATTGCCATTGCCCTAATACAAATTGTGGCGGTAATGCTGCCTTTGTTCGTAATAAGCAAGCATCCGTTACATCTGTGGCCGTTATAAGTGGGCCTGACTTTAATGGGCTGCATAGGAAGAGAGGGCGTACTTCAGCTCTGTACTGTTTGCTCCATTGCCAAGAAAAGTTACTGTGGTGTGTACAGTCATGTAAATGCACTGTAGATACAGGGGAAATGAGTAGCGTCAAAAATTGGTAGGCAGAACCTTTATAGAGGTCACTACTTTATTCGTTGGGAAGGGGACAGGTTTGTGCAGATTTCTCAGAGACATGCAAGGCAGCAGCTGATTTGTAGCAAATATTGCGCATTGTGGCCTGAAAAAAAAGGAGATTTGTGACTCTGCGTAGACCTCAAATTCAGACCTGTCCATGATGTATGCACATACATTTCAGGGAAATTTTCGGTCCCAAATCAGTAATTATTTCCTCTGTTCTTGCCCCCATTTAAGATGGAAGTGGTATGCTGTTGCATCTTTAATAGAAGCAGCAATTAGTAACAAGTAAAGCTGTTTTCGTTGAATTTGCCAGTATCAACAAACTCATAGACTATTTTTTTAATGAAGAGTGCAATGGTACCCTTCAGCATTGTTTGTAAAAGTGTGGGCGCATTCTGTGTTCCAAATGCTTGCGTGCCACTGCAGGGTATCAAATAATCCTTCCATAAGTCATGACCTGCAGAGACTATAAGAAAGCTTCAGTTTGGTCTGTAAGCTGCACTGTTTTGGGCATGGTGTTCTGGGTAATATTAGTGTGAAATGTTTTTGGGATTGACTTCCAATTGAGTATGTCTGGGTTTGACTGTGCTTCGTCGTGCTTTTATCAGCAGATGTAACTGTTAGAACTGGGTAAAGAGATGCTGACGGGAATTAAAGCTTGGATCAAGAAGATGCATGTGCTGTCATAGAATGGGAAAATATTCTCTGCCAGCACTTCATTAGTGTTCGACTTAAGAGCGTTAACTACAGGAGCTTCGAGTGTTTCTATCTGTGTGTTCAGCAAACGTGGAGAAGACCAAATCCAAACGTCCGCGGATGTTTCCTTTCTGGAAACATTCCGTCTAAGACACAAGAAGCGCCATCTGCCTCATGGATTTTGCATTACTATTGCGATTTACAGCCACCTTCGCTGTATCCGGCATATTTACTCGTTATATCAGTTAATAAATTTAATAAAAGTGTGCATCACAACACGACAAATTGTTTGACACCATCCGGAACACCCTGCTACAAACGCTTCGTCCATAATGGCCGTCTGAAGCTCATCGGAATGCATGGCTTGGGGGCGAAAAGGTTGTCTGTGCAAATCCCACACATATTTTGGGTTTCATCTCAATGAGTAGTTTTATCCTCCGGAACATGCCAAGCCATTTGATACCACTTTAAACATTCTGCGTCAAACGGGTGGCCCCCAAATGTTATGCAAATGGTGGTCCCTGGGGGGTTCCACTTCGATGGCCGCTATACTGGCACATGCAGTATTATGCATGTTTATCGTGAACACTTTTCTCGCCTCAGCTGCTGGCTCGCTTAGGCTGAAACTACGCACAGAACTTGGATATTGCAGTAACTTTTGTCTAGTAGTAAGTTTGTCAACAGTACTTACCTGGTTCAGCCACGCATGATGCAAACCCATAATCGCGTGCCTTGAAATCGATGAACCGAAAGACGCAAACTCTGGGTTTTCGCCGAAGGACGATAGTGGCGCCATCTGTTAATTGTTTGCGTAGGAAAGCGGCATGACACGAAGGGCGCCAAGGTCAGCATTACAAGCTGCGCAGGTCCGTTGATGGCGCCAATGTAGCCCTTCGCAGCAGTCTGGCGCTGGTGGCTTTTAGTTTGTCAATCTCGGCGCAGACTATCACAGAGTTGCATCATTCGTGGCTGAATGAAGTAAGTGTCGTCGTAAACCTTGCTACGAGACAAAAGTTACCACAATATGCAGGCTCTGCGCTCAGTTTTACCGCAAACGAGCCAGCGGTTGAGGCAAGAAAATTTTTTGAACTCTTCACGATAAAGATGCACATTACTGTATATAATGGATTGAAACTGTAGGCATCACTTGAGGTTCCAAGCACCCGCTGATGCTATGTTATATAGTGTGGTCACATGGTTACTGTTCTGGTCAATTTTACCTCCTTTGCAGACAGATGCGTCCTTGACAAACGTAAGTAGTAAGAGCTCACGCTCTTAAAAGTATATGATGGGAGACTGGCTCATTGGAGAGCATTTTCGATCATATTCCTAATTTTGAGGTGGTGGTCGCTACACTTTGCTCATTAAGCTATATACGCTTAAGGTCTTTAGCACTATCATGCATTCGACTCCTCCGGTAATTCGAACTTGGAGGGGACGAAAAATTTTTTCAAGTTAATGGGAGCATTTTTATTGTTCTTTGCATTGGCAGTACCAAAGTGTCAGTACATATTTAGCAAGTTCAAATTAACGAGAAAGTCCATTGTATGTGCTAGCATTTGATGCGGATTGTAGAAGTATGGCATGATCTCGGAGGCCATTGTTGCGCTATTGGTAGTTCACTGCACATGCACGAGGTGGTGCCACCGACGCGCGCCCCGAGGCCGCGCCAGGCGCCTTGCAGCTGTCGACCGAGTCGGGTGGCTCGTAATCTCCCTCCTAGTGCTCGCTTCAGTGGAGTCTCAGAATGTGGGCAAACGCAAGTACTTAATTAAGATCTTAACCACATATCAGTGACACAAGCAGCAACACCGCGCTAACGGCTTTCGCCTCGCCACACTTTAGTTGAATAAAGTGCCCCCCTGGATTTTTGAATCCAGAATGTGTACAAAATGTAATCTATACTGGCGAGGTTTCCAAAGTCAAACAACTGTACAAGGACCCTTGAACCACGAAAAAAATTGGCATTTGTTTCACCGCAATCACTGGTAACTTTATGGTTTGTAAAATGTGCAACTTGGCCTTCTTGGGGAAGGAGAGAATGAGAGAGAGGGGGGGGGGGGGGGGGGGAAACGGGGGCCACCTGTGCACTTGCCTTCGCTTTGGTAGTCTGTTTTGTCAGAGCTATGGCCCATATACATTGCTCAGTTTAGAGTTTTGCATACTATTTTTTCTGGCTGTGTGGAGCCGTAAATTCTTGTTCAAAAAATGTCTTGCACTCACTGTTTGGAATCGATAACATTGCTCAAGCTCGCTTTGCACTTGTCTTTGACCATCACTCACTCAAAGCAAGTCATACTATACACGCAATGGTACCTGAAGGTCTTATTAATAAGGGGCTTTGCACAGGACATCTCAAGCTCTTCCAACTGCATTGCAGCCTTCTTTCCTGTTAACACTGTGGTTAACTAACAGTTTCGAACCACATTTCACGGCTTGGCGCAACAAGCTGTCATTGCAGCATAACTGTCGGGCACAGAAGCTTGGCCACAAGAAAAACTCTGCTTATTTTGACCAGGTTTCATCTCAGGAATGAACAACAGATGATGAACGAAAAGAGCAGTGTACTAGAAACAAAATTCCCGTCTCTTGGCTGGTTGTGGGTTGTTGGCTTGTGCTAGCCAGTTATGAAAGGCTCATTTGAATTCGCCTGCATGATTTGAAGTAGTATTAGTTTTCGAGGTGCTGCACCTTGGCATTTGTTTTATTGATGTACCCCACATTGTCTGCATGGTGCTAGTAATATTTCTTTTCGAGTAGTACAGGCACCGTGTATGTACATGAAGGTACATTGTGTAGCATATGCCAAACCACTTCTGCACGTGTACAGAAATGGCTTTGAATCTCTTTTAATGAGTCTTTTTAATGCAAGCAATAATAGACAGCCTGGGAAGGCTCTCGAGAGGAGTTGCAATGATGTGCTGCATAGAGTGGCATGGAATGGGAGGAGTTCCTTTCAGTGTTTCAGTCTGTCTGGTGCAAAGTGCATTTTCTTGTGTTCACTGATGGCCGTCAACAGTTATGGTTGTTTCAGGAGCTGTTATTGCAGCCATCTTGTCATGTTGGTGTTGGAAGAGGTTACTTTAAAGGCTTCCGCTTGTCTGATGTGAAATTCATTTTCTCATATTCATTGAGGGCCGCCCGCAGTTTTCAATTGCTTTGGGAACTGTTATCACAGCCGTCTTGTTATGTTGGTGTGTGCGGTTGGTGACCTTTGCCCTGACCTTGCATTGGTGGCCTACCTAGTGCTTCCGGGCACGCAAGCTGCACTGGTCGGATGAGGAGGTCTCTGTGGAGCTGGAGCTGACCTGCCAGGGGCTGGTGCAGCGAGACCCCTTGCACAAGGGCCGCGCCATCTGCACATACCTGTACCGGGACCTGAGGGGCATGGCTGCCCTTGCGGACATGCCGGGGGGCCTGGTGCTAGCCACTGGCCATGAGCGCCTGGTAAGGAGGAGCCTTTCTCTCTCTTTCTAATATGCAATCAGGCAGCCACATCTGCCAAGAGAAAGAACACACATTACCGGTTGCTTGTTACGTAGTTCACATCATTGCCCCAGAATGAATGTATTTTTGAATTTTTCCTTGTAGCCAGATGGCTGTGATCAGGCGGATGCTAATGAGTAATTATTTTCTTAATTGATATTATTTTATTTGCCCCATTTTGAGCAGTGACTCACCAGTACAAGCATTAATGGTGCTCAGTGATGCCTGAGCAAGTCTTGAAAAAGCTTGGAATGAAATAATTATGAAATACTGGCTCACCACTTGCAAAGTTTCTCGCAGGCCTCGTATTTTAAAAGAAGTGCCACGCTGATTAGCTTAGAATTTGGAAGTCTGGAGGATTTCATGTCGCCTTTAGAATGCCATCTCTATCTCTAGGTGTGTCAGTGGCATATCACAAGTGTCTCAGTTAGCACGTGCCTACTTATCATTGCATATGAGGCCAAAGGGGACTTGCACAAAGCAGCCATAGACTACAGCATGCAATGGAGGAAAACTTCACTGGCGCTCCTAACATGTAGATTACAACGACGTGGTGATACTGAAATGGCGGAGCATGTGACGAGCATGCTTGCATTTGCTCTGTTGTAAGCGGGCACTAAATGCACGAGGTTTAATGGAAGCTAAGTTGGGAATTTAATATGGCAATGTTCTAAGCGAAACTACCACATAAGCGAGTACACCTTAGCGAGGTTGGAAGCCCCGACTCCAAGGACACTTCCTAGGCATGCATATGTTCCACTTACCTGTGTTCACGCACATATGCCGGGAGGTCTGCTCATGTGTGCAGTGCAAGACACGAGCAGGCTATTAGGATTGGCGCCAGCAGGTCTTGAGATTTGCCACCGAGGCAGCAACTCTCGCCACGTGTCAGTGTGGTGCCTTTACCGCGCTTCGCCCGGTCAAGGCGTGGGACCAAATGGGGAGCGGGATTCTGTGAAAATCCCCTTTCAGGAGTCCCCCGTCGCCGCCGCCACCAGCAAGCATCCGCGGCTGTCTTCAAACCTTCCCCGCGCTCACTAATGGCTCAGCCAATTCTGGCTTCCCGGGATCCGAACGAGCAAGAGCTCAGGCGTGGAAATCAACCCTTTCGGAGGTCTTCGGTGCCGCTCGTCCACAGCAGTCGCCTCGCTAATGGCACAACCACTTTGGATTATCTCCAGAAGGGGCGCTCTGGCTTTGCGCCTTGCCTTCTTCGAAGGAAGAATAGGGTTCGCTGAGCGTGGGAGAGTTGGCGGACCTGCTGACGTCACCTACCAACCCAGCGGGGTCCCGACTGCATCCCCCTCTCTCTCGTGCTCATCTTATGCCAGGGGCGAGTCCATGTGTGTGGTGGTGTCCGTCTGTGCGTGTGAATGAAAGATTTCGGCCACTCCTAGCACGGCGGCATCCCCAACCCGGGGAATTTAGGGAAGACGCTGTGTATAAAACTGGACGGCGGATGCAGTTGAAGAGCTCACTTCTGAACTTCTGAAAATTCTGAAAATTAGTATTACCTTCTTTCACATTGTTTCGTATAACACAAAACGAAAATTTCTTGTCCCTGCCCCTTTAATAAATGATAGCTGCAAAGCCATCAGTATCAATGCTTCCTAGAGGCAAAAGGCTGGAATGCCATCATTTTAGTGGTGTGGAAGGTGGCTGAAATTGGTCATCATTGGTGGTGAAATTTTGCTGGGCTAGCATGGATCTTGACCGATGCCTGTGCTGGAAGGCTTGCTGACACTGTTTTTCCCCCATTGCAAACAACAGCACATGTTTGTGGTGGAGAAACGGGAGGAGCTGATGAAGCGGGCTGTGGACTGGGCCAGCCAGCACGTTGGGGTCCAGCTTGCATTCCGCGAGCCACTAACACGGTCGGCAGCAAGGGAAGCTCGCCTCGGACGGTACAGGTGCGTTCTGCTCCTGGGCTGGGACATTCTCTCTTGTGGTGTATAGACAGGTTGGGGTGCTGGCAGATAAGTTTCCTGTCTTGAGTAAGCCATTTCTGACCAGAAGTTGTTGACGTATTTAACTGCAGTATTTATTTATCTGCCTCTAAGAGATCCTTTAGTCTATTCTAAGTTAGGCATTCCAAAAAGAAAAAGAAACCACAGTATACAGTAAGTACAACAAGCCTTATTTTCATATAGTATAACACGAATGCCCTGGCATTGCTCTTTGTATTCTTGTTATTTAGTGCAGTTGCTGTTGTTCAAGCATTCGCGTTTTTTTTCTCTCTATTGGTTGTGCATTACTGGGACTGTCGTTCACTTCTTGCATTTTTTGTTGCATATTTTTTCTACCTTTTCTCAGCCATTCTTGTTTTTTGTACATATTTTGTGACAGGTAATGTTTGCCCCGTGTAGCACAGTTTCTGTTTAGCAACTGTGTTTAGATGGGCCTTAAACTCGCAATATTTCGTCATGTTACACAAGAAATGTCAGTTTGTCTCATTTGGAACAAACTAGTAGCAAATGGAAAAGGCATCTTCCAGCCATTAGGTGGTTCTGAGCATGTTCTGAATATGCATTCTCCGTGCTTGCAGCTCTGACGAGGCGCTCACATCTTTGTGTGAGTTTGTGGTCCACAAGATTTCTTCACGTCACGAGGTGAGCTTAGCAACAGCCACACAACATGGCCATGCACATGTCTCTTCTTAAAACATTATGCATGTGAAAGATTTGCAAACTGAAGAAGTGAGTCCTGCACAGAGATTTTGAGGAAGTTATTTTGGATGGTACCTTGCAAAGACTGTTTTGAAATCGAAGGCTTGCTTTTTAGAAAGCTTGCCACTTCGTCATGTTTATATGTAACACCTCCCCAAGGACTTTGAGAAGTGCACTGTGCAGGAGGCCTTGATTTTAAATGAATGTAGGTGCTGCAATTGTTTTGATATTTACAGTTAAACCTGGATGTAATAAACCTCTATGAAGCTAACTGCTCTATTTTATGAAGTTTCTCAATTCCTCAGTGTCGCCCCCATTGAAGCGTGTGTATATGTTAACTCCATGTGACAAAGGTGTCGGATGACCTTGATATTACGAGCACTTCACTCCAACTATCTGTTAACTAGTACTACATTATTCGAAATTTTTCCAAACCACGGAAAAGTTTCATAATGATATAACACAAGCTGCCATGAGAGGGATGTCTGTCATCACTACGAGCAAACGCAGCTGAAAGGTGCTGTGCTTGAGCAAAATCTGTGCCTCTACGAGGCAGACACAGCAGTCTCCACAGCTATCGCTTTTGCAACATCACAACAAGTGGCACTATAACAGCTCATGTTTCAAAAGATATACGTTAGACATGCCAAAGTAAGCATGAAAAGAGCACTGTGTGCCCATCGCTTTTGCTCGGTTGTTTTTGCGGTCCTGATTGTAAGCACCAGTGACCAGGCAGACCGAGAGAGGGGAGACATGCGAAGAGTGGGGCTGCTTCAGACTCCCCTATCTCCCCAACTCTCCCCACCTCGCATGTATCGGCATCGTGTGAGCCGCGGCAGGGATGGTGGGGGTTACTCCCACTGTTGCTTTATTAATGAAAAGAAAAAGGAATGTGGTCACTGACCATGTCATGAAATTCAAAGACATTTCGGAACCTCGTACGGGTTCCTTGATCACTGAGCGGTACAAGAAATTGTCGTCACTTATATACGTAACAATATACGTTATATACATAACATACGTAACATATACGTTATATACGTAACATAATACGTAATGCGACCGGGAAATATTTCTCAGTGTTTACGACTTCAAGTAATGGTGGTTTACTGGGAACGTTTACTAGGCGACTTCATCTGCAATTATTTTTAATTTTTGCTTCTATTCTGCATTGTCGTTCCGAGTCATCATATGATAACTGCATATAACGAGAACCTGTGTGTACCGAAAAATTGCAGACTTTTCTCAATTTCGTTATATCCAGGCTTAACTGTACTTGATTCTGATACACATATTGTTTGTCTTTGAGTCAGGGCAAAGAAGAGTGGTGTGCATAACTATAGTTTTACGTTAAATTTCAAGGGCATACTATCTTTGGGCTCCGTTTTTCCAAATAAAAGGCATGCTCTAAACTGCAGCGACTGCAGTGGTCAGATTCATTTGCAGGCTGTTGTATAGTACTGCAGTCTGCAATAACTGTGGCAATGCTTTGTCATAAGTGGTGAAACTGTGAGGGCTCTGTATCACAACTGGTGAACTTCGCTTCGATGGCCGCGTGGTTATGGTGATCCTGTAGTCATGCTGTTTGTTCCGTCAGGACCCCGTGAGGAGGCTGCTGTGCTTAACAGAGAGCTGCCTGCTGGAGAGGGACCCCAGTACGTACACAGTGGTCACACTGAGGCCATTGGCAGATGTGAGTTGCCTTTCTTTCTTGCTCTTGTGCTCAGGTCTGATGTTTGTGGGCCACACAGAATGCGATGTTGCGATGAGAAGACAAGGTTGGTCGCCACTGTGTCACATGAGATGATATATATTCATGACAAAGTGTGGCCAATTTTGTCGTAGGTGCAGAAAGGCCTTTTGAGTTGCCAGCAGTGACCAAGGCAGTGAAGTGAAGGCCGTTTAAACCTTGGGGCTCCTTGTGCTATGTGTGACTGGCGAGTGTAATGTCAAGAACTTGGTTGCGATACAAACTGTGACTGACTGGTCAGCTGCGGCAACTTGGGACTTGTTTTTGGTTTGACAGAAAGAGAAGGTGTGTGAAAGGCCTTAATGGCAGTCATTTGCCACTTTTGGGATTCCTCTTCGGTTGACAGAAACCAAGGCAGCCTTTATTTGTCTACTTTCGTAATGCTTGCATGTGTCGTTTGAATGCGCCCTACGCATACATCAGCAGAGCTTCATAGAAAGAGCTGCTCTGTGAAATTGGCTTGTTTGTGTCGGTTTTTTGGACTCTCTAAATAAAAAGATATTAAGCTGGCCTCACTGTGCCATGTACAGAAAGATACAGGGCACAAAAGCAAGACCTTTGAGTTCATCATAGCATACCACTCAAAGTCAGTGGATCTTTATTTTGGAACCACTGCTCTAGGCAGTGGACCCATGGACTCTCGAACACACTGAATTCTAGCTGGTGTTCTTGTTGTTGTTGCCTCTGCAGGTGTGTCGCATCGTCCGGTCTCGGGACCAGGTGCAACAGTTTTCTATTGAGTATGCTCAGGGGGATGCACGCCACTACAGTTCCAGTGACCGGTGAGAGTTCCCGAATGGGCCCCAAGGAACTGCCATCAGGAGCTTTTCTCTTCCTTTAGACACTGTGAAAATAACAAATGGCACTTCGTCAAACTCTTGGAAGTTTGGCTTTCACTTTGTCACTGGAATGGAATTACTTGCTCGTGGAAAGGTTTTCTGTGACTATTTAAAAAAACATCTGTATGCCAGTTATGGTCAAACTTATGTTAAAATTTCAAAAATGAGCATCTGCAGTGCAGTGGCGTTAGTCAGAGCCAGCACAAATCTAGTGCACTGAAAGGAGTTCTCGGTGCTCCAGACGGAAGAGGGCAGCTGCACATTGGGTAGCATAAATTTCGGCTCTGCAGAGCCAGGAGTATATGCAAGTAGAGGCACATATAATATTCAGATTTCGAGGGCTGGTATTGTCGGCTAGGGTTTTTATGCAATCTTACGAGCAGAATCCAAGAAACAAGCAAATGCAGATCCGTAGCAAAGATGAAGCGCAAAGAGAAAATCTGTTGTGTTGCTGATAGTAAAGTATATTCTGCGGGACATGAGCTCTAAAGAAGTGTTATACTGGAGGCTCATATTTTCCTGCTGCTTCTGTTTCATGACAGTTGGCACTGCTCCTCTTGTTAAACCTCATTGCATCCAAAAAAAGAGGACCTGTCTTGGAAGATGTGCCCAGTTGTCACTGGCTGTGTGTTTGTGCAAAACTCATTCGAGCGTTTGCTTGGCAAGCTTTTACCTGTTTACCTCTGAGGAAAGACAACGTGTGCCATAGCTTTATTCCAGAATGAATTGGGAGAAATGTCATAATCGAATAAAATCAAATCAAAGTTTATTCAGCTTGATATGGTGCATAAATAGCTCTTCAACCAAAGTACAAGGTGCTTGTCAATTTCCTGGGCAGCAGGGTGGGCTATTGAATGCATGCAGAAAATTTTCCACAAATAAAAGTAAGATGTACTGCTGCACGAATATTAATGCATATTAGTATTTATAAGGTTATGCACACTTATACTGAACTGAAAAAGAAAATTTGAACGCATGGAAAGAAAGAACGTCGTCTAAATCTTGAAATGAGTCGTATCAAAACACTAAAGCTGACTGATGTTCGAGGAGACTTGACCACTTTCTTCCTTAGGGATGCCTTGCTGGCCACACTGTTGGACGGAGTGCGAGCGTCAGGCAATGGGGACGTGCTGGTATCTGGCCAGCCAGCTCAGTGGGGTAGAGGCAGGCGGGTGGGCCCCCTGGGCTGCCCACCTGATGAGGACGTGGAGGCCACCTGCCTGCGAATGCTGCACACACCACCACCTGCTGGTATGTGTGACTACATTACATAGCACCGTGGGTAACCGCGTTTTCGAAATTCTAAAAACTGATATGGATATTACTTGCTGTGTGCTACATGCCTCTGATTAAAGGGCAACTGAAGTGGTTTTAGAATTCGAAGAGTTTAAAAGGGCTGAATGTGTGAAACATGCAGTTGAAGCCTGCGAAATCATTTTGCCTTAGCACTTCAGATGGCAGCATAAATGCCAAATAATGAGGCTTCGGCGTTGAGGCTTCTCTGCAATGCACAGCGGTGGGCAGAGGCCCCAATAATGACGTCACGTATGACGGTCACATATGACGGCACTACGTTTCCAGAGAGGAAACAGTTGTCACAAAGCATTGTTTGGCAGCATCAGGTGATGCACAGCCACATGCAGGCGAAGGCAGCGGACATCTGCATTTTCGGGGATAATGACGTTACTAATAATTCCCTCACACTTCCCCGACGCAGAGAGGAAAAGCCTGAACATCATTGCTGTTTTAATTGATGATTACTTTACTCTTTTAAATGCTAGTGCAAAAATACATTGCATGTTTTCCCTAAGTTCTTAGGTTTGAAGTCTTGAATAACCTGGAATTCTCAGAAAACCATTTCAGCTTCCCTTTAAATAAGGAGGCTAACTGTAACAGTCAAAAAGTGCTGTGCTGATACTGATACTACTCTTGATACTACTCAGTATCAGTTAGCGAGCCTACTAGTGAGCACATCTTAGCTCTATTCTGATGCGCTTCGGCACTGAAAATGCTATATATTGGAAAAAGTGCTCTTCCAACTCAAAAAGCCTACTTTTAGAAATTGCAGGGCATCTTAGGTGAAACACACCACAAAACCATGCAGGCTGTGTTGTGTGGCTTTGTGCCACCTATAGCATGCTCACTGTGTGGTTCAGTGGAAGTGCCAACTTGATGGCAAAAAACAAAGCGCAATGAACTCTGACCTCAGAAATAATGAGGCAGGAGCTGGTACTGATTCTTCCTTTGACAAACCGTTTTGCACATTTTCATTGACTCAAATTCTTTGAAGATTTCTTTCCTCTTCTTTTGGTGCCTGCTCCGCAATATCGCAGTGATGTGCACAGTTACTGTTCAAGGTAAGTGCACATTGTGTCGTGCAGTTATCGACAGGCACCACTCAGCAGGGCTGTGCATCATCTGTAAATTCATAAGGAGAGAGGGGTACAGTCGTTTGGCTGTTGTGGCTCTGAAGGGAGGCTGCTGCCACCTTTAAAGGTGATCTGAGGCACCCTTTGAGGAGAGCACATCAGCTCGCTCAACCACTGCATTGTGTTGTCATGAACACCTGACACAAATAATACACTTCTGTACGCAGCAAAGAACCCTCAATCACGCATGAAAGTTGGTGAGCCCTTTCCGAAGACTTTGTTATGCTCGCAGGCTCCTGCATATACCAGTTCAGAGATGGCTATTGGTTAGATTTTTCAGAGGTCGGGCAGCTACCATGGCCGCGGTCAATAAGCCATGTAGCTCCAGCGGGTCAGGAAGCTCCATCCCCAGCAGTGAGGCTGGCCGAGGAGCGCCGACCTTTCAGTGTCAGAAAGTGACGAGAGGAGAGGGAAAGGCACGAAGATGCTGAAATTGAAATTTTGACTACAGATAACTTGATTACAGATAACAGATATCAAAATGCATCAAAAAAATTCTAACCGGAGGATATTCATGAAGCGGTATCCTTTAACGGCACAGGCATACCACAACTTTATTACCGTAAAAACCGGACTATAGGTTGGACCGGAATATTGGTCGACCCCCCCAACTAACCAATTCTAAAAATGAAAAGATCTTTTTCAATGGAAAAAGTATTGAAAGTCACCCTTACCTTGAAGCAA
The DNA here is from genome assembly GCF_052857255.1 of Amblyomma americanum. NCBI lineage: Eukaryota > Metazoa > Arthropoda > Arachnida > Ixodida > Ixodidae > Amblyomma > Amblyomma americanum. Next base: position 83,140,074 of record NC_135503.1, on the reverse strand, counting down.
ATGCGAATCAACAGGTTGCACAATGGCGACAGTATTTATTTTCATTTAAATGCTGCTCATATGTACACCCGGCCAATTTTTTAACAGTATCGCGCACTCATCGACCCGCACGTTTGTCAGCACCTTATCATCATGGCACGGAGCGGCAAAAACAAACGAGGTACGCACGTGTGTACAAATGCGCTTACTCTCGCTTCTTTCGCCGCTCCGTGCCGTGATCTCTACTGCTTTCATGCCGATGCATTCGGCAGTCACAGGCAGCGATCTTGTACGCAGCTCCCGGATGAACTCCGCAACCTTTCCTTCCAATTCTGGATGCGCTGTGGTCCGCCCACGGAATGTTTTCTTTTGGTTGCTGCAAGTTGTAATACGCAGCTTCCGCTCTGCCAGTACTGAATGCTCTTTCAGATACTCCAAATTTGCGCTGTGCGGCTAGGTTGCCGTGAGCTTCCATGTACCCAGTTGCGCTTATCTTGAAGGTGACGGCTAGCGCTCATTTTGAAACAAAATGCGAAAAAGCAGCCTTTAACCAAAATAGCTTTGCAACAACAAAAATGCAAAATGGAGGTGCCACTACATCGCCATGCCGTGTTGCTGATGATGGTGATGGTGATGGAGGCTGTTGACTTCAGCCGCCCATTGTTGCAAGACTTCCGAAGTTTTTCCGCCAATGACCGGTTTTATAAAACGGGGGTCTACTTTTCGCCATGGTTTTTTGAAACAAAGTACGACCTATATTCCGGTTTTTACGGTAGAACCCCTTTCAGAGCCCCATTAATGCTGCCCTATAATAGATGCCATGATTCAGTGCAGGTGTTCTATTTGTTCTCATCTGTGGCAAGAAGTGATCAGTCAGTGGTCATTACTATAGTGCTCGGTTACAGTGGACTTTGTTCTTTTCTCGCAGGTAACTGGAGCTACTCAGAACTGCTGCTGCGATTCAACAGCAATGTGCCTTACAGTGGACTCCTGAACACTGTCACCAAAGAGGCAAGTCTTGTTAGCTGGCATTGATGACAGCAGTGTTTGGGCTTTGGTGGTGTCAGCAAAATCATGTCCTCTTTCAAGGGACAAAGCAAGTCATTACTTCTTATCTGTATTGCTATCTTCTGCTTTTTCGTAGGCTTTTCTGTAGCCCATTTGCTTGAGGCTGCTTAGATTTATGCACTGCGCATGTATATCTCAATGCACTGCTAATCGGCTTCATGTTTTACGACTGCGGTGCCACACCATTGCTTTCTTAGCCTTGTTTTCTTTCTTTGTAGCATCTGACTGATGCTATTGGGAGTATATAGAATGTCTGCCTACCAATAGCAAAGGCTTCTGACTTACATCAAAGTTATAGCTTGTAGAATTTTCCGGTAAAGTAAATACTTTAGAGCTTACAGTTGGGAATGCCATTGGACGAAATGTTCAGGCGAGCCCTTCGCAAGTGCAGGTGGTATAGAATCCTGCCCAAATGTTGTTGAAGCCCCACAAATGAGACCACTGAGTAGAGCAAAACTAACCAAGGCACTGCCACCGACGTTCTGGGCTGGTTCCTTGGGTATTCATCGCTCTCTGAACTAAAGTCTGATGATGAGGCAGCATCCTCAGAATAACAGCTATACCTACCTACCTGGTAGGAGCTAAATCTCGAGATTTTCCACATTTGAGGGCTTGTGCCATGCTTGCGGAGGTAGCCATTCTCAACCTCTGCGCTCTGCTGTTTTCACAAGTGGACAAAAATCGCTGCCATGTGGAAAAAAGACAAAGAAAAATGATTGTAGTTTTAAGTTTCAGTTCTGATCAACATGTTCAAGGATAGCTGGAAACATTCGAAATTGGCATTTGCATCCATTGTTAGTGGGCTAACAATGCTCATTAGGTGCCTTACAGAAAGCATTAAACGGTCACTTTGACTATCTAATGAGCTAGGGAGTATACACAGGGCAGCAAGCATAACTACAGGCCGGCTGGTGACTGCACAATCATATTCGATTACGGCTAACTGTTTTGTCACTTTTGCTGCTTCCAGTTATATTTATGTTCTCATTATTTGACTAATGCGAAGTGGCCAAATTTTTATATTAGGTTGTACCACTTTTGGGTTGCTCTTACGACAACTGTCTGCGTGTTGCCACTAGCACCTGACATTTTTGGGCTGTCGGGGTGTGCGCAGGGCTTCTTTGCCGACAACAAGGAGCGGCAGGTGCAGAACGCCTTGATTTCTGTGCTGGACCAAGACATGCCCACCGAGATGGTGGAGGCTCAGCTGCATGCTCTGCGGCGGTTGTTTGCCTCTCGGCCTGGCTTCGCCGCCTTCAACCAGATATCAAGGTATTGCTGCTGTGTGACTGCACTTCACCCCTTACTTTCTTTCTGCTATTTTAAGCACTGCCTCTGGGGAGAAGGGCTCTTCTGGCTTTGTGTTGTGCAGTGCTTGACAGGTGAGGTGACTCGCACTGCACCTGTGAACCAACTATTCCAGCTACAGGCAAAAGGACGTGGCAAAAAAAAAAAAAATATTGACTGGACATATATCCTTGTGGCAATGCAAATTTCTGTGGCAGCTGGGTTACAGCGAAATGCCAAAGCCAGTAAAAGTGCTCAGTAACTGTGCGATACCTGTAGTAGTTATGCTGCTACACTTTAATTAGTGCCTAAGCTATATGCTTAGCTAAGCTAAGCTATGGTGAATGCTTTGTGACGCCCCAAGTGATGTCATTGAGGTCGGACTAATCAGTGGCTGACATTTTCGTTAGTCATCATGGCACGTTGTCATGATATCGTGTGGGAGGGACATCACTCCATTCTGACCAATGAGTGTAATGCATTGCACCTGGTGTGTTATGCCAATGACACCGTCACCACATAAATGGGAAGTGTGGCCCTTAACAGGCCCCGCTGAATAGCACCAAACTGAACAGCAAACGGTTCGGTAATTTCGGATTCTGGCGTGTGCAACTGTTCGCCTGGGAAAGCGACCACCAGCGCGAGCAATCCGGGTAAACGGGGCACAATTCATGCCCTCGCCGCTCACACCTTTCGCTACCACACTTGGCAACGCGGCCGCACCGTTCTTCCCAAGTGTGCCTTGCGCTCACCTGCATACATGCTGGTGTGCTGGCGCAGCAGAGAGCGCGAATTATGCGTCCAAAAGGTCTTTTTAAAAAAATACGGGTAAGAAGTGGGGGTGCGCGAATTACGCGAGTAAATACGGTAGTTATTTAGTTTTTTTTAGCTTTCAGCAGTCAGTTTTTTATTGAGTGTCCATCTCTCGCTCATGCTCAGACCTTCAACCTTTAGACAAAAATGCAGAAAAACTGCAGTCACGTTCCCCTGCATTCACACACAGCTCTGGCTGGGCTGCGCACAGAATCATGGGATGCCTCGTCTGGCTTTGATTGGCTGTCTGCCTCTCACCGCTCCAGCATTAGCTAGTGCCCCCCTCCAAATTTTGCGTTTACGGCGCAAATGGACTTGCAGGCGTCAAAACTTCACCCCAGCGCTGCCGATACTGTCGAATCCCTAGAAAAATGCCCGATGAGACGCACATGCTTTCTTTTTCGTCTTTGCTGGGCTCGGCTAACTCGGCGGTGCGTCCCACACTTTCAGTTGCCATGTGCACAAGTGCACGTAACAAGCATTGCATTGTGCACCATGCGCTTTCCACATCACCTTGCTGGTGTTCTAAATGTGCATGCACTCGCGCAGCTTGGCGCAGCAGGGTCCTGGCACGCTGCCAACTTTGCCAGGCGAGCCACCACCAGTGGCGCTACCGTCAAAGCATGAACAGGCAGCGCTGTTAGTGATGCTCAGCATCCTGGTGTGCTGCCAAGGTCTGTGCTGCACATGGCACAGACGCCGGCGGCACGAAACTGAAAAAAAAGCTAACAAACCACGTACCGTGCCCGCTTCGCGCACGCTCGCCAGAATTGTTTCGAAAATGGGGAGAGGCCTGTGTGGGTGCTCACGGAACCCGCAGAAGCAGGCTTTGGAATCCAGCGGCTCCGCAGAACCCACTTTCGGAACCCCTGCACCAGGGGATTAAGTTTCATTCCTCAAAAGACAGGTTGCATCTGTACGAGAGTCGTGTTATCAGATTACGTGGCAACAACTTAATTTTGTAAAAAATAGTGTTGAATCGACGAGAGAACAGCTGTAGATGGGCCGCGCGCAATGTTGCGTTCATGTCTACTTCTGGTCATTAGTTTGCATCATTTTGTCATGAAAACTTGCGTCCACATTTCTTGCAGTGCAAGGTAAGCTGCCACTCACAGCAAGAATTGTAAGTCTAATGCTCTGCACTACATTTTACTTTGCACTTGCACCTCATGCTGCATGGGCAAGCATGTCACCTCTGACACCGCTGTTATGCACCCAGTGTGGTGTTGTTGAAGCAGAAAGCAAAAAAAAAAAATACAGAAATGAACAGAAGTGCATTTAATGGGACAGTTTCCATCCAGTGTTCATTGTTGGTAAAAATCAGTTGCTTTGTTCCTTGTGGCTACGTCGACATTTGCTCAGTAGCAGAAGACTCGTTTGTCGCTGAGAAAATTGGATTTAGAACCGTAGAACACTTTTTTTTCTCACCACTAGATTCAAACTCATGGTGCCAAGATTATAAATGACTCCATGGTTACCGCCTGGAAGTGAACGGGCATGTGGTCTAGCCTCCGAGATCTGCAAAAAAAAAAAAAATCGACCTTGACAACCTTGCAGCTTCCTTGTGAGATTGGCTGGCAGCAGTGCCACTTTTATTTCATTTTTTGAGCCTTTTCTAGCCTGTAAAAGTTCTGTTTTCAACGAAAATAGTTTCTATGCCATTAGGACGTGGTATAACCTATTGATGCAGGCCAAGTTTAATTTTTGCTCAGTGTTTTGTTTGAGGTACGACCTTACTGGGCACAGTTTTTGAACTTCATGCATTTTGCTGTCATTGTGAGGCACCTGTGCATCCTTTAGAGATATGGTTGATTTGTCTGTGCAGAGTCCGGGAGCGGGTGGGCCAGCTGGTGGTGAAGGCCCTCAAGCTGGACGATGTCAGCATTGCCCACGCAACCATTGACATGCTGTGCGCACTGATGCAGGTATGAGGTGGTCTTTGGAAAGCATCAGCATCTTGTAATGCCATGTGCCAGAGCAAAGTTGTGCATCCACAGCTTATACAGCGTGGGCTCCTTGGCTTTTATGCAATGTGTGTCCCTGGTAGCAGTGTCTCTGTGGCTATGAAATATGCTTTAAGCTCTGCTTTTATTCCAACACTTGCTTCTTGCTGGAAGCCTTTTAGTCAAGTGGGTTTTGTGCACAGCTGATGACTGATGCTATGAGCTGTCGGTTGAAAGTTACCACTTCTGTTTGATACACATGCTCACTCCACTTCTGTTAATTTGCAATCAGTTAGCGCTGTCTTTTTTTTTTCAGTTAGAGTAAAAGCTCGTTAATTCGAACTCTAAGGGGACCGGAAAATTGTTCGAATTGAAGTTCAAATTATCGAATGGGTGCTAGAATGAGCGGTTATTGCGCCCCACCGCATGGGCTGAATCCGAAGCAGTCTCATCTAGACTCATCATCACAGGCTAGGCGCTACTACACGTTTGTGGCAGGTGATCCTGAGAATTAAATTCATGCGGCCTTAATGGCTAATGAAATAAATTGATCGGCAAGTTATGCACCGGAAACAAGTACTTGAATCCATTCGCGTGAGCAGCGAGCTTTAGTGCTGGAATGTAGGACGCTATTTATGCTTCAAAACACGTTTATTTACGAGGAAGGGTTATCAAAATAACAGTAATCAGTAATGCGCATTTGTTTGCATTTCTTCTGCCGAGACTCCATCAGCATCGTTTGCAGCTTGCTCAAGAACTCCAGTGCAACGTCAGAGTTCTTATTGGCAGAGAAGTAGCGTGCTGCAAAATTGAGCGCAGACGCTACTTCACATGCACTACATGCACTTGGCAGTGGCATAGGCTCGTCGCTGCTGTCAGACTCATCGGCTGTGCTCATTGCACGTGAGAGCCCTGTGATGTCTGCTGATATCATGCAGCCTCAATTATATCGGTGTCACTCAAGGGCTCCAACGTCTCCACACTGCTGTCCACGTAGCTTGCAGCATCAACAAAAAGCATGACAGCGGTGCCCGAATTGCCATACTATATTGCCTAGAATATACTGGCTAGTGCGATGAGCACCAGCGCTGCGCAATGGGAGAGGGTGGCGCCATTGCAATGAAAGCCCACTGACAGCGGCCGAGGGCGCTGCTTGTCGGGAGGGTGCTGCCGCAGACGACGATGCAGTTTTCTCGCTTTGGAAGGCAGCAACCTGGTCTTGTGCATGTGTAATTAACCTGCTGTGTGTGTATCTTTTGTTGATCGAGGTGCATTGTTTGTTGTCCTGTGTGGCTGCTTGCACACCCAAATCATCGCGTCCGCTCCTCCGAGTAGTTCCTTGGTGAACTCGTCGGTTTTGTGCATGCGTTCTGTGTGTTTTCACCGTGTAGTCAAACCATGGACTGAGCTCCCGATTATTCTTCTCACATGCCCATCACTAAATGAGCTACATGCGACTGCACAAAAATTTGCCAAAGCGACCATGCAAAGAGATTTGCTTTGTGCTGCTGTGTAAAAGCGGTATACTGCTCGAACAAGGAGCATGTTCCCATGTTTACTGCACCACCTGATGCTACGCGGCTTGCAGAATGGGAACGAAACTTTAAAAGAGAAGACAGAAGGCATAGGTCAGCGAACTCACTCATGAGTTGACCCACTCGGGCTCACTGAGGCTCAAGTTTTGAGTGAGTGCGGACTCACATTCAGATCATGATCTGAGTCGTGAGTAAGCCCGGGCTCATGTTCGTATCATGATCTGAGTTGAGTGAGTCCGGGCTCGCGTTCAGATCACGATGTCGTGAATACGGGCTCACATTCAGATCATGATCTGAGCCGCGGTGAGAGTGGGTACTGTTCATTCCAGTAGGGAGTGGGCCTGTCAAATCAAACAAGTCCATGATGTAAGGTTGAGGAATCCCATGATCCCAAGTAAATCCATGATGCCGATTGGGCACGAGTTTGTAACGTTCATAAATGCGAGTTTCCTGTGCACTTGTAATACTGAATACAGCGAATAGCTTTTGGTTGAGATGATGATGTAGAGCAATTTTGTTTTGTGCTATGTAATTTTCTGCTGCGCTAGACAACATTGCTAAAATGTGAGAGAAGTTAATTAGTTGCCGCGCCTGGTCTCCTTGGATAGTAGCTATGGCTTGCTGTATCGCGGTTGTACTAGTTATTTGTTTGCTGTTTCTTTAATTGGTTGCAGAACACATGAGCAGCCTGAGATTTTTTACGACCCACAAGTGGCAGCAACAGGCCTCTAGACCTCTGAGCCAGGCATGGCTATAGGCTAGCTGCAGTTAAGAGCTCATTGCATTGCTGCGTTTTTGGCATTTTAGGCACGCAACTTGGGCTGCGTAAAAACGATTCATTTGTCCTTTGTGTTGGTTTATAGGAGTCCTTAGTCAAGATGAGCCTGGGTTAGTTATGAGTTGAAATGTGCAAGTGTGCCCGAAATAGTGATGCGCAGGTGAGTCGCAAGTCGGATAGAGTGAGCCAGGATGAGTTTTGAGTACCGATAAATGAGTGAGTCCATTTGAGCCATGAGTTGAAATGAGTGAGTGAGCCTAGATGAGTTGTGAGTCTGAGTGAGACCTGAGTTGCTATGTGTGGTTGACTCCGCATGAGAGTCTGAGTGAGCCCAAGTGAGTTATGAGCATAAATGATGAGTTCAAGTGAGCCCACAGGTTGACCAAACATTGGCGAGTGAGCCTGAGTGAGCACTCGTGATTTTGCCAAGGCATGGAAGGCTGAACCGTGTCTGAAACCCGACACCATGCCTACAATATTCACGCATTATCTAAAACACATTCTGCTTAAAATATCAGCAAAGAGGAAAACTAGAAGTCTGTGCGAGCAAGAGCCTCCAGCAAAGCGGCATGCTGCGTCGGAAGCCTCTGAGTTGTGCTCAGCCATTGATAGTATTGATAGTGAATCGGTGAGCCTGGAAGGATCTGGTGCCGACAACGAAGCTCTAGTAATTGAAAAGTGCACCGCACGCTGTGGCTCTAAAGAAGCAAGCGCTGGTGAATTGTTGAATCGCAAAATGATTGTGAACGTCTGCCGACCACCAGCGAGAGTGCACCCATTCTACAACGTCTCTATTCCCAGTGACATGGGTAGAAGTGCCGCCTTTGCTTGATGGGCAATCAGCGGTAGTTGCGATGTACCAGAGGGGAAGAGAGAAGTCAAAACATATCACAATTAACTTGCAAAGAGGCAGTTGAGTTTCCCCTTCCGGTGGCGATGAGAGGAAACTACTTGATGATGAAATCGGGGTTTCTTGATGACCCGGTGGTTCTACTCGCAAGCAATCACATTACTCAAGGAAAGGAGAAGGTTAACTATTTATTTACAACATAGGTAAAAAAACGAAGAAACAAAGCAAGGAGAAAACTATTTACATGACTAAATCGTGGATCAGACGAATTCAGCCCCTGCTCAACCCAGAGCGCTTGGTTTTAAACCCTCTGTCTCCGCCCTTAGCGGGGACAGCAACCAATAAGAGAACAAACGACCCATCTCGCCAATCAGTGGTCAGGGAAAGGAAAACAAGGTCCGCCCACTGATCAGAGATTGGGGAAAAAGTACTGATTAAACATTTGGGAAAGGAGAGGTTGCAATAAAATAGACAAACAACACAAATGTGACTTCCGTTCCCCACGCCACCCACGGCACCACAGACGCTAGAAACATGTGCCGACGAGGCGATGACTCAGGTTGTTGACAGCAACAAAGAGAACACAGTCGTTAAGGGAAGTAGACAGTCGTTACAGGAATAGTGGGTTTCCGGTCACCCAGCTAATACTCAGCCGTATCTCGTGCGCCCCCGAAACCTCGTTGGCTTCAGGCCTCTTAAGACGGGCTATGCCCGTGACGGCGCGGCGTAAACGAGGACGTCGGCCGCACAAAGGGGAGGCAGGGACGGGACGGGCCCCTTTGTTCGGGACTTCCGGCCCCACTGGAGTGGCCTTCCCTGCGGACACAATATCAACGAGTTCGCGGAAAGGTCAGCGAACTCCACAGAGGTCGAATCCTGATCAAGGAGGTTTCCTTGACAAATATTTGTGGTGGATGCACCATAAGGCCGGCCTCAGGAAAGCACTCTTCCAACAAAGGCATGTCTTTTGTTGAGAAATGTTTATTATCAACGAGGTTCGATGGAGAGTCCTGTGCTTTCTGTAACTACCAAAGAATTGTGGCTCAAAACCAAGCATGCAGAACACCTAAGTATAAGCCAATAAAATTAACTGATGCATTTCACCTGCTTTGTTCGAGAAAATGTTACCGAAAAAGTATCTTATATAAAAAAGCCTATGTTGTAATCGGCTGTAGAACACAAATTCCCTGTTCCCTTCGTAAGCACTGGATGTTTGAAGCTCGATGACATGCTGAACTTCATAGACGCTTCATAGAACTTCATAGAACTCCATGCAAGCGACAAGCACTATATATGCAGCTCCTAGTCGGAGACTGAAAAGAAACTCTGAAACCTGCAGTCAGCTGACTCCATGGCAGCTGTGGTCGCTTACGGCATAACGAAAGCAAAGATACAGCACTCCTTTTGCTGATGTCACGACAGCGAGGCAGTGTGGCCCGCACCCTCCAGACTTGCAGCGCACCACGCGGTGGCCTTTGGAAATCATCGTTCGCGGTGCCACCGGGTAGGCCCTGGTCGGCTCACTAGCCAGTATATTCTAGGCACTATAGCCATACTATGTTGTGTACACCACGTGATGGCGACCCAACGAAAACCTGGAACGGCTTGTGCCGAAGCATTAGCAGCACGGGCGAGTGCTTCGGCATGCATCAGAGTGCAGGCTCCACCAGCATCGTACGCTCGGCTTTTTTTATTTTCCGTTGTTTTATATGTCTAGTAAATTTGCAGTGCGTTGTACTTGCTGTGGGTCAGCTTTTATCTACGAGGCGCGGTGTCAGCCAGTGGCTCCTAGTTCGATCTAACAGTAGCTGATGCCGACTTGTTTGAATTATCGGGAATTATCCCCGATTGAAATACACAGGGCTGTGCCAGGACTCGGCCATCAGTTTGAATTAACCGAGTTCGAATTAACGAGCTTTTACAGTATTATACCACTTTATTATCGTGTCCTTTAATGTCCTGACAGGCGGCAGTTTCTATGAGTGCAGTGCTTCCAGTTTGCATTGCATGCTGAATGTGTGAAGTAGCTTTGCATTCCAGCTTGTCTGATCTTAGAGGTGTGGACTCTGTTTGATGATGGGTGCAAGAAATTTTCCAGCTTTTATGGCAGTGCATAACAATCCACTTGATGTGATAATCTGACGGGTACACATCCTCTTCCTGGCTGCCGAGGCTAGGAAGAGTTTTTCAGCTCAAACAGCAGACTAGCATAGCATTTTCAACTTGCAGCATGGCTGCAAATTAAGAACACTGTTGTTCACATTAGGGGTGCAAGAACTTCGAATACAGTAGCCGACTGATTTTTCGGACTCCAGTAATTTGGACTTATAAGATAATTCGGATTTCCCTTCTGAGGAACTGTCATGCACCCCATAGGAATAGAGGCGCTCGCTTGTCCAGCAGTGCACGCGTCCTGAGACATGTCTTTCTTGTGCTGCTGCAGCCCATGCATGACAATGGCGACCTGTACCATGAGCAGCAGAACAAGTGGGCCCTCCTGTCATCCAAAAGCTTCCTTGAAAACCTGCTTTCCATCTTTGTGCATCATGTGGTGAGTGCGTTGCCTGCTACCGATGGGAATGCTGATTACACATCTTTGAATGAGGCACAGATTTACTTGGAAGACCTCGAGGGGTTCTGTACTTCTAAGTCACTTGAATGTCTACGAACGGAAGTGTAGACAGAAAGAAGACACCCAGCCATAAACACAGCGCTAACTTCCAACTTCCGTCTGTGTGTTTGTCTTCTTTTCCTCCACATGTCTTATTTGTACTGTAGTTTTCAGTTCAGTACGTTGCACCAACACAGCTAGTCCTGTACAATGCCCCATTTGGTTTGTGCTTACATTAAAACTGTCGAAGGTACTGAAAGGAGCTGTAGATGACATGCCACTTGCTGACTGCTCGTCTGCTTTCTGCTAGCAGCCAAATCGATGTGCGAGCTGTGCCTGTACCTCGGTAGTGTTATTATGTAGACATGCGCTACCTATTCAAAGGAAAGCAGATGTGCTCATGGCACTGGTGTATGTCAAGTTACCATGTGGCTAGAGTTACCACTTTGGATGGTGAACACTCGCTTTATTTGTACAAATAGTTGAGGGGAAGTGAAAGGTGGAAAAAGAAATTTTTAGTTCATGTTCACAGTTATAGCACACACCAAATGAGGACTCAACGTGCGAGGCACATGGTATCTCGTGTCACTTCCTTGCTTTGCCTGCGCTGTAACAATGAGTCACCAAGTCACTCTAGCTGCGCTGCTGTGGCATTGAGGAGACCATTTCGAGCTTCTGTGGCACTCATAACGGGTAGATTTTTGTGGTCTGCAGGAGCGGGGCACTGGTGCCTTGGTGGTAAGTGCTCTGCTGGATCTGCTGACGTTTGCCATGTGCCCACCGTACAGTGAGACGACGGACGGTGCACAGTTTGACTCCCTGCTCGAGGTGGTGGCCTCCCACGGGCGCGTCGTCTTCCAGCTCTTTCAGGTTTGTGCACTGCAATGATGGCCTAGTGGTTTGATCATCCAACTCGTGTGTGGATGATGTTCGGGTTTCAATCTGGGCCAATGATTCCAGGTATGCACCGGTTTTCCTATGGGCATGAGCTTTCCCCTGGCCTGGTGCTTGGCCTCTCTTGGGGGAAATACATAGAATCTGGATCATACAGACTTCACGGATTCACAAAAAATTATTTGTAGCATCCAAACAAACAAAATTACATAGTATGCTGAATTTACACAAATATGTTTTCGGCTGGCGAGGTTCACTATGGCCGCGCACCACCGCTCACTCGCGGTATGCACTACGCGACTGGCGATCGAGACTCCGGCTGTGTACGGGCAACAAGCACTTGGTGCTTGAGGGTGTGACCACAGCCTACGCATTAGTATCGTCCGCAGTGGGGCTGTGGGTTGTTCGTAACATCCAAATTCCTGCCCATTGCACAGGCCAGGTCATTTTATGAATTTTATCATCCCAAAATTCATGTCAATTAAGATCACATTGCCACACTGCTCACATTCTGCGAGCGCCGCTATGCGGCCGAGCGGCATGACTTAGCTCGTGGTGGAGCGAGAAAGTTGATGCTTCCGCTCCCTGGTGCGCGCTGCTGGTCTACTTGGCCGTTCGATTAAAAAGCTCCTTTTGAGTCGCGCTACGTTTGTCGGCGACATTTTGGTGGAGCCGCTGGGTATCGTCCCATGAACGTTCACCCCGAGGACAATTCTGACGTTCATCCGCGACGCTTGGAAACAACACCTGTCCACAATGCAAGCCACTGCCTGCGAGGCCTGGAACTTGAGTGTCAGCCACTGATGATGTCGGTGTGTACTATGACGTCCACTACTGGCAGTCACGACAGGTTGTAGTCCTTACACCTCGCTCACCGCCATCCTTCCGGGCCATCAGTTCGAGGATGTCGAGGACTGGTTGGCCAGCTTTGACCGTGTGGCCACTTTTAACCAGTGGGACAATGACCGAAAGTTATGAAACCGTGTATTTCGCATTCCAAGACTTGGCAAAGACATGGTATGAGAACCATGAGGCATCCTTTACCAACTGGGAAGTGTTTCGTCGTGAGTTGCTCGCCACCTTCAGCACAAATGTACGAAAAGAAAAATGCCGAAATCACTCTTCGCTCTAGGTCGCAGCAGTTGAACGAAAGTGGCGCCATGTTTATAGAAGATATGGCACGTCTCTTCAATTGGGCTGACCCTACCATGCCCGAGGCTGCGAAGGTGCGCCACGTCATGCGTGCTGTGAAGGAGCAGCTTTTTGCTGGCCTCATACGCAACCCTCCAAGAACCGTAGCTGACTTCCCCAAGGAAGTCATGGATATGGAACGTTCCTTGCAGGAACACAGTGCGCAGTACGGTCATCAGGGAAGTGTTGCGGCCATTAACTACTGTGTGCCACTGCCAGTTGCCGGGGGGCGAGGCGCTTCGGGAGCTTGTGCGGAGTGTGGTCCGCGAAGAACGGCGCAACCTCCACTTAGATGCACCATCTGTCAGTGTTGCAGCTGTAGCCGATGCCGTCCGTGACGAAATTAGGCGAGCGATCCAGCCACCACTGGCACCACAGCCGGAGCAGTATGTCATGAGCTACAGCGAAGCCCTACGGACACCACAACCGTAGCCGTACATTATGAGCTACAGTGAAGCCCTACGGAGACCTGCGTCAGTGCCGCTTGCATTCCACCCTGCTGCCGAACCTATGCAGAGGTACCTTCCCCCCGTCGAGCTGCATGACCTGCGTCCTGTTCAAAAAGCGGACGTTTGGCGCACACCCAACAACTGGCTACTATGCTACCACTGCGGGGAGCCAGGTCATGTCCTTCGCAACTGCCCACACAGGAGAATGGGCTTATGAGGTTTTCCGCCGGGTGCACCTCGACCGCAGTATGGTGAGAGACCGCGGGACATTTAGCAGTACCTGGCCGATCACGTGCTGCCCTCGACACTGCCACGACGTCAATCTAGGTCACCGTCTCCAAGACGGGGTGCTTTGCCCAGTCGCGCATCATCCTCGGGCTAATTCAGAGGCACATCTCCCCGCTGGGAAAACTGAAGACGGCGTCCTCCGGAGGTAGGACCGCCGCTGCCGCAGCGAGTGAACAGCCTCCATCCGACGATTTGATGCGACGACCCGAACGCCGAAGACCTCACCCGCTGACCTCAAAGACGATCTCAGCGGCGACCCCATCGATGCCCACATCGACGACTTCATCGACGACCTCAACGGTGACGTCACCGAAGACCTCAGCGACAAGTTCTAAAAGAATGGTTTCCGCCAAATTCTAGTTGCCGCTGACAGCTATGGTGTGACAGCACTCGTGGATACCGGAGCTGACTTTTCTGTTATGAGCAGCCAGCTGGTCACAACCCTCCGAAAGGTTCTAACACCTTGGTCTGGGCCGCAGAAACGCACAGCTGGTTGCCATGTGGTAACGCCGATTGGCGTCTGCACCTGCCGCTTACAGATCCGTGGTGCCACTTTCATTGGCTCCTTTGCCGTGAAACGAGAGTGCTCCAAAGAACTGATTATCGGCATGGACTTTTTTACAGAATATGGGCCGGGCCGGTCATCAACCTGCAGGAGCAGTTGGTATCATTTTCGACACAGCGAGCCATTGATACTGATCCCGAGCTGCACAGAGCAGCACTATGAGTCTCTGATGACCACATAACAATACCGCCGAGAGCAAGCAAGTTTGTGACGGTGCAGTGTGATACCAGCTTCGGTACTCGAGGCTTTGCTGAAGTGAACATATCGCTGCTACTGTGTCAGCAAGTTTGCGTTGCTCGTGTGTCGACCTTGTTCATGGGCGTACCAAACTCCTAGTGACCAACTTTGGTTGCCGACCCCAACATTTGACGAAAAAAACAGTGATTGCCCATTTTGAAGAACTTGGTGAGCATGCCGGCCAATGTGCCTTATCCACAACGGACCCCGGAACAAAGGGAGAGGGCACGGCAACAGCCATTAAGACCGACGTGAACCCGGACCTTCTGACCAATCAAACGCCGCGTGGAAAGTATTATTGACTGTTTCCGCGACTGTTTTGCGTTAACCTCCAAGGTTCGCCAGACGCCAACAACTAAGCACCGCATTATCGTCGATAGTGACGAAAGACCGCTATGTCAGCCTCCTTATCGGGTTTTGTCGAAAGAACGTGATGCCATCCGCCGCCAAGTTGTCGAAATGCTCCACGACGACGTCATACAACCATCAACGAGCCCCTGGGCCTCACCTGTTGTTCTTGTCGCAAAGAAAGACTGCAGCCTACGGTTCTGCGTAGATTACAGACGTCTCAACAACATTACCAAAAAGGATGTCTATCGCCTCTGCGCATTGATGTCTCCTTAGACTGCTTCTACCATGCCACCTTCTTTTCGTCACTAGACTTGCGTAGTGGTTATTGGCAAATTGAGGTTGACGAACGTGACGGAGAAAAGAACGCCTTCGTTACTTCTGACGGATTGTACGAACTTAAGGTGCTTCCTTTCGGCTTGCAACGTTTCAATGCATGATGGACACCGTGCTCTCTGACCTGAAGTGGCAGTCCTGCCTTGTGTACCTCAATGACGTCGTGATTTTCTCTGACACGTTCGAGGTGCACCTGAAGCGTTTGTGCACTGTTTTCGAGGCAATTCGTTCCGCAGGCCTGTCTCTCAAGCCTGAAAAGTGCCACTTCGCATTTAGGGAGCTCAAGTTTCTTGGCCACATCGTTAGTTTCTTGGCCATGGCGTTAGCCCCGTGCCAGAAAAGACAGCTGTCATTGCTGCATTTTCCCATCCAACAGATAAACGAAGCTTGCGGCGTTTTCTGGGGCTTTGCGCCTATTATCGGAGATTTGTTCAAAACTTCTCCAAGCTCGCAGAGCCGCTGACTCGCTTGACAAAAAGACTCCGAACCCTTCTTCTGGGGCCGGGATCAGGAAAAAGCCTTCACAGAACTTAAGGCCTGCCTCCAATATACGCCATGTCGTTGGCCATTTCGACGAGGAAGCCGACACGGAACTGCACACAGATGCCAGCAGTGTTGGCCTCGGTGCAGTGATTGTGCAGTGGCAAGACGTTGTAGAACGCGTGATCGCGTACTCAAGTCGCACTTTGTCCTTTTCCAAAGTGAATTATTCCACCACGGAAAAGGAGTTGTGCTTCACCGTGGCGCCCCTGCAGTTGTATTAACTGACTGGGGAACCATGTTTACATCGGCTGTTGCACATCAGGTCCTGCGTCTCAGCGGCACCATTCATAGAAAAACAACTGCTTACCATCGTCAAATGAATGGACTGACTGAGAGGCTGAACAGAACCATTGCAGATATGATGTCTATGTGTGCCGACGCTGACCATCGCAACTGGGACGAAATATGTACTCCCTTACGTCACGTTTACGTACAACACCTCCCTCCAGGAAACAATGCGCTTCACTCCGTTCCATTTGGTGTATGGCCGTGATGCCCTGACCAGGCTGGACGCCATGCTGCTCCTGGATTGTGCCCCTCGTCTGTCACGGGCGCTGACCAATTCGTTCGTGATGCAGAAGCCGCTCGCCACCTTGCTCGACAATGGATTCGACACCAGCAGACAACTGACGCCCGGCGTTACAACCTCCGCCTCAGGGAGGTGATTTACAAACCCGGCGAGCACATCTGGATATGGAGCCCAATACGTTTGCGCGGACGCTCTGAAAAAGCTTCTGCGCCGCTACTTCGGTCCCTACAAGGTGCTACGTCAACTCAGCGAGGTGAACTATGAAGTGTTCCCGCAAGGAGTTGTCTGCTCTTCTCGACCACCCAAGTCTGAAGTCAGTCATCCACGTGTCGCGCATGAAACCATATTGCGCCCGTTAGCCCCTGCCGGGGTTCACATTCAGTGCCGACGCCACACGCACCTTTGCATTTTCGGTGCCTCCATACTGTTTTTACCCCTTGCCGGAGGCATCGAGGCGATGCCTCTTGAATGGAGGGGGCAATGCCACACTGCTCACATTCTGTGAGTGCCGCCATGCGGCCGAGCAGCATGACTTGGCTCGTGACAGAGCGAGGAAGACGATGCTTCCGCTTCGGTGCACGCTGCTGGTCTACTTGGCAGTTTGATTAAAAAGCTCCTTTTGAGTCGCACTACATTTGTCGGCGACATTATCATAGAGATTCTACTGCACTAGGAAAAATGGGTGCTTGACCTACTTCGTGCAGACTGAAAATACTTTATCCGTGATGCTCTTTGATCAAGCTTCCCTTGCAGCATTAAAATAGGCACTATCTCTAATGTTCATGGCCCCCTTGTCTTCATGTGAAGGGGGTAGGGTAGAGACTGCGTTGTGTGGGCTGTTACGGAGATTTCAAGTGGGACTGTTTTTTGTGCATTTTATCCATTACTTCATTATTGACATTGTTAGTAGGTTGATGCGAGCATTGTTCTTTTTTGGTATAAAGCAAATTGCAATTTTCTTTCATTTATTTCAAAGCTAATATTTATATACTTGTGGCACACAAAAGAGGTTGAACAGCACAATAGTTATCTTCAAAATCATGTACTGTATTTACTCACGTGATTTGCGCACCACTAATTTATTACCCGAGTTTATATATATAAAAAAAAACTTTTACTCACACATTATACGCTCCCGGCTGCGGCAGACCACCAGCATGCATGCGGGTGTGCACAAGGTAGGCTTTGGAAGATCGGTGCATCCACATCGCCATGTGCGGCTGCCAAATGTTTGAGTGGCAAGGGGATGGCGCCATGCCCGTCCCCCTAAAAATTCGAATTGCACGCAGTTTAACCGGCTTGCTCGCGCTGGCGGTCGCTTTACAGTTGCGAGAGTCAACTGCCGCTAACACCTGAATGGAAGTATTAAACGAATACATTCCATGTGCATTAGGCTCACTTACCGTTACTGGGGACCTTTGCTTATCATTAGGTGTGTGAAAGAAAGTTTTCATTGCAGGTGCCAGAGTGTTACAATAATACAGAAGTGATGACGTGGTGTGTTAGTGAAAACTCGCTTTTGTCATTCATTCCATTTGCTTGTAGATGCTGTGTGACATAGGGTTTGCATTTTTCTCTCGGACGGTGCTATATTTTCTTTCTTGAAAGTATGATGACCTAAATGAAAGAAGCCAACAGTCACTGAAACTAACAATGCGTAGGGAATGTTTCTAGTTGTTATTTATGACGGTGAATGTCTGTGTACGTGCTTAACGCAATGCGCTCTTGCTTTGTGCAGCATCCATCGGTGGCCATAGTGAAGGGGGCTGGCCTGGTGATGCGTGCCATCATAGAGGTAAGGGCCTCACCACCATTGGCTGTGTCCATGTGCAGCATGCATGGGAAGGTCTAGTGTTATTCTGTAGCCGTCACTGACTGACCGCCACATCCATCAGCAGTTTTGCTAACCACTTAGGGACCTAACAAGTCTAATCCTACAGTTGTATTTCCATATGCCATGGCGGGGTTGAAAAGGGGGTTAAATGTGTTCTCCTTGCTTAACTATGGCTGACATAGTTCAAAACTGCCCGGACCACACCCCATTATCGAATGCGCTTGGTAGCGCATGCAGACCACGGTGAGCTTTGCTCTGAGGGAGAACAAAGGAACGACACTGGCTGACGCAAACAGGCATTTATTGCTACAACAACAATAATGCCAGCTAGTAACAAAATAAGCGAAGGAATCGAGGTCGTCCAATTCACCAGCATGGTTACGAGTGAATGTTCGCCCACGCTAGGGAAAGGGAGAACGAGGCCTCACCTCGCTGGTGGAGAGCAAAGCACTGTGCTGGAATGTTCGTGCGTGCAGCAATCATGTCTTCAGTGTCACTCGTGTTTCTGCACTGCCGATGCCCTCCCCTGCTAGAACTAGCTAGGGATGGTGTATCGCGGGAAGGCAAACCACGGGACAAAGCAGGGCAAGTCCCCACAGTGCTTAGTGCAGTTGAGTGGTGACTACACTTGGCAGCAACTTTTCTTGGCAATGAAGGTAAGGCTGCAGGGGTGCACCATCCATAACTGCGTCGTTGCGTCAAATAGTACCTCCGCATGATGATGTGCCTGACGCCCTGGCGTGTTGCTCTCCTTGCGGTAACTTCATTCCATCGCTGGAGCATCTGGAGCCATCTCTTTAATCTTTTTGTAACTAGATATGCCTAGAAAATTTGTTGTACAGTGTAATCCACTTATAACGATATCAGATATAACGATATATCACTTATAACAATCAAATTCTTTAGACATCATTTTTCCCATTGTCCCTATGTAAAAATAAACCGTATATAACTATACAATTATCGGCTAAATAAGTGATACAGCGATAGGATTCTGGCCGCCCTGAAGGTGCTTACGACCAAAATTTGACTGAAGGTTTGGTAAAAATAAAATACTTTGAAGGGAATGACGTACAAACTCCGCAAACGGACCCGCGTGGCGAAATCCGTGAAGGAGCATTGCCTACAGCCTTGAGAACAAAGTGCTATCGTAGTCGCAATCGCTGGAGGAAGAAGCTTGCTTGGCCGCCGCCGTGCAAGCTGTCTCGCACAAACATATAGTTTCCATTGAACTGGGTAACGGAGCGCAGGCGCACAGGCGGTGGTGGTTACGTATGGGGGTACCGTACCTGCATGCATGGCGGAATATGTGTACGAGTTCTTTTTGCTTTTCTTGCCGGTCCAGAAGTAACGATAATCGGCTATAACGATCGGATTTTCTGGTTTCTCAATATCATAAGTGGATTGCACTGTAATCAGGAAAACCATTTTTCCTTGACTTTTTACGTTGGAAGTTGACAGTTGTGTTAGTAATATGCCTTAAATATTGAATATTAACAATATACTCTGTTTTAATGAAAAACTAAAAACTCCAAGCAGGGACTATGTAGCGTTATGTAGGAATAAAGAGCTCTGTAACTTCCACTTTATTGTCAGAAAAGTTGTCGTGGAGTATAGGATACCCTGCTTGCCTGACTGATGCGTGGTGAGGCTTACCACTAGACGGAGGTATGTGTGATCGGGTGAGTTTTTATGGCAGCTCTGGAAACAGTGACTATGATGGTTTGGTTTGGTCTATGGGGGTTGACATTCCAAAGCAACTCAGGCTATGAGGGACGCAGTAGTGAAAGGCACCGGAAATTTCGACCACCTGGGGTTTCTTTTCTGTGCTTTGACATCGCACAGTACACGGGCCTCTATAATTTCGCCTCCATCGAAATTCGACCGCCGCGGCCGGGATCGATCCCACTTCTCTAGGGTCAGCAACCGAGCACCATAACCACTGAGCCACCGCAGCGGCACCCGTGACTATGAGAAAGTTCTTAATTGGCAGGTATCCTTTATCTCCTATATCCCTTATGATTTGAGTCTGTCCAAAACAAAGTCCAGACTGCAACACTGGCTGCTGAGAGTTTCATTTTGCTGTTTGGTATTTGCCGCTCTGCATAGGAAGTGCGTGAAGAATGCTTGAGAAGGGACCTTCACTCTTGTAGAGATAACGTACTGTAGACTAGACATGAGTGAGCAGCTGTTTCTGTTGGCATGAAATGCTTCGTGATTACTGTATGCTGTAACTCCTGGCAGATAAGTGTTGCCTGTGCTGAAGTGTTAGCCATGCAGTGTAGTAGTACTAGTGTTGCAGAGCTTACTCAAGCAGCACACTGCAGCTGGTGCTGTTGGTAAGGCTGCTGGCAATGGGGCTGGTGTGGCTATATTAATGAAACTGAAATTTATTAAGGTTCGGCAGTTTTAAATTGTGTGTGGTGAAGTGCAATGGCTTTTACTTAGCTGAACTTTCTCAGTGAAGACGTCCGAACACCCCAAGTGACAAGCTACAGTAAAACCTCGATAATTCGAACTTGGTTAATTCGAAATCCCGGATAATTCGAAGGTTTTCTGCGGTCCCGTATTTTCCAATGTAAATTTGGCCGGATAATTCAAACAGGCGGCCTGCGCCAGCCCAGTTAATTAGAAAATTTGGGGTGCTATGCAGCAATGCCTGATCCATGTTTCGCCGCAAACCCGGCGAAACGACGGCACTACAGAGCCGCGAGGCAAAGCCACATAGCAATGGCGATGTTTTTTGGGCAAAGCGCCCCAGCCGGAGCACTCTTGGCACAAAAATCGGTCCACAGTGTGCCTCGCGGACTGCCGAAACGCGCGCCTGCAGAGGAGAAGACGTGCTTTACTGCAACGCGGCGGGCATATCGGTTTTTATCACGTGATCTCGGCACCACTCCATCCCACGGCGTGCTTCACCCTCTCTTCGCACAGCATCAGCGGGAGCACGTGTTCCGTACCGTGACCGCTCTTCCCCGTGCCTCCGACGTTGCAAGTACGCCGCCACTACCGCCACGCAGGTCTCGCCTGCGCCATTTCTTTGTGTTGTGCGCGCCGGTTAGGGGTCAGCTACTGTGCCTTTGTTTTTTTTTTGGGCTGTGCAGAAGTGCTAGCTTTGTGACCGTACCGGCGAACGAAATGCCGAAGTACACGACTTTACGCTGCAGCAGAAGTTCTGCTCGATCCAAAAAGTAGGCAAGAACGCTTGTTCCAAGACAGAGTTGGCTAAACGGCACGGCGTGTCCCTCTCGACGTTGTCCACAATACTGAGCAACAAGTCGAAAATACTAGAGGCTTACAGCAAGACATATTCTTCGAAGCAGTCACGAGTGCGGGCTCCAACGTATCAAGGTGTGGAATCTGCTCTGCTTCGCTGGCTGCAGAAAGCAAACGCAGCCCACTTTCCCGTCAGTGTAACGCTACTGCGGGAGAAGGCTAACGACCTAGCTCTATAACTTGGGCACGAAGAATTCAAGTGCAGTAACGGATGGTTTTGCCATTTTAAAGAACGCAATAATTTGACATTTCTCACCGTCTGTGGTGAGAGTGGCAGCACTAACGAGAGCATTGTCGAGGATTGGAAAAACCACACTTTGGTGCCGCTGCTTAGCGAGTACGGTGCAGACGACGTTTATAACCTTGATGAGGCTGCACTTTTTTATAAGATGCTGCCAACAAAAACATTCTCAGTGAAGAATGCTGCAATCAAGGGTAGAAAACAGGCCAAGGACAGGATTACTGTGCTGTTCGGCGTGAACATGTGTGGTAAACACAAGCTGCCGCTACTGGTTGTCGGGAAGACGGGCAAGCCTCGCTGCTTCGAAAATGCGCGGCTGCTGCCAAAGGATGAACTCGTCTACAGGCACAGTAAGAAAGCCTGGGTGACAGGTGCAATATTTGAGGACTACGTGCGGCAACTTGACCGTAAGTTCACGGCTACAAGCAGGAATGTCCTATTTGTCGTCGACAACTGCCTGGCACATGGCGACATCCCACATGTCCAGGCCATCAGGATGGTATTTTTACCTCCGAACACCATTTAAATCTCACAGCCGATGGACCAAGGCGTCATTCACAACACAAGGAAGATTTATCGGCACCACCTGCTCAAGCGCATGCTCCTTTGCTATGATAATGGCAAGGAGTACTCCATCGACCTCCTTGGAGCCATATGCCTCATGGTGTACGCTTGGAAACAAGTGGAGCCCACATTGATCAGGTGGTGTTTTGAACACTGGTTTTTCCAGAGAAAGCACTGTTGATGCCGATGCAGACTACCCATGTACGCTTGACGAAGAAGGAGCAGAATATTGCGACCGCATCAGTGCACTCTGCGCAGAGGAGGGTGAGTCCAACGCAGTCGGCTTCGCCAAGTATCTGAACTTTGAGAGTGATGAGCAGACAGGCTACTCGGACTTGGAGAGTGAGATTACATTACGGCTGTTGCGAACAAGCGCGATGACAGCGACGATAGTGACGACACCGACGAGCCTCCCCGAGCACCTGCTTTCGGTGAAGTTATCGGATTGCTGAACGTTATCCGCAGTTTTGTTGAGTGCCACGGTGGAAGTTCTGAAATGTTTCGCCTAGTTGACCAACTCGAGAACATGACCTTCGGCGCCGCAAACTACTGGACACGGCAAACCAGCATCTCTGATTACTTTCAGTAATTCAAAATATGCCGAATAAAGGTAGCGCGTTCCTGCAACGAATTTTTTTGCTTGAGTCGTATTTCTTGGTGTGTTCGGTTAATTCGAAAACCCGCTTAATTCGAAGATTTCTCACGGTCCCGATGACTTCGAATGAACGAGGTGGTACTGTACATTTATACCAGTGTATTGCAGCTGTTAGGCCTGTGCATTATATTTGACGGTCTGAATACTGAATTTGAAAGGCACTACATTCAGTTTGATGCCAAATAATTTAGCATGACTTAGGACACTCAGATATCTTTGGATCACGGAAATGCTAATCTCCAGAAGGACTTGAATGGGACTCAGACTGAAGAAATGGCATGCATACAAAAGATTTGCCGAGGATGTGCAAGAAGAGCGTTAGTTATTGCAATTTAACATGACATGCTCAACTGGGGCCACAGATTTTGAGCTAAATTCATCAGCTGGCTTTACCGTGGGGTACCACTGTATTGAGGGTGTTTTTACTTGATGTGACATGCACATGCAACCACTTGCCTAGCTTGTGTGAAGCATGATAATTTAGTATTCGGGAACACAAGTCACGCCATTCACTTTCTCACGCTTTAGTTTTGACACGGCCGCTGCTGTGGCTGTGTGGTTATGGTGCTCGGCTGCTGGTCCGAAAGACGCGGGTTCGATCCCGGCCGCGGTGGTCGAATTTCAATGGAGGCGAAATTCTAGAGGCCCGTGTGCTGTGCGATGTCAGTGCACGTTAAAGAACCCCAGGTGGTCGAAATTTCCGGACCCTTCACTATGGCGTCTCTCATAGCCTGAGTCACTTTGGGACGTTAAACCCCCATATACCATAAACCAGTTGTGAAACAACCCAGAACTCCATCACACGTGGCTCCCATGCCAATACAGTGAAATCTTGTTGATACGACTTCGCTAAATACGTTTTTCGTCATAATACGTTTTTTTTTTCGTTCCCGGCCGGTGTCCTTTAGAGGTAATGCATTTTTGTACGGTGTTATGAACGGGATCCACACTGGCGATTAAAGCGAAGATTCATCTACGTGCAGCGATTAAAGCGAAGATTCATCGACCGGGATGGCCACGTGGTAGCAGCAATTTCAAGAGATTGTTGCTGGGAACACGCCTGTGGTATCTTTCCCACGCTCTTAGAAGGGGGGGAGATGACCTTCCCTTTGTCTGTTTCCTCGCAAGGTGCCTGTGGTCAGATGACAGAGGAAGAAGGAAACTGCGCATCCCCGAAATTAACCGTGACTGACAGCTTCGGACGAAGTAGCAGCGGACCTACGAATCCTCCTCACCCATTCCCACGGGGCTCCGCGTGCTATGTGCAGCGACTCATCCGATCTGTGTCTCTGTGTCTCGTTTGGGGAAAGGGGCGGAGCTTCAGTGTATTTAACGAGCGTCCTGCGTACGAACGATCGCTCTGGGCCTTGGCTACAAGGTTCATCCAGTCGCTCGACGCAATGAACTCTTAATTCTTGACTGTATGTTCTTTCTTTCGTAAAATATGTAAATAAGTTTCCCTGAGTGCCAGTAAACCTGTTTGTGTTTTCGTTGTCCCAAATGTCAGCTTCCATCCTTGCTCACCCCTTCACCGGCCAAACAATGCTACCCTGCATCAGAACAACTGGTTACACTGCCCAAGCCGTAACAACTGGTGGCAGTGGTGGGACACTGCTACCCCCGAGTTATAACAACGGCTAATATGATCGTATTTCCACATGGGTTTGGATAATACGATTGCGGAAACGTCTGTAAATCTCACGCGGTTTCGATTTTCGCGCCAGGAGGCAGCAAAAGTGTCCTAGTGGGATCCGGCAGTACGTGCAGTAGTCATAACTCTCCTAGCTCTCGTGGCCGATTTTCAATGTTGGACATGGGCTTTGCTAGATACGTGTAAGAACCACGTCACTTCAATGATGATGACGACATCAGAGCCAGTCCTTTGCAGCAGGTGGACAGAGCTACTAAAATTATCACATCGAGTGAAACCCCAGGCACAGTCGGACTGAAGGGGCGGCGACGCGCGCTTTGTAGGCTCGAGTTCGGCCGTGCCCCAGCAAAGCGACTGCAGCAGTGTGGTGGCGTCTGGGAGCAATGTTCGCAAGCTTGCGCACCAAACGCATTGAAGCGCACCGGCAATTTTTAGCGCCATCTATCCTAAGACATAGTACTCGTGTTAAAATGACGGGACCAAGAAGCAGCGATTGGCGCATGAATTGACGATGAGCTGTAGGCTTTGTCGGCTTTGTGCTTGCCATTTCTCATTGCCATTTTGGTGTTCCGAGCATTCTGCTTGCACTTGTTCGCACTTATCGTTTCTTCTGCTTTGGTGCCGCGTTTCACCCGTGCACTTCACCATGTCCAGGAAGTGGAAAGTGTTATCGCTGAAAGAAAAACTCGACATCCTAGCATCCTGGCATGCAAACTTTGTTTGCCTGTCTCTACGCTGAACACGATTGTCAGTAAGTGAGAGGAAATTAGTAAGAACGTACAAGACTTCGGCGCTGGCGTGAAACGAACAAGGGGCGCCCAGTATGGAAAGATGGAAGAGATTCTACTAGCATAGTTCAGAGAAGTAAGGGCGGCGGGCGTGATAGTGGACGGGACTGTTGTTCGCGAGAAAGCAGATGAAATTGCACTCTCGTTGGGCATCGCCGATTTTAAAGCTTCAGGCGGGTGGCTCCACCGTTTCAAAACATGGTATGGCCTGTCAAATGAGATCGTTTCCGGTGAAGGGAAGTCCGCCGACCAAGATCAGGTCTCCAACTAGATTTCGACTCTGCCAGCAGTGATTTCTCAGTACCAGCACAGGGATATGTTCAGCACAGATGAAGCTACATTGTTCATCAACCTTCAGCCCGAGAAAAGTCTCAGCATGAAAGGTGAGACGTGTCAAGGAGGAAAAAAAAAGCAATGGAAAAGTCGCCGTATCGTTGTGCTGCAACGCTGATGGGACTGAGAAGCTTAAGCCTACTGTCACTGGCAAGTTCTGGAAGCCACGCTTCTTCTCGCACCTTCCTGTCGTTTACAAAGCGAATAGGAGGGCATGGATGACAGGAGCCCTTTTCAAAGAGTTCCTCACCCTTCTGGATGCCTGGATACGTGCCGAGAACCGTAAAATTCTTCTATTTCTCGACAATCGTGCCGCGCACCCTGTCCATGCTTTGTGGCTGCAAAACGTAAAAGTAATCTTCCTGCCACCCAACTGAACCAGTCACTTGCAACCCCTAGATGCAGGAATCATAAGAAGTGTCAAATTTCAATTCAGGAGCTTGTTGGTCAGACGCTTTTTGGCCAAGATTGACCGGAAAGATGCCAGCTTGAAGGTGGATCTTCTTGATGCCATCCGATTTCTGGCGATGTCATGGGATCGCGTCAAACCCAAACCTGAAACCATTGCCAACTGCTTCAGGAAGTGTGGCTTTTTTTGTGCGTCTTGCGATACGGTGGAAAATTAAGATGACAGCGCAGAGGTTAACATCCCGGACTGGGGTGACCTCAATGTCGACCTGTCTTCGGAAGAGTTTGTATCGGCGGACAACCAACTGGCGACATGTGAATTATGCACTGTCCAAGACATCATAGCAGATGTTGCCACTGATGAGGAGAGCGACGACAACGACAACCAAGACGCCGGAGATTGCAGCGGCGTTCGTTGGCCATTAAATACTGATGGTGCACTCGAAGCTTTGGACACGCTTCGTGGCTTTGTCACGTCTGCGGAGCTCAGTGATGAAACTGCTACTGGCTTCTGCGAGTTCCAAAAAAGCTTGCTGCAGGACATCGAAAAACAGAAAGTGTAGCGCAAAGGGACGGATTATTTTTAAGTGCTTTAATAAGAGCGAGTTCTATGCCAAGTATTTATTATTCACGATTTTTTGTAGCCTGTTTTGGATATTGCGATTTTCGGATAATACGTTTTTATTTTCGGTGCCCGTGAGAATCGTATCAACGAGATTCCACTGTAGTCATTAGTCCTCTGCCCTTCTGCCCCATCTGTCATTTCTATATCGTTCTGCACCTAGTGCCTTCCTGTGTTCATTTTGTCGCCACAAGGCACACTACAGTGAAAGCTTGTTATTTCGAACACGAAGGGCCCTGCAAAATTTTTTGAATTAAATGAAGTTCGAATTGTCAAATGGACGCTGGAATGAGCTGTCATTGTGCCTCGCCTTGCGGGCAGAACCCAAACCATTCACATCTAGACTAGTTATCACGAGCTAGGTGCTACTACACATTTATGGCGGGCAGTTCTGTGAATTAAATTCATGTGGTCCTAATGGCTAAGTAAATAAACTAACCGGCCAGTTATGCTCCAGAAGCAAGTAGGGAGCAGTGAGCTTTAGTGCTTAAATATACGACGCTATCTATGCTGCAAAACACATTTATTTACGGGGAAGGATTGTCAAAATTAGGAGTAATCAGTGATGTGCATTCGCTTGTATTTCTTCTGTCGAGACTCCATCAGCATCATCTGCAGCTTGTCCAAGAGCTCCAGCGCAAAGTCCGAGTTCTCATAAGCTAAGAAGTAGTGTGCTGCAACACCGAGCGCCGTCGCTACTTCACATGCACTTGGCAGTGGCATAGGTTCGTCGCCGCCGTCGGGCTCATCACAGTCGGCTGTGCTCACTGCACATGAGCCCTCTGGCATCTGCTGATAGCATGCAGCCTCAACTATATCGGTGTCACTCAAGGGCTCCAATGCCTCCACAGTGCTGTCTACATAGCTCGTGGCACCAACAAAGAGTATGACTGTGGCAGCCAAACGGCCGAACTGTGTTGTGTACATCACGAGATCACGACCCAGCGACTGTGGCACAAAGAAAATCTGGAACGGCTTGTGCCGAAGCATTGGTGGCGCGGGCGGGTCGGGTGCCCCGGCAACGAAAACCTGCTACGGCATGAACCGAAGTGTTGGCTCCGCCAGCCTCGTGCACTTGACTTTTTTTTCTTTTCCATTGTTTTACATCTCTAGTAAATTTGCAGCACGTTGTACTCGCTATGTGCCGACTTCTGTCTACAAGGAGCGGTGTCAGCCAGGGGCTCGTAGTTCGAATTAACTGTTGCAGATACCGATTTGGTCGAATTATCGAGAGTTTTCTTCCATTGAAATACAGAGGGCTGTGCCAGGACCCGGCCGTCAGTTCGAATTAACGAGCTTTTACTGTAGTAGTCTCCCGTGGCACTGCCCACAACTACAGTTAAAGGGTCCCTGAAAAGGGTGTTTGAGCTTGGCTACAAAATGCTTACATTATGTAGTGCGCGTCAGCAGCTGGCAGAGGTAGCAGAGGGGCCGAGTGGGTGGGGCCTGCGGAGGAGCACCAATGTTTCAGCATGTGAAGATTGACGAGAGGAGAGGGAAAGGCGTGAAGACGCGGAAATTAAAATTTTGACTGCATGTAACTCAGCTTCCACAGAACGCATTAAAAATGTCTTGCTGGAGGATGTTTGTGAAACGTCACTGCTCCGGTGGCCTAGTGGTCTGAGTATCTGCCTTGCATGCGGGAGGCGCGGAGCGGAGTTCAGTCCCCAGTGCCGCCGGGTACCCACCGGTGATACAATGGGCACAAGCTTTCCCCTGGTCTGGTGCTCGGCTTATTTAGGGTGAAATGCTTAGGAAATGGGTCCCTGACCCCACCCTGAGTGGAAAAAAAATATCTTGCGCCACTCTTTGGCCACAGATGCCCTTGCGCCATAAAAATCCATCATCATCATCTTTGTGAAACAGCGTCCTTTAACATCCCATGCATACCGCAACTTTATTGACAGCCCCTTTTTGAGGCCCTTTAAACCTCGATTTATTGAAGTTGTTAAAATCTGCATTTTACTTTGTAAGACTGAAACTTCACTACTTACAAAACGTGCAGATTGCTCCTGGGAAAAACCTTTATTTGCGGTGAAAGTGGTCTTTCGCTTTTCCCCATTTTTCACCATTAACAACGGTGTGATGCATCATTCATACATCCATTGGGATTGCGTTGAATCTTGCTCTTATTGTGGGCTCACGATCTGCCCCTATCATGTTTGTTGCATCAAGCACTTCGCTGGTGATGAGGACAACGCACCTGTTTTAAGTGTTGGTTTTGCTGTCATCGTCAGTGTCTTGTAAGTGCCCAAGCACACTGCTGACACAATGTATATAAGACAATATATATAAGCAATATATAAGCACACTGCCGACGTGACAAAGCCACCGCCGCTGTGGCTTTGTGGTAAGGAGGCAGGAAATGAAAAAAAGGAAGGGAGTCGGTGGTGGGCCACAGAGGCTTCTTTCCCCCTTTTATCTTTCTCCTGCGCATCATCCTGTCCACCTCTCTTGTGTCCGTTTTATGTTGCACTGTCTTATTACCAAAACCGTGCACCAACTAGCCCAGCAACAACTTCTTACTGAGTCTCTTTTTCCACTTTCTCCATGTTCATTGTTCTCCAAGCATTGTTCTCCGATCAATGCCTAATGAGGGTGCCATGGGGCTGAATGGTTATGGCGCTCGTCTGCTGGCCCGAAAGACGCAGGTTCGATCTCGGTCGAATTTCGATGGAGGCGAAACTCTAGAGGCCCGTGTGCTGTGCGATGTCAGTGCACGTTAAAGAACCCCAGGTGGTCAAAATTTCCGGAGCCCTTCACTACGGCGTCCCTCATAGCCTCAGTCGCTTTGGGACGTTAAACCCTCATAAACCATAAACCAGTCAATGCCTAATGAAATGAAATCAGGCACGAGTTGCCTCGATTTTTTTTTTTGCTGCAAGTGCGAGTATGGATGGTTTTTGCATATGTACACGTCTTGAGTGTCAGGTGTGAGGCGGGAAACAGGCTTCTCAGCTGATGGGTGTGCCGATGGCACTGGCCCTTCCTTTCCTTTTACTGAACTCCAGGAATCTGTAAACACGATAAGTATGGCATGCTACCTTTGAGCACACGCAGTGCACCGAATTCGGTGCTGATTTCGGGCAAGGTAGCGAGAGCTGCAGACTGGCCTGATAGGCTGCGCCGTTTGTGCCAGCCTCGCCTGTAATCCCAGATGACGCGGCAGACAGAGCGCTCGCCACTATGGTGATCATTGTATTTCAGTCTACCTATGCGCTCCTTGTCTGCCAGTTGGGTGGCATCCACTTTCACATGTTGCTCCACTGCACCACTTGCAGCCGGGGTACAATTTTTTCTCGGGTTCGTTTCAAACCACTAGTGACATTTCGTTGCCTGGAAATTGCAGCAAAGTCTACTTCATTATATTGAAGCTCAAAATGCGTGGTATTCTGTGGAGGCGAAATCATGAAAACTAGAATACTTCGTTGCATTGAAGTTCCTTAAACCGAGGTTTAACTACACACCTAACAACTTACACGGGCCAACAAAGAACCAGGAAAGGGGGGTGTATCCTTTTTTTTAATTTTATTTCAGGTGAATGGCTCTAGCCTGAGTTTTTTTTTTTTAATGTTCTGCTTCGGTCTTGGCAGGAGGGAGATCCAGAGACCTCGAGGCGGATGCAGTCGCTGGCGCTGGCTGAGGCAGCCCTGCCCCGGCACCTGCACGGCGCCCTCTACGGGGGTGGGGAGGAGTCGCGCCTGATGGCCTTGCGGCAGCTGTGTCGCCACCTGGTTGGCCTCTGGGTGTCTGGACATGAAGCAGCCATGGCGGCGCTCAAGCGCATACTCCCCCCCGGCCTGCTCGCCTTCCTCGAGGATCCTGGCAAGCCACCCCCCGATGCAGCGGTTCCCCGCCCGCGGGACAACTTGCGCCTGGCTAATGTCAGTTCCTGCTTCTGCTTCTTTCTCATCTTTCTTTTCCTCACACTCTTTCTCTCTCATAATCAGCTGAACAATTTCATTTTGCTCTTGTTAGATTCACAAATTATTCAAGACATATCTCAAGAACTTGGTCTGCATGTGCATGCGCCTCACTACTGTGGTGGGCAAGTAACTGCAGGAGTTTGAAAAGTGGCTTAGAGGGTGACCTTGCCATGGAAGGAGCAGTGGACTTGAGTTGTATTGAGTCAAGGGTTTAATGGAAAAAGGAACCAAAGTGTGTGGAGGTAGTCACGCACGTAAAGATGAATCTGAGGCACATTGCACACATTCTGAAGTTTTGTGCAGGTTAGCAAAATGCAGTTGGAGGAAAATTTTGCATTTTGCCAAAGGTATGGACAGTGGTGCTGCAGCTGGGTACTTAGTTAAAGTTTTGAAAGGTTATCCGTCTCCTGTGATGTCACAACTTTTCTTCTAAACAATCAGAGTCGAATTTTGGGTATTTAGTATTTAGATGTCTCTTTGTTTTCCTAATGTTTGGGTCGCTATACTTGCGCAATTAAAAGTGCTGCTTCCGGATTTTATATCTTACAGCATTTCTAGCCACACTGTATGATGTTGGCACTGACCCCCCTTTAATAATGGGCATGATTTTATTCAGTGGGTGCTTTGCTTTCCCGGGCATGTTTTCTTCAAAAGATGAAATTTCACTTGCTTAAGCGTAATCCAGTTGCTCGCACCTTAGTTCAGGAATCCTGTCTTAAGCAGTCTTCTCAAGTTGGTTATCATTGCCCTTACGAACAGGACCACTCAGCCAGCCGGGCACCATCGCGGGCAGCCCAACAGTGGAAAGCAGTGGAGCGACAGGTGGACAAGTTTCTGCAGCACTGGCGGCAGCGGACAACGCCACCCTCAGGGGCTGGCGACACCGTGCGCCCAATCGTGCTGCGCAAGCGGCGGCAGCGGGTGCGGGTTGAGGCCAACTGGCCTATGTTCTACTACCAGTTCTACCAGGACCACGCCCGGCCAGACCTTATCTGGAATTTCAGGGTGCGCGGTCTCTTTTATACAGATTGGCATGTTGAATGGGCCCTGGGATGCTTTTAATCTTCCATGAGGCTGTCACTTTTTTTGTAGATTTTTTCTTTCATTGACATTGCTAGCGTCCAAGGAGGTAGTACCATTTTTCTCATAAGTTCCCAGGCCAGAGGGGCCCTAGTGGGTACAGTTCCAATGGGCAATTTAGTGGTTAATATTATTGGCCACTCACTGGTTTCAGGTTGGCACTGTAACAGGTATCACGGCATGTCTCTTTGCCTAGGTGGTGTAGCTTTGCATAGCATGCTAATGGTTGCATGATAGTGGGCACATAAAATTTCTCTAATATTAATCCTTAAGCAGCCTGTGACCGCCATGAGCATCGGAGCTAGGACACCAGGCAGCATTCCTCCAACGTTCGTGCAACAGTTGGACAACATCTGGGTAGCATTGCCACGTGGCACCCTTAATGTATTCGCAGACGCGTGAGGAGCTCCGGGACGCCCTGGAGGCAGAGCTGCGCAGCTTCTGCCAGGACCGGTCAGTGTGTGGGCCTGGCCTTCCGGTGGCCTGGAACCACTGGGAGTTCGAGGTGCTCTACCCCAGCCTGCAGGAGGAGGTGCGCGTCGGTGACTACTTCCTGCGCCTGTTACTCGAGGAAGACCAGCCAGCGGACGGTGCCTCTGGCTCCTACATTCGCCGCTCGTGAGCCTTCTTCTGTGTTTGTGACTTCGTAGCACAAACCTTGTACAGAGTGGGGAGCTCCTCCTTAAAGGGGCTGTGAGGGAAACTTCATCCAATCCCTATTGTTAGTGAAAATCGATTGTTTGGCTCATTCTGGCTGTGTTGGGCATTGAGAGGTGTGTTTATTGCTGAGAAAATTGGATTTAAATGCAGAACGCTGCTTCCTCAACAATCGATTATTATCTATGGCATTCATGACTTACAGAACTAAAAGGGCTCTACGATCACCATGAATGGTGTCATGGTCCAGCCTTAGAGATTTGTTCTCCCCCCCCTCTCTG
Organism: Amblyomma americanum; assembly: GCF_052857255.1. Lineage (NCBI taxonomy): Eukaryota > Metazoa > Arthropoda > Arachnida > Ixodida > Ixodidae > Amblyomma > Amblyomma americanum. Next base: position 83,107,514 of record NC_135503.1, on the reverse strand, counting down.
CGCAAAAAAAGGAAAGGTGCGGTAAACCTGGGCCCACTTGCAGATTAGTGGTTTTTGAGCAAAGGAAATGACAAAGTAACTGTCTCCCTTCTGGATGGGCACCTCATCCAACCAGGCCATAAGGGAAGGGAGGTAGGTGGGAGTGAAAGAAGGAGAGAAAGAAGTGCCATAGTTGAGGTCTCCAGAATAATTTCAACCTCCTGGAGATCGTTAACATACACTGATGTGCACTGACATTGCATGGTACATGGGCGCCTTTTGTGTTTTGCCTCCATAGAAATGCGGCTGGGCTGCTGCGGTCAGGCCCACAAGCACGAAGCTAATAAAGAGCAGGGTTTTTAGTCTAATCTTATTCATGGTCTAAATTTCTCTTGACTTTGAGGGATGGAAAGGCGCATAACTGGCTCACTTTGTGGGTGAACACCTATTTTTTTTTCCCCTTAGGAGTTAGGAGGAAGGGGAGATGTCCACCCACAAAGTGAACCAGTTATGCGCCTTTCCATCCCTCAAAACAAAGAGAGTTTTAGACCGTGAATAAGATTAGTCTAGGAACTAAACTCTGCTATTAGCTTTGTGCAAGCAAGCCCTTAGTTTAATGGAGAACCTTCACGTAATGAATTCTTCAATACTGCAAAGTTTCTCAGTTCCCCGTTACCACTCTAATTAAAGCGTGTGAATTTGTGAACTCCATGTAATGAAGATGTTGTGGCTGTTGACCTTCATGCAACGAAGATGTTGTGGCTGTTGACCTTAATATAACGAACTCACTACGCTGACTGTTTATTAGCTAGTGCTGCGTTACTTGAAATTCGACTGAACCAAGCTAAAGTTTCAAGACTATAAAAGAGTAATTGCAGCAAGCAAAGGCAGTTGACACAGCGTGCTGTGCTTCAGTGCCATTGGCCCTGCTCCGCAGCTTTCGCTTTTGCAGCATCACACCAAGTGGAAATATAACATTTCCTGTTCAAGAGCAGCGCAGAACAACAAGATGTAGCGAAGAAAACACGAGATAAGCAGTGCACACCCATCACCGCCACTCGGTTGTCAGTGCGATTTCAGCACCGATGGACCACATGCACTGGGTGGCACCGGTGGGTGCAAGGACAGTGGAGCGAGTGACATTGGAGAGAGTGCCGGCACTGTAGGGGTAGTTATTTTCCTAGCACTAAAAAAGCCCCCCTTCCCCCCCACCAAGAGCTGCATTGGAGATCATAGTGGCTGCTGCCGCAGTCGGGTTATCACCCAGTAGTGAAATGTTTCCCTGTTTTTATGGCTTCGAGTAATGGGAGTTTAGTGTGGACATTTTCTAGGGGATTTCACCTACACCTAATTCTCATTTTTGTTTTGTTTTTGCATTGTCCTAGAGTATTGCAAAAACCACGGTCTTCCCTCAGTTTCGCTATATCTAGGATTAACTGTATTGATATCATCACAGTTTGCCCGTGAAAACAACCAGTTGTGGCAAATCCCGCTTTTTATTTTCGTGCAAAGCACTAGAGGAACAAAAAGAAAGCATTTTTCATGATTTTGTGACAAACACATTCCGTTCCATCCTAGCTTACTCCTAGAAGAAAATGCAGGTGTTGATGTCTCCTGTGTTTTTACGTTCCTGCTCTCCAGAAGCACCAGCCACCAGCCATTTTCCCAGCCCACTCCACCTTACCCCCCCCCCCCCCCAGCTAAAGGGCTGCCCATCTACCCACAGTCACCCTTGATCACCTCCACCTAGCACTGCCCTCCAGAAAATGTTTTGTTGCTTGCGTGTCCATTGTTGACTGTTCAATCAGTGTCCCTTTGAGATGAGACTGGCACATACAGTTTTTGTGTGATTCGCTGACTGCAAAGAGGGGGCTGAAAGAGATGTGCTTGCTCTGCAGGTCAGAGTTCTTCAACGACCTGTACCACGCGTTTCTGCTCGCTTCGGATGCCGCACGCCGCTGTCAGTGCCTGCAAGCCATGGCACTGGTCTATGGTCGCCATTACGTGGACATCGGGCCTTTCAACGACACCAGGCACATCCTGACCAAGCTGGACAAGGTAAGGCCTAGTGTTAGCTCACCAGTCTGATCTCTGTAGCCTTGGCCATGCATGAGTGACTCCACATCACTTTGTTCTTTTTTTTTCTTAGCTGTGGTAAACGAAGGGCTGGGCTGTTTTGCCATAGACAGGAAGGTCAAAGTGTGGCCAGAGCTACTGGAGACAGATTTGAGTGGTTGTCACTGTATGTATGGTTTTTGGGAGACTTTAGGTGTCATGTCCAGGCTTGCTTTAATGCAGAGCAAGCTCAGTGAATGCACTAGACGACAGCCCTTGTGTCAATTATTAGTTACTACATAAATGTATTGCCGCACGCAAGAAGACGCCAAAGATGACGACTGGATCTACGAATGCAAGGCTGGAAGAGGAAGAAGCTGAAATGCGCCGGGACTCTTTCTGGTTGACCAGTAAACCGTTTTTATCTTCAGCTCCCCTCGGGGTTCTACCGTGGCGTGACGGTATGTATGTAAGGGCCACACCCTGTCTTATCAAGGGAACTATTAAAACAAAAATCATTGTAAGGGCTGCACTCAACCTCTCCACGACCCACACTGGAATAGCCTTCGAAATGCGCACATAGATGAGCTTCGAGATGCTGCCCATGGATGGTGTGTGAAGTTGCCGATCGTGTCGTCACTGTCGTTGTTGGGGAAACTTTCCTTCTCTGCGAATTTTCGCTATCGATATAGGCATCAGTATCACCAGCTCCAGCTTTTTGCAGCTGTCAATCGCATGTGCGTTGTGGCTTTTGTGTGCTGTTTGCTTTTTTTTTTATGAACTTCCGCCGAGCATTGCAATTTTAGCAGCAGTCGTCTCTCACACATAGGCTTCCTTTTCATCAAGAGAATGTGCGGGTCAACTACTACACCTGCATTAAGCTACCAGCAGGAAGAGACTCAGAACGATGGCCTTCACTGTTTTCCTCGTACTGTGTAGCATTTGGTAACGCTGGCTACGATGTCTGTTTCTGTTTGTGTGAGCTGACTGGTGTCTTCCCGTTTTTTCCCCCAGTGTATGGACCGCATGGAAAGGGACCGCCTGCTTATCTTCCTCAGCAAGCTGATCCTTCACAAGGTGAGGTGCCCGAAGCCTGGCAGAAGCTAGCATGTAACAGGCTATTTTGCACTGTGATAACACTTGCATTTTTATAAAGTTAACCTTGGCTTTAAATCAACCATTTCATAGTCTTTTAATGAGTGGCATGCCTTTGTTTCTCTCACTAACAGTATGTTAACATGTAGGGCAGGCCATTATTGTTCAAAACATTTCTTTTCATGCAAGGCCTTAGGAAAGCTTCAGCTAATCCTTGTTCTCAGCCAAAACTTGGTTGTTTGCCTCTTTGGGGCCTTGGTGACGCTTCTCCTTTCCAGCAAAAGACTTATTTATTGCTGACAAATACTACCTGATATCGGCAGCCATAGTGAAGTGTTCCGATTCTGCTTTTTTCTAAACTACTTGTACCATCATGGCTTAAGTGCTCTAGCCCCATAGTTTTTAATCTGTCCTTGACTGCTCTTCCGATGGCCCAGCGTAATGTCAAGGAGCTCTTGGATGCTGGCGGTTTGGCTACCCTGGTGGAGCTGGTGACCTTGGCCCACCGACACGTCAGCCGGGCACTTGTTCCAACACAGGTGCATGTTCCCGCATCTTCCCTCACCACAGCTGGCAGCTGGTACAAAAGTAGTTTGCCAGAGTTTTGTGATGAGAATACTCAAAACAACGTCTTGCTGGGCAAGTTGGTAACTGTACATCTTTTTGGTTACAGGCGCGAAAACACACACAACACAAGGTAGAAACACGGGACGGAGCGCCACTCACAACTGATTTATTTGAAGGCAACACAGACAAATATATACCATCGTACAAGCAAGGAATGCTATCATTTTCAAAGCTGACATGATAGCGAAGGAGTGAAAAAATTCTCTGCCTTATACAAAGATATATCTCTGTATAAGGCATATCTTTGTATACAAAAACATATCTTTGTATACAAAGATATATCTTTGTATAAGGCAGAGAACAATTTTTTCACTCGTTTGCTATCATGTCAACTTTGAAGATGATAGCATTCCTTGCCTGTACGATGGTATATATTTGTCTGTGTTGCCTTAAGTAAATCAGTTGTGAGTGGCGCTCCGTCCCGTCTTTCTACCTTGTGTTGTGTGTTTTCGTGCCTGTAACCAAAAAGATGTAAGAGAATACTCAAGTCAAGTCAGAGCCAGGGCATTAATTATTTTCAAATGTACAAGGCAGTAAAAAAAATTTTGGACCGATAATCATGTGGCTAGTAAAATGATCCATTGCAAAATAAAAAAAACCAAGCAGCCGTAATGAGCAAAAAAAAAAAAAACAGGAATAAAACGCGCGGAACAAAATACACGCTTGAAGCAAGAATTCATAGCTAAGCAAACACTAACAGTGTTTACCGTACTTTATGTGCCTGGTCCAACAAACGGCCTTTGTTGCCCAAGTTCATGCTCATGTTGTTTTATGCCCTTGTTTCTTTCAAACCAGCGTGCTCAAGTAAGTGTTTGTTCCGGACTTTATTCTCATCTTTTTAAGGGGTATGAGGGTCTTAAAAACTTGTTTTTTATTTGTCAACATAGCCTATTGAAACTTGCCACACAGATGTGTCATAGAATGCTGATTTCAAATACGCATTTAGATTTCAAACCTCACCTGGAAAGAAATTTATAGCAAAATAACATCCCAATTAGGTCATTTCTTACGGGCCTTTATGATAATTTCTCAGTTAAAAGAAGCTTTTTTAAGAACATTTAGACATTTCCAAAGGTTCACCGCACATCCTAAAGCTTTCCTTTTTCCTGTAAACATCATAGATTAGCAATTAGGCCTAGTGTGGGATAATTAATGCCACATTGCTTTTTCTTTCCAATTTTGTTATTCATTTATGATCAACAAGATGAATTTATAGCCATTTTATTAGCTTTAGGATGTGCTGTGGGCCTTTGCAAATATCTGCTTATTCGTAAAAAAGCTTTCTTTAACTGATAAATTTCTATAATGGCCCGTAAGAAATCACCTAATTAGGATATCGTAATTTGCCATATATTTTCTTCCAGGCGAGATATTTGAAATCTTAATACATATTCAATATCAGCTTCCTATGATATACCTGCATGCTAAGTTTCAGCAAGATATGTTTACAAATAAGAAAAAAACATTTTAAGAAGAAGATATGTTTACAAATAAGAAAAAAAAATTTTAAGACCCTCATAACCCCTTAATAGACTTAGTAAGGCTAGCTTAGCTGATAGGCTTCTGTCACAGCTCTCAGATTGAAAGTGACGATGCCGTGTGAAATTGTATATCACTACTGTTGTGGCAGCTGCAGTTTTCTTTAAAATAGAGTAAACACTGTTAAGATGAACTTCATTAAGACGAATTCTTGAACGAAAAGCAACAGTGCGAGACCATTGGTTGGTTTCCCATAGGATTCAGTATAAAAAAATTCTGCTTAAGGTGAACTGTTTCATATGAGCACCGGTTGAGACAAACTTTCGCAGGCACTGTGAACCACGGCAAATCCTGCAACGACACTGGTCGGACACCCATGTGGCCCTGTTGAGAAAAAACTACGTTAAACGCCTCTACACAACAAAGCACACCCCCCACAGGATAGCTTTCGCACCCCTACATGCTAAACTGTGCGGAAGCTGCCTTGTGGGAGCGCTCTTTTTAGTGGGAGAAGCTTTCTCGCCATTGCGCAGAAGACGGGACCTTCACGCCTGCCTAAGCACTGCTCAGAAATGTGACATAGCTAAATCTCAGCATCGCATGCAATGTCACATGCCACATATTGCCTCCAGTCAACTAAATGGCGCATAGGCAAGGAATGCACCTGCTCTTTGACTTGGGGCTTAAAACTTGGCCGTCGAATCTACATCTCATGCCGTGTTGCAACGTACATTGGCAGAGTGCTGCTCTTAGAGTTAACAGTTATGCTGTGAATGATGTGAGAGAGATGCACAGCTACCAAACTGGGTACCTTTCATGTGTTAGAACCCGAGGGAAAGCAAAAATCCGAAAAAAAATAAATGGCAGTCACTGTGGGAAACTTGGAGAAAAAGAGCTAGTGAACGAAAGAAAATTAGACCAATGCTGTTTTCAAGTAGGGTAACGTGTGCTTGTTTTATGCCCTAACTCTTCAGCACACCTCACACATTGTGTGATGATTTATCTATTTGTGATTAAACACTTGCTGAAGGGCCATTTTATTCACCGTTTTCATGTAACTTTCATTTGGACACACCCAGCATGCTCACATATTTTTTTTTGGGGGGGGGGGGGGGGGAGGTGGGGGGGAGGGTACTTTTGTTAAAATGGATTTGTGGCACAAATAAGAGTAACATATTTTCATGGTTTGTTAAAAGAAAAATATACGGCAGCTGTGTCTTATCAGTGCTGGCCTATGGGGCTGAAATATGGAGGCCAATGAAAAGGGTTCAGCTTAAGTTAAGGGCAACGCAGTGAGCTATGGAAAGAAAAATGATAGTTGTAGCGTTACGAGGCCGGAAGCGGGCTGAGTAGGTGAGGGAGCAAATGCGGATTAATGACATCCTAGTCGAAATCAAGAGGAAGAAATGGGCTTGGGCAGGGCATGTAATGCGAAGGCAGGATAACCGCTGGTCCTTAAGGGTAACTGAATGGATACCAAGAGAATGCAAGCGTAGCAGGGGGCGGTTGAAAGTTAGGTGGGTGGATGAGATTCAGAAGTTTGTGGGATATGGTGGCCGCAGCTGGCAAACGACAAGGTTAATTGGAGGGACATGAGAGAGTCCTTTGCCTTGCAGTGGGCGCAGTCTGGCTGATGATGATGATGATGATTATGAATGTGTAGAAATCGGCATCACTGTGTAAGGATTTGAAATGGGCTGAAGTAAACGAGGTGTAGATATTTTTCAAATATGTGTTTACAATGTTTACAAAGACGAGCTGTTAAGAAGACTTGGGTGCACACTGTGGGTTGTGGGATTAAACACACTGTGCCCAGATTTTAGAGCACGTCCAATCCAAGGGGCGCTTCATTGTCCGTGGGTGCATGGTCTGGCATGGAACTGGCTTTTGCTGGATTCACTATAATAGACATCCTGCTGTTCGCACTGTCATAAGTAATGGTGGGCAGTAAAAATGTTGCTCTGCTTGCTGCAACTCTCGTCACTGCTGGCCTTGAGCTTAGAGCTGACCTGAGTAGGTGAGAATAGCATGTGCTTTTCTCGCTTGATCAAATAGTAGGCATGCCCAGTGCCTTCTGGAAGAGGCCGATGATGAGCTTGATGAGAAAAGGTTACTACCTTTGGGGCTGTGTGTGGTTGAGTAAGAAAAGCGTGAATTTAACTTACTGCAGCAAAGTCTAGGAATAGACGACAGTAGAATCTCTGTGATACGAACCCGGTCGATACGAATTTCGCGATGATACGAATTCGTGGAATTCCCTGGCCAGAGTGCATAGTGCATGATGTGCGGAATTTCGGATGTTACAAACTCGCTCTCTCACCTCTATGGATGATTCGAATGTGCGAGCCGACCACACCCTGCAGCACTAAGCACTGCCTGCACATCGCCGACGTCGCGATCGCCGGTCGTGCGGTACGCACCGCGCACCATGCACTGTGAGAGGCAGTGTGCAGCCCGCACATCACCAAAGCCGCGATCGCTAATTGCGCGGTACACGCCACGAGTATATAGCCAGCTGTGGCCGGATAGCAGTGAATAAATCTCGTCACGTGTAAACAGATCTGTGTGAATGCATTTTTCTTGCTTCAGCATAGGAATTTTTGTTCGCTTCGTTGATGCAAAATTTCAGATAAGAATTTTTTCGTGACGCCGTGAGATTCGTATTACCGAGATTCTACTGTAGTTGGTAATCTATCCTAAAGAAAACCTGCCACAGATCTCGAGCAAAAGAGGACATACACATGCACTGAATCATGCTCATTTGAATGTCCTTTTCTGTACATTATACACAGTGTTGTCTTTAAAACATTTATTTTGTTTCTGCAGTCTCATTTGAAGAAGGGTTGATTGGAGTCTTACACATGTTGTAGGCAGAACATAATTTTCAGGCTTGTCCAGATGTGCTTCTGCTGCCTCTGCATTGTCGGCATTATTTATGGTGTATGTTGCAGGTCAGGAACAGCTGAGAGTTTTCTACTCATACTGTAGTTTTTTTTATACATATGGTGTTAATTGCTTTAGCATGGTGCTTAAAATTCCACCAAGAATGCATCAAATGGGCTTGAGCATTTCTGCTGTCAGCTTATAGTTTGTGTGTGCGTGCATTGTTTGTGGCCTCTTGCAGATGAACGTTATTGAGGCATCGCCCGAGATGACCTTGAGCCTCGAGAAGGAGTGGTACGTGGGTGGCGACGGCAAGGACCGCAAGGGGCCCTTTGGCTACGACCAGGTGAGCTACGGCCAGCTACATACAGCCTGTACTGTCAGATTGCTGTAGCTCTTCTGCAGTGAAAGTGCACTGGTGGGGGTCTTCAAACTGTGAGCATCTGCTCTTCTTAGTTCGTTCTTTAATTTCCCACCACTGGAGGTGGCGGCGGCGCCATCCTTGGCCAATATCTCTCTTGTCATGCACACAGTTGCATTGCCCCCAGGTACGGGCAAAATGAGTGCCAGGTGCATGTGTCTGTTTATGTGTGTGTGCGTGTGCGCGCGAGCGAGTGAGCCAACCGCTGCCGCATAGCTATTCGAACTGGCAAGGGGATTCAGTGAGCAGGAGTGGCACAGTTTACCAGAAGACTTGAAATGCCAGTGGCTGTGAAGTGCACTGCCCTCGAAAGGACACCTGGTCCTGCCACTGTCCCAAAGAGGCCCACGGGTTGCAGATTGAAGGAACTTGGCACAGCAACTGCGCATTAACAAAAGCCCACTGTGCACAAAGTAAGCATCTGCTCGAGAGCTGATGATGAAAGGCCTGCTGGGTGAGGTCTCAGGAGAGAGTCAACAAGGAGGTGCGGTTGAAGCAGAGCGAAAAGAAGAGAACAGACACGGGCACCTGTGTTCAAAAAGGGTACTTTCCGTTGAAAGGTCATTTCGAAGGAGCTTGCACAGGAATTCTGTGGTTTGAGCGGCCAGCTTCTTGTGCTCTCAGAAGCGGCATTCTCCTGGTGATGGGTCAGTGCAGACTTGTGAGTGAGCCCTCAGCCAGTCTTTTAGCAACCAACTTGTCTGCAGAAGTCCAACTTCAGTACCTTTGCGATCCTTCTTGCATGTGATTCTTACAAGTCAGCATACAATTTGCAGGTGATTTGTGATTCTTACAGCTCAGCAATCTCTAACATGGTCTTCATTTCACTGGGGCACGATTTTCTACCTGGAGCAGAATGACAGGATTCTTGACATGCATGTAGTCATGGCTATAAAGTTAACATGATGATTTAATCGAGTTAACATGATTTAATGAAAGCATTCAGTATATAACATCTTCCTGTTATGCTCATTCACAAGGCCATCATCGTCATACAGTCAAGAACACTTATAACGGCCCCACTTAAGACGAACGCTTGCTTACCACAAGCAAGTCCTGTGCAACCGTCAAAATATACGTTAGGGCTGTGGCGCTGAGTCTCGGCTATAACGAACATCTGTGAGCCTAGCCGATCTGCTACAGCCAACGCCTTGGTGCCGCGGACCTCTTACCACATGCTGAGATCTGACGAACCTGTGCAGTGCAAGCTGTGACAAGCGGCTATCCTACTTAATCTCCCGTGGTATCTCGCCCACAAAAGAACCTCATTAGAGTAGTATGCTATCACTGCAATGCAATACCCAGTGTGCATGCGTTTGCATTTACAGCATGTAAGTTGTCTTAATAAGTGCCCTCTGTAATTTTTTGGTTACTCGAAAAAACTTTCACAAGGACAGTATTCAGCGGGTGATCCCAGAGTAGAACTACCCACATTTCTTACCATTGTCTCTCTGTCCATGTGGGTTCTGTGTGCAGCTGCAGGAGATGTGGTCGGAGGGTGGCCAGCTGTCAGCGCGGACGCTGTGCTGGGCCCAGGGCATGGCTGGCTGGCAGCCGCTAGGGCGGGTGGCGCAGCTGCGCTGGGGCCTGCTCGCCACAGGGCAGGCCCTGCTCAATGACGGTGAGCTGGCGGCCACCGTGCTCTCGGTCCTCTCCTCCATCTGCTCCTTCTATCCGTCGCGTGACGCCGATGGTGCTGTGGTGCGCCCCATCCCACGAGCCAAGCGACTGCTCTCCGAGCGCTCCAGTCTCGTCCACATTGTTCAGGTGGGCTGGAGCTTCACATTGGGATTGCCTCTGTATGCCATGTGTGTTTGCGGAGAGAGGGAGCTTGTGCATTTATGTGTACAACACTAAAGCCAAACAAATGAGTTGGGGATACATTTCAAGGGCAACAGCGCGAAAGATGGTAGAAAAATCTCCAGCTTTTTGTGGCTCATAGTAAGGGTTCATGCTGTATGTTGCATGCTCCAGGATTTACAGTGTAACCTTGATATGAACGCGTTTGATATGAATTTCGGAGGGATGCAGATTCGCGAAATTCTTTGGCCACAGTGAATTCTGTACAATATGCAGATTTCTGGATGTTCTGAACACTTTCCCGGGCCACTATGATGTATACAAACATGCAAGCTGTGACTGCAACCCCAAGTGCTAAGCGCTGCCTGTACATTGCTTGCGCTATGATCACTACTTGTGCGGTACGCTCTGCGAGCGGTGAGTGTATGGCGCATGCCCCGTACCGCATTGACACCGTGCTGTACGCACTGCAAGTTGTGAGCTGTGGCAGCGTGGCTGTAAATTAATTCCGTTAGCCATAAACAGATCTGCGCGAATGCATTTCCCTGCTTCTCTATATGGATTTTGTTGATTTTTTATCATATGATATTTCGGATGATATGAATTTTTTGCTACCCTGTGAGATTATACTGTATATTTTATTCCCCCAGAAGCTGGGGAAAAACCATGGAGTTATTACCACGGATGCTTGTTATTCATGATGCAGCTTAATTTGGGGATGAAGTTAAAGTCCACACTTAAAAGCGAGAGTTCAGGACACGGGTACTTACCAGCCATCTTGCTGCCATCCCTGTTTCAAGCACTGCCTATCCTAGGACATCCTGATCCAAGGCTCTTATGCATTTAAAACGGTCACTGTGACATTGAATGAGTGGTCTCGTGTTGTACAATGGCAGGCAGGTCTTGCACTGACATGGCAGCACCACAAAGAACATTGCATTGTACAGAACAAAAATGTGATAAAATAAGGAAAAAAATATAAATTTGAACCACTTTTAGCGCAATTCAAATTGTTTCCATATTGTTTGTGAAAATCATAACAAAAAAATAAAGAGAACCGTTTCTTGACCTACTCAAAATCGAGTGCAGATAGTAAATTGTCTTTTGATGCAAAAATCATCCAATAAAACCCGAATTCTTGAACCTTGTGCTGAATTACCCGGCTCGTACCTGAACTTCTGACAAGAAAATATGGACCTATTTTTACCCATTAAATATAAGAAAAAATCAAACCGAAATACAAATGGCCCTAACTATATTTACACGATTCAACGTGCAGATTTTTTTGATGAAAAACGATCCTTGAAGCAGCATGTGTGTTCCAGTCAGATACAATATCGAAACCACGTTACAAACAGCCCCAGTTTCATTGGCATCAGGAGATGGTGGCTGAACCTTGTTGCATTTGCATTTGGCATGGTTGGCATCTTGGAGACGCGACGCGTAACTACTTCGCTAGGCCTCTTCCTGTTTTCCTTCATCGCCATTTATCGCTAACAAGTTGGACATCTTTGCTGCTGCTCAAGAATGAAGATGGAAACAACGTCTGTGGAGGCTCATCCTTACGAGAGCGTTGGAAAACAAATGCTGTGGTGCGCTAATAGCAAAGAGAAACTGTCTGTCAAGTGACGCAGAAGCATGATGCCAGTTGCTTCTGATGCCAATGAAACTCTCTTGAATCGGTCAACTTCTTTGTCGAATTTCAGCATGGGTTCCATAAAAACATGTCCACTTCAACGCAGCTATTATCCGTAATTCATGACTTTTCTTTGGCCATTGATAATCGCGAACAAATAGGTGCAATTTTCCTGGATTTATCTAAGGCATTTGATTGTGTGCCGCACAACTTGCTTATTGAGAGGCTAAAAGAAATCAGGATGCCAGACATTCTTATCAGTTGTTTGCAAGCGTACCTACAGAATCGCAGACAGTGTGTTGAATGTGGTGGAATGAGGTCTGAGTGTCTGCATGTTCTGTCCGGTGTACCGCAGGAATCTCTGCTGGGACCGCTTTTGTTCCTCATATATATTAATGATATTGCTCAAAATGTTGATGAAGGTATCACTGTAAAATTGTTTGCCGATGATTGTGTTATTTATTCTGTCATTAAAAATTCTTTCTGTCAGCAACTACTAAATACCAATTTATGTAAACTCGCGGACTGGTGTGAACAAAGAGCGGTGAAAATCAATTTTTCTAAAACTGCGTCAATGACAATTGCAACTAAGAAACATCCCCTACAATACGCTTACAAAATTGGAGATCAATGCATAAATGCAGTCACATCCATTAAATGTCTAGGCCTGACAATTACTACCAATCTTAAATAGGATATGCATTTCAATGATATATGCTCGAAATCATTCAGGAAATTATGCTACCTACGCAAGAAATTAAAAGGGTCCTCATCGAGCGTAAGACTTGTAGCATATCGCGCTATGATTCGACCAGTCCTAGAGTACGCCTCTGTTGTGTGGGATCCGTACCATGTAAAAAACATCGAGCAGGTGGAGCGCATCCAACGTCATGCAGCCAGGTTCATCTCATCCGATTACCGGAACCGTTCTTCCGTTACTAATATGCTGAGGCAGCATAAGTTGGAGCCGCTCCAGATGTGCAGACAGATTCCCAGGTTTAAATTATTGCACTTACTATATCATAACAAAACAGGATTGCCACGGGATTCGTATTTACTTTGTGCACCACAAAGATCATCAAGGCTGAACCGCACAAAAGTGATAAGGCCATACAATGCCAGGACTAAGCAGTTCCAAAGATCTTTTTTCCCATGCACAGTCGAACAATGGAATTGCCTGCCTGCTTCGGTTGTTGAATGTACTAACATTAATACCTTTGAGCGTTCTTTGCAAGCTTACCTTTTGTAACCCTCTCCTGCCTAGGCAGCACTGCTGCGTGTAGTATTTTGAAATAAATAAAATAAATATGAATGCCAGCTCAGGCTTCTTTAAATTTCGCTTTTTTCATCCGGACAAGAAAATCAGCTGCACATTAAAATTGGGTAATTGCTACAAGTATGCTACTCAATCCAAAAGCATTCGATAGCGAAGTAAATTGATGTACGAGCAGACGAGTGCGTCATCAAAAGGGCGTCTGTCAGAAGTGTTGCTATAAATGCATTGCTAATTCTACACACTGGTGTCATGGCTTGCAGATCCTGCTCACTTTTGACCCCATCCTTGTGGAGAAGGTTGCCCACCTGCTGTTGCAAGTGATGGAGGAGAATCCCGCCGTACAGCAGCTGTACGCCACGGGCTTCTTCTACTTTGTGCTCCTGTACACGGGCTCCAACCTGCTCACCATCGGGGAGCTGCTGCACCGGGCCCACACCTGTCAGGCACATAGGTTCGACGAGGTGCGAGCACCCTAACTCTTTCCCTTGCGCCTGTTGAGCAGGCTTCTGTCATGTAGTAGTGAAGTTCACGCCAGCCCAAGAGATGTGGGAATCTTTCTGGCAACCTGCTGGTAGGCCCGTGTTAAGACGGATTCTTGGATAAGATGATCATGGCTAATTTCCCGTGGGATACAATGTAAAAAAAAAAAATCTGCTGTGAAAAGCCTGAGGGAAAGCGAAAATCAGAATAATTGTAAGTATTACTGGGGGGAGGGGGGGAGTGCGTTTGGGGATTGGGGTAATGAAAATGAGGGAATATGCAGCATTATGACTGCTTCCAGGCAGGAACCACCACAACAGCACTTAGCAAGGGAAGAAGAAGAGAGAGAAAAATAGACGGTGAAAAAAAAAAGCAGACCAATGCTGTTTTCAAGTAAAATAATGTACTGCTGTTTCATGACACTATTCAGCTCACTTCATGCATAGTAAGAAAATTCTGAGTCTGCTTACATGGCAAAGCATGTGTTTGGAGGGAAGGAAAGGGGGCAGTAGATCTCTGCATCTTGGTGGACACCTCAATCGCACCTTAAAGCATGCAGCTGAAGGTGCATATGTTAGGGAACCCCTGTTGCAAGTCTCAAAGTATGCAATTGAAGGTGTATATGTCATTGGTGGGAACCACTGTTGCAAGTTAGCCTCCAACTTGACTAAAGCATGCAAGAAGAAATGCTATGACACCACCCAGAATGCAGTGCGGCCAACAGTTGCTCAAAATTTTGGTGAATGTTTTTGGAAATACTGCCACCACATTGAGGTCAACCAGTGAGGGCATCACTGGGATTTCATCTGCACTTATGGTATCTGTCATCGCTTGTTTCTGGTTTTGCACCTTGCCTCTCCTTACTAATCAACTCATTTTTTTCTTTGAGGAAAGGGAATAGCCTAGTAATGCTTTCACATTAAAAGTTGTTTTACTGTAAGATGTATAGTATGCTCACATGTCTTTTTGAGAGCACTTCTGTTGAGATAAGAATGAGGTTCTGATAAAACAAACAAATTTGTACGAACCTTCTAGTTTATCTCAAAGGGCGTCCACTGTATTTCATCTTTACCGGAATTGTGCACTTAGTAGACATTTTCATTCTAACACCTGCATCAGCTTGATACTCGGTTAACTTTAGTACAGGAGCTTTGCAGTTGCCTCATTGTTACATTTTCTGCAAAGTGTCATAAACTCTGACGCGCTCAGTTACTGCTGCTGATGGGTGTCCATTCTTAGAAGGTCAGAGCACAGTCAGCATGAGTGGTGTATTTTGAGCCTTGGCAAGCACCTATTAATAGGGGTGGGTGAAATTACATAATAGATTATGAATGAAATGTCAAATTTTTTTTTTTCGTTGTAAGTCTCATCATTAATTTTCATGCCAGAAAAGCAGCTGCTGCACATGTCTTTGCATGATGATGATGATGGCAGCCAAGTTTGTCACAAATGGACTGCTTTAGCTCAGCCTAGACTGGTGCAACCACAAAAGAACCTCAGGTAAAAAAAAACTTCTCAAAAATAGATTTAAAAAAGTGCTTGTTTCTGTACTAAAGACTGCTTCTATGGTACATTAGCAGTGCAGGAAGATAATACATGCTATCTATTAGCCTCATCCTTCGTTCTGTCTGTACTAATTGACAGCATGGTTTGTCATAAACAGTTGACAGCATTGCCATCTGCCGAAAGCAACTTGCTTGGTCCTTGCCTTGTTGGGGTAACCATTTGGCTGCCATGACTTGCTCATAGTCACCTAGTTTTTGCGGTTGTGTGTGTTGAATTTTTAAGGAATTGATTACTGGGAGGGGGATTTGATAAGTTCGAAGCTCAAGTATGATGCGAAATAGCCAAGCATTATCACAGTGTTGCATGCATGTTTTGAAAACTACTACCTAGTAAGGTAGTGGTTACGAGCTGCGTCTTACCATGGTTTGATTGCACATGACACTGCGTGGAAGGTCACTAGGTGGCATTGGCTCAA
Organism: Amblyomma americanum; assembly: GCF_052857255.1. Classification (NCBI taxonomy): domain Eukaryota; kingdom Metazoa; phylum Arthropoda; class Arachnida; order Ixodida; family Ixodidae; genus Amblyomma; species Amblyomma americanum. Next base: position 83,091,802 of record NC_135503.1, on the reverse strand, counting down.
GTTAGATACAGCGTAGAGCATCATGCTGTGTTTAAATTTTTGCAAATAAAGGGAACAACGCCAGCCAGTATTCATGGGTGCGTGAAAAATGTGTTCAGGGATTGTGCACCATCATATGTGCTGTCAGACAGTGGGCAGCTGTGCTTAGTTGGGACAGGAGAGAGTCGTTTGAGCATGATCTGTGGGCCTGTTGGGCAGTTCACGTCACCACTGGTGAAATGGGCTGTTGCAAGTAGGTTGCTACAAAACTGGGAATCAGTCCTGGGCTCGTAGAAACAACCTTGCCCAGGCATCTAGGTATGTCCAACGTGCATTTACATTGGGTGTCAAAGATGTTTACATTGAAATGGAGAAGAATGCATAGTGAATGAAATGTTAGCCAGGGTGAACGCTGATGCGAGCTGCTTTTTTGGTGGTTGGTGTATGAAGATAAACCTGGATCTTTCTTTGGGACCTCAAGAGCGACCAAGATTGCAGCTTGAGAATCCTTCGCTACTTGTCAAATTTAATTTAGGTAGCCTATGGGAAAAATATTCAAGAATCTTTGAGGCAAGAGTGATGCTCTACTGATAGACTAAACAGCCAAAACAATTATGATTGGAGCCGCTGTGGTGGCTCGGTGGTCATGGTGCTCGGCTGCTGACCCGAAAGGCGCAGGTTTGATCCCGGCCACGGTGGCCCGTGAACTGTGTTGACGTCAATGCGAAGCTGTTCATTGCAGCGTCCCTCATAGCCTCAGTCGCTTTAGGAAGTTAAACCCCATAAACCAAACCAAATCAGTCATGAGAGGGGCTATAGTCGTCAATTGAAAATTCAGACTCCTGATTTTTTGGAGATGCTTGATTATTCGCACCTAATCGCATCACTGCACCACTGGGTCAGTGTACTGTGAGTGACTTAAATTTCCGATGCATCGCAACTGATTAAACTGATTGCTCAATTTTTGGACCTCCCTCGCTGTTGCTGCAGCACTATCACTAATAGTCAAGCTGCCATACGATGTATTCAGTGGAACAACGTTGTATTAACTTCAAGCAGTGTTCACAAAATGAAGCTGTCTAAAAGGGGGCCTCTTAAATGGCCAGGTCAATATTCACCGCAGGCTCACATATTGTATAAATGTGTTTGTGAGTTTATACTGTTCTCGAACGTCTTTTGCAGCAAAAACTCAAACAGTAATTGCAATTTCATGGAACTCGTGTGTGCCAAGTCCCGAGTGTGAGAAGAGACAACACCAGAAAGCATGAAAGGTGTATACACCATCACAGAGATGGTGAACGGAAGAAAGATGTGGTGTACTTCAAAGTGAGGAGGATGTGCCCACTAGAAAACGCATCATAGCCCTTATTTTTCTGTCACGACACCCAAATTGGTCTCATCATTATGCACGAGCCATGATATTGTATGCAGTAACATACTGGTTGTGCCTAGGTCAGTTTTCAGCTTTAGCCGCTATGCCTAATTATGAACTTCAATGACGACGGGGTGTTTGCTTTGACTGTTTGTCGGTTTTGCTGTCTTTATCACACAGTCTTTGTCATTTCATTTTGCGTGCTTTGTATGATGCGTGGAATACACTTCCTACAACAGAGAGCTTGCTTTTGTATCTGAACTTTGTCGTATCCCGTGTGTTCATCCACCACGTGCTGATAGCAGGCAGCACAGCCATCGAACACCAAACTTATGAAAGTGGTGACCACCCATGGTCTTTGTACACTACTCATAAACTGTGTAAACTGCATACAGTTTAGTTTAACCCCATCTCTCGAAGTGTTGTGAAAACTGTACCTGTGGCCCTGCCTTGCAGGGTAGTTCACTAACACAACGGAGCATTTTGGGTCCACTACTGCCGGAAGCCATGGTGTGCTACCTGGAGAACCACGGAGCGGCCAAGTTCGCCGAGACCTTCTTGGGCGAGTTTGACACGCCTGAGGCTATCTGGAATGCCGAGATGAGGTGCGGCTGCGAGAAAAATTGGCTGCCCTGGCTCCGTACAACCACGGTGGCATTTTCACACTTACACTTGTTATGTGAGACTGTCTGTATACAGGCAGAGCAGTTTTGTTCCTTACCCTGTCTCACACTAGTTCCCGTTTATTCTTGGGCCACTTCAGTGGTGCCAGTACTCCCTGTTTACCATTGTGAAATTTTTTTTTTTTCCGAAGGCCAGCCACTTCGTGTGATCAGTTTGGGGAGGCTGGCTGTGCCTGTGAGATGTCGTATCAACCTTTACAACTTTGTTCTTCTGGGCACAGTAATATGCTGCTAGGCAAAGGCAGCAGCGTTTCGAATGGCACATTTGAGAGAGATAGCTTACTGAGCAGGTGTGGCACAGCCCAGAATGCACGTGTGCTCAGTAAAGCCCTAACAGCGAAAAGATCTGTTGACAGCATTCAAAAGTATTGAGCAGTTCAGAACTGCTCTTCTGATCGGCATGGCTGATGGAGTATTCCTGGGAACTCAGAATTTTCGGTTGATTATACGCAGTTGTTTTTTTACTCATTGCATCTCTGGGCAGCTTCACAGCTGGTATCGTTGATGTATGAGTCTGTCTTCCAAAGTATTCAGAACTGGCATCCTTAAAGGACTCTGAAATGATTTCCATGGGCATATTCTAGTGCAACAGACCTGTGGAGGTTGTCTTTGTGGGTATTCGAGTCAAATTTGAAAGCTCTGCACGTGCCTTATAATTTAGAAATAATTTTTAAGAACCAATTAGGGTGACACACCTCACCATACGTCCCCTGCCCCAATGAAGCCAGTGGGCAGATGGCGTGAGCTTGAAGGCTGGCCTTTCTGCCCACCGTCAGGCTAAAGGAGCAGTGATTCTTAAAAATTTTTTCTAAAAGCTTTCAGATTTGACTCGAATACTCACAAAGACCATCTCTACAGATCTTTTGCACTAGAGTATGCCCATCGAAATCATTTCTGAATCCCTTTAAGGGCTCATTGGAAAAAAAAAAAGGCACCGTAAAAGAACGGCTGTGGCTACTGTTTGTCAAAACACATTTGCAAAGTAGTGAAATACCCATATCAAGGTGCGCTCGTCATAAGCGAAAAAGTGGCAGTCACTTGTGCCGAGCTGAGGTCATCACAAACTTTTAAAGGGTTAAAAGTTTGGACTTCATAGCTATTGGGCTTCCATGCTGATGGTACTGACATGCATTTATTTTAGGAATGTCACTAGTGACTAACTGTGTTCAAGTGTTCAGTGGAATATTGCATGATGGGGAAACACAGGAGGTAAGCTGAAATTTTCAAACAAAGGTTTAAATAAAAGAGTAATGGAATTCATATTTTGGGATTAGTCCGAGTTCCTTGTTCACCCTGAAGGCTAGATGTACTGAAGACATGGTGCTGTGTGGCTGCACAAATATGTTTTTGTGCACTAGAATGTATAAGAACTGCATACGGTCGAACCTTGTCATAGCGAACAGGTGAAAAGTCGTAAAATAGTTCAATGTAGCTGAAATTCGAAAAATAAAATTTTGAAAAAAAGCACTCAAGTGCATTGCAGCTTAGTTAGTGAAGGGGCGGCAACTCAGGCAATCCTTACTAGAGAAACGGAAAGACTTCTTCAGAAGTTTTAGCACCCTTTCGAAGGCGTTTGCAATGGTTCCAGAGGTTGCCAAAAAAAAAAAAAAAGCCTAGTGCACTAGGCTGGCTTCCCCAGATCACAGCCGTATTGTGTACATCAGAACAAATGATGCATCAGAACAAAAGGTGCAAGGCTACAACTGACCTCTCCAAGGCTTATGGGGCACTCTCGACAGGTGTGGGAAGCATGAACGCGTGCTGACCACTAAGCTACCAAACCTCCACACCCCTGTATCTTCTATGGCGCTGTTGTAGAGTGCTAGGTACAGTGCAGTCCACTTATAACAATATTTAGAAAACCAGAAAATCTGATCGTTGAACTGAGTATTGTTATATCTGGACCGACAAAAAAAAAAAAGCAAAAACAGACCCACACATTCCCTCATGCATGTAGGTATTACCCCATGCATGTAGCCACCCCCACCAGCGTTCCTTTCAAGGGTGCACAGCGTCTTGGTGCTCTGCCAAGTTCACTGAGTGAGCCACTTTCTCTGGAGCTCTTATCAAAAGATAAACGATAAACACGCCAGGATGTTACCGGCGCACAGCATCTTGGCGCACTGCCTATGTCTTCACTGCAGACAACGCGAAACGGGAGAATGGCACAAAAAAGTTGACGCTTAAAGAAAAAAAAAGCAAATTCTCAACCATCTCAATGACAAATTGGAGAGGGGGAAGGGGTTCAGAGTTATCGCCTTGTGCTTAGTCGGCGTGACTTTTTACCCAGTTCAGGAACACATAAACGGGCAGAATCTAATTTTTGTTTGAGCCACCGTTGCGCCGCAGCGGCCAAGCAAGCTTCTTCCTCCAGTGATTGTGACAACAATAGCACCTGGTTCCCAAGGCCATAGGCAACGCTCGCCTACGGACTTAGCGACGCCGGTCCATTTGCGGAGTTATTACGTCATTTGCTTCAGAGGAATTTATTTTTTATTAAACTTTCACACAAATTATGGTCGTAAACACATTCAGGTGGCCAGATTCGTATCGTTGCATCCGTTATTTCGCCGATAATTGTTATAAGTGGATTACACCGTATCACAATAGAAGCACGACCCTTGGCGTGAACGCTTGCCACCCCACTACTTGTCACTCGTGTACGGTGGCAAAGCCAGTGTCCTGTCATCCAAGCGTGCACTGATTGGTGCTGGGGAGTTCAATATATCCGTTTCATCACCAACCGTGTTTGATTTATAAAATAGTAATTGCATTTTGTTTGTTAAAATATTACAAAGAGTTTGATCTAGCCAATGATTCGTGATATCCATGTGCATTATGTCAAGGTTCAACTGCACATAATTCCTCTCTAGTTGAGAAAAGTTATCTCAGAACGCATGATTTCATTGCCAGCTTCACTGGCAATGGTGAGACAATAGGAGTGATGTGACTTGCATAGTTACTAAATCAAAGCCACAGATTCACACAGTTGGCAACCTTAAATTCGGACCACTGACTTTTCAGAAATTCTTGATTATTCGCACTTTTTCGTGGCACCGCGACTTGCCTGAGAGCCAATGTATAGACGCTTTCAGCGCGGAAGCATGGGCGCCACCATATTTGGTCACATGACTATTCCTCCATCGCTGGCCTTCGGGCCTTCTCGTTGCGATGGCTGCCGGCGTGCTGGTACCAGGCTGCAAGGCGCTTCTCTTGCTCTCGCTGTAGATAACGAGTTGTCGGATGGCACAAAAACTTCGTTTGAGTGTGCATAGAAATTGTTGGTACTAGAAAATGTTTTGGTTAAGCATCTTATTTAAATACTTCTCTCCTTCAGACTGCCCGCATCGGCCCGTATGTGTCAACAAACTGCGTTCAGCTACGTGCGCGTTCATATTTATTCAGTAAATTCACCATCTAACGCTATTTGTGGACCACATAACTTGTTGTCGAACTGCAGATGAAAAGCGCGGCAATGCCTGAAAGCTAGGACTCGATATTTTTGCCGAATGGAGGAATATGTGTTCACAGCTAGCTATTAAGAACGTTCACCGCTCAGCACTGTGCACGAGACTTTAAACCGAATGTGCGCATGCGTGTGATCACTGGCCGATTGCCCAGATATTTACTTTATCATCCATTAGCATTCTGGCTTCCAAAAGAAGAATATGGATGTTGTTCAAAGGCCCCTTCAGAAGATCGGCAACGTTCGGCTGGGCTCTCTTGCTAAGTAAAACTGAAAACAGCTCTGGGGTTCAGCACCCACAGATGTAATCAGCCAGAATAAGCTGAAATATACGAAGTCCTGTCATGATAAATTTCACCGCTGTTTCTACGTGCATTAGCGTACTTCTGTAGACCTTTACATCGGGCGAGAGAATTCTCAAAATGCCTCCTCTGAGGACTGTTGCAAACGCTCCGTGGCTGCTTCCACCGTGCTAGTGCCAAGTATGCACGACAGTTTAGTGAGCCTTTGCTGATGCCCAGGAAGCATTTATTACAAAGGTCTAGTAAAGGTCTAAAAAAGCACCTATTATTTGATGCACTGGATCAGTGTTTGTCGAAGGGCAGAAAGGCCACACGCATGTACACATTGACCTTATTTCTTCACACGATGAAGCTTGAACGTGTCCGCACTAATATCCACAAGAAGATGTTTTTTAATAAACTGCGAAAATAATGCGGCAACATTACAGTGGCGCAAGATATTACTGCTGCAAAAATATCACCAGCTCGTTCTGGCATTCCCGCAGCTTCTGCTGGCACTGAAATAATCTGGTGCGTGGGGTTCGTGATATGTTTATTTTTTCGTAGAACAACACGTTCATGCTGCTTTCAGGAAAACCAGAACCTGAACTCTCTGGACCGCTCCTCAAAAAACGCCAGCTTGAGTCACGAAGTGTGCGAAATGCAATAAGCGCATCTATTTTGCCTACACCGGACCACAGGGATATTAGCTTCACATTTTAATTCGACAGTGTGCTTGACATCCATATCATAGCCGGGTTGTTTACGAATCACTAGACATTCGTACCCAAGCTGCGAGCAGCGTTTAGAACTGCGCGCCGATGCTGCTAACGGCGGCTCCGAAGGCCAGAAGTGGCTGCCGTCCTAGTGGCGCCACCTGTCGTGGACAGAGCGAACTGCTCTCTGTAAACTGTCTAGAAGCGTGCCTGAAATTTCGGATGTATCGCAACTGATTGCTTGATTTTTCGAACCTCATTTGCACTTTCCCAGCACCTCTACCAATAGCCAAATCGTCATGTATTGCTGATAGTGGTACCTCGTTGATTCAGACTTCAAGGGGGATCACAAACACAGTCGAATGAAGCAGTATTCAAGCTCAAAGGGAGCCTCTTAAATGACACCGTTGGTATTCTCTGTGGGTTGGCATATTGTGCAGTCACAGTTCACAGAAGTAATTTGTGCTGACTGAGTCCTTTAGTTTCATATATGCAAAGAGGCAGCAGTGGAACACGTGGGAGGCGTACGACTTAATAGAGACTGCAAACGGAAGAAAATGGCTCTGCTTTTTACATTGATCGAGAAGCTCATACCTGCTACAAAACACAACGCAGCCCTAAATGTTCTATCACTGCACTGTCAATACTGCGCTGCGACGACAGGCAATACGCCTCTCATTATACTCAAGCCGCGGCCAGTTCTGGGATTGGTTCCCAGCAGAGGCCAATGCTGATAGAGCTTGTACTTAGGCTGTTTGTCTGTTTTCTCATCTTTATTGCCATCTTCACTTTTCATTTTAATTGTGTACATGAGTCATGTGAAGCTTCAGAATATGTACACAATTACTGACCCTTTTCTCCATTGTATTGGTTGTTAAAAGATTAAATAAAGAGATATCGTCACTGAAATTTAATTTTTTGGACTGCCCAATTTTTGACATTTTTGCAGTCAGTAGAAATTCCGAAAAATCGGTCGGTGAGTGTAGATGCAGTGTGTGGCACTTCATAACTGTTTCAAGCATGAAGAAAACCTTTTGTTGTTTTATATGTGTCCAGGTGCTTTATGCTCAATTCTGTTATCAATAAGCACTAAGGTAAACTACAAATTTTTTGTCAGAGAGGTCAAAGTTTGGCATGTAGCCAATTTCATTTTTATTGTAATCTTCACTTGTGGTATTTTTCCTTGTCTGAATATTTATTCTGCTTGCGTGATGAACCAGTAAGTGCACTTTTTGTACGAATCTGGGGCACATCACCTGAAGGAGGCAGATGTTCGTCTGCAGGCGCTTCATGATGGGCAAGATAGCGAGCCACATTGGGGACTTCACGCCGCGGCTCAAGTCCAACACACGGGCCCAGTACGACTACTGTCCCATACCGCCTGTACACTACCCGCAGCTGCACAACGAGCTCTTCTGCAACATCTACTACCTGCGGCACCTGTGCGACGTGCAGCGCTTCCCCGACTGGCCCATCAAGGACCCCGTGAGTTTGACTCAACGAGAATATGCTTGGAGTCTGTGCTGAAATGGACACTGAATGTATGGGAGCAGCAAACAGGGTGCGTTAGGAAGTCTCATTTCTAGTGCTTATGTCAGTGAACTGTCATCTAGCGATATATCAGGTAGCATGGGGTTATACAGTGATAGAATTGCTGTGCCATTGCTTGCCATTGCTGTGCCATTGCTGTGCCATTGCTGTGCCATTGCTGTGACACAAATGGCATGGCAGTGCTGTGCCATTTGTGTGCACATGTAGCAAATGACAACTGCAGCAAATGGCAAATTGTGCTGCATGCTGTTGCAAAATCCAGTTTGCACCACGTCTGCGCCGCAAGGTAACTTAAAAACTTTGGAGAGAATGAAACCCAAACTGAAAGGGCTGTGCTCGGCTCTCGTGACCCGGCTGCCATGTCGCATGCATATCTTTCTGTGGTGGACTTAGCTTACTTATGGTGTGGATGGCTGCTTGACAGCTGAGAAATGAAATCGTATGACTAAATAACTTGCGGGGAAACCAACAGTGCAGTGGAAGCATTCAGCTCAAGACGGCTTCTTGTAGCGCTGGGCAGTTGGCTCGTGCGTCTCGGAGAGGCCTGGCAGTTTCAACTGTTGGCTGCCCACTCCTTCCACGGCAGTGTCGCAGAAAGTAGGGCCATGGAAATATTTGAAATTTTGAATAGTTTATGAATTAAATCTGCTGTTCAGTTCAAGTTACACTGCGCATTTTCCATTTGAAGTATCCACAGAATTCGAAAAGTTAAGGATTTTCCTGTTGGAGTTAAAAAGTTTTAGCTTTACTGAGCTGCGCTCACTAACTTGATAAGCATGGTCTCGAACTTGTTACATAACTTGTGCTTTTCTCATACGGCCAGTATCCAGCACTCATCAGAAGTGCACATGCAGTATTGAGAGGCCTTGCAAGAAAGAAATTTGTTGAGAGCTATCGGGACCCTCCACAGCGTGGCTGCATGTGCTCTTGGATAGGAAAACACTGCACCACCACGCGGTGCATTTTTGCGCTGTGTCATGACTCAGCCATGAATGAACGCGCTAACGACTTTTTCGTGGCAGTATACAGTAGTCTCAAAGTTCTTCAAATAAAGGACGTGTGTACCTGAAACTGCATTTTTTTGCCTGGGTTCTATTTTTTTGCTGTGCTCGCTTATTAAAGCTGTTGTTTGTGGCTGTGTTTTGTGAACAGCCATTTACTTTATTTTAAACAGAGCATTCATATTCGAACTACTTGAAAATATCAGACTCAATTTGCTGTCAAAATATGATAAAGCAACCAAAAAACTTGATATTATCACACCCCCGTGCACCTTTGTTCTTCAGCTTGTTTAGGTGTCTATGTGTGAGCACGTGGAATGAAATATCAGTGCTGTTGTGCAGGTGTCATTATTGAGAGATGTGCTCGAACGCTGGAGGCAGGAGCTAGACCGAAAGCCACCACCCCTGTCCCTGGAAGAGGCTTGTGCTGCACTGGGAGTCACCCAGGAACAAAGGTCAGCCGCATGTCACTTTGTTCCTCTGGGTTGGGTGGTGGTTGTATCGGCGGGCGCATGCCGGCAGTTTGCATGTAATTTTCAATTCCTGACTTCTGGATTGCCCGGGACAACAATAATTTTTGGCTGAACATCCATCGGTTCATTATACTTCTTATATGTATTGTTAAGACAGGTGAACAGTATGTTGATGCAGCCCAAAAAGGGTAAAAGTAATATGCATGTCAGAGCGTGTTTCAAAGTGCTTATAAGCACTGCTACAGCATTTGTAGTGTGCTCTATTTCACCAGTACCGGGCACCTTTTGCTCATGTGTTTTTAAAGCTTTTTTTCTAATGTTGGTTGGGCAGGTCAGATGACTCAACCATTCGACGGGCATACTTCAGGCTTGCTCAAAAGTATCACCCAGACAAAAACCCTGAAGGACGGGTAAGTACTATGCCTTTCTGTTTGCTGCTCACTTTCTGTGTATTAAACTTAGAAAGCATGCTTGCATGTTTCTTATAATACTTCTCTCCTAGCATGCTCATTTATGTCGTGGTAGTTCATCAGTAAACCTCTTTGAATGCCATGCTGTTGTCGTAGTAGTTGTAGCAGTATGCCCATTGGGATGGAAAACTTGAGCTCCAGTTCAGCTGTGCCAGCAAGGTGTAGCGGTGATCCAATGCTAAAAATTGATTCTGAGTTGCAGATGTTTGACATTTTGCATCTCACTTTCCTGCCATTTGCTGTGTGGAGCCATGCAGTCTTGATAAGCTGCTTAAAATACAATTTTTGCATTTTGTTGCTGCCCAGCAAAAGAAAAATGGCAAAATCTGCCTTGTTTTCAGCCGTTTGGACAAGACTCCAGTAATGAGGTTAACTGTGATAAATGATCTGCGATAGTGGCTGTAAGTACTAAGCTGGTAAAGTGGACAGAAGTGAAGTTCAAACATATTTGTGGGAGTGATAAGGGAATGCACGTAACTAATATAGTAAGAATGGTATATTTGTGCTCTGAAGTTATCCTCCCTCAGCACTGTGGAACAAAAGAAAATAAGGATAATGAACATTACAGAAAATTAGGTACTTAAGTATAATACACCACTTTACCCCAAGTAAGGGTGAAAAATCTGGCAGCATTTTTATTATGATGTTGCTCCTGTAATGTAGCGGTTTAAGCATTGGAGGTACTGTCTGCTTTCTTATAGTTCGAAAAATTAGGTTATTTGCATGCTTCGTGTAGGCCGTTCATGAAGTTCTGTCAAACACTACTAATAGTGTTTCATCATCAGCTGCAGGTTTCTGTCATTTCTGGTTGCTCAGTGATTGTCAGGCACTGCCCTGCAGTTGTAGTGCTTGGCATGAAGTGTACTTTTGCCTGCATTTGTTCTTCCATAATGTGCTTCTTGGAAACAATATGTGCTTGAATTAGAAGACCGACATGCCTTTCGTCTCATGTCCGTAGACACGGCTTGAAGATGCTTGCTGGCGTCAGCATTGGTAATAGTTCCGCTTGAGAAGCTGTTGCCATGCAAGGACAGAGACTTGGTCTGAGGGCTTTCAATGCAGGAATACACTTAACGGCTACCTTTTCAACTCCCATTGTCCGTCACTGTTCTGTCCACTAAGGCTACAGGACATCTATAGGTGCCTGAGTGAGGCTCAGAGGAGTTTAAAAAATTCTCGTGCGTTGTTTTTGTAAGCACTATTACATCAGATGTCATGAAGTGAAAGCAGTACTAACTGCGAACGTTTTTTTTTAAATTAGTACCTACAATAACGACATTGTGTAGGCACAGGATTATTAGTCTGGAGGAGTTTCTAGTGCGTGGACTCCGGTGCCAAGGATTGCCACCACCGTGCGGTACACAGCCGTTCAAACAGGAATCACGGTGGTGGCGCCTGATGGCGCCACTTGTTCGCAAGGTGGCTGAAAATCTGGCATCTTCGGATCAGTGCACGCACATTGTGCGGGCATCGGTTACTCCCCTCATCATCTGCAATGACTTTAACGTCAACGCTAAAAAATCACAGTGGTTTCCAATGTTCATGCATGAACTACTCACGGTAACAATTGTTAACAAGCCACCTCAAGCCACTACAAGAAGTGCATCTTGCATTGATGACATCTTTGCAAGACACATTGATGTAACCTGCGTGAACTATGTGTCTTCAGTTTTCACATGCCGTTACTCGCGGTCCTGCACGACAGCGCAGAGCACACGCGTGATTCAAAGCAAGTTTCCTCAAAAACTTTACTTTGTTCATGGCAATAGAACATGGGTCAGCACACATGCATTCCTGCAGTGGAATTTTTTTTTTGCGTAGCACTGATTAGTTGCAGAGACTTTGCATTGAGTTTTTACTGTCAGCCAAGCACACTGCTGGTTAATTTACATAGCAAGCTTTTTCGCAAGCAGTCTGGCAAAAAATGTTTACACGTCTTTTCCATGAGTTGCTAGAAGTTATCGATCGCTAGCAAACTTCTAACCCACATTTTTTTAGTGCAAAATGCGGCCATTTCGCTTCCAAAATAAACCTGTATGTAAAAGCTCATTATTTCAACCCCCGTTAATTTAGAAAATAAAAATTCAGAATGTAAAAAGTAGTTGTCATTGCGTTTTTGTTACCTTAAAGCAGGCAGCCATTACCTAGTCTTTCACCGAACAAATTCACCGTGATGCAAGCCATTCTTGTCAGTTTTTTTCAGGCTGATTCCACAATTCGAACTTTCGGATAATTCAGACATTTTCTTCTGTTTGAATTGATGAGATTTTACTGTAAAAGGTTCACATTAAACTGAGATGGGTTTGATTACTTGCCTTGCGTCTGGTTCCAGAGAAACATTAGTACTCCCTTGTACCTGGCCATTTTGTATTCTCTGCCAAACACTGCTTTACCGCCTCACGTGTGAGATGTGACCCAAGTTGCACACTTGCACATGGGTGGTTACAGGAGCAGTTCGAGAAGGTGAACAAGGCGTACGAGCTGCTGTCGGACAAGACGCAGCGCTGCTCTGAAGGCCCCGACCCAATCAACCTGCAGCTGCTGCTCAAGACTCAGGCCATCCTCTTCAGCCGGCACGCCAAAGGTCTGCCTGTTTTAACAGTGCTGCAAGACTATCTTGGAAACTGCCTTTTTAGTGGCACATTTTTGTAAAAAAAAAAAAAGCAGGAAAAACAAAAACATGCAGTGCCATTCACTTTTATGAACTACAGTAATGCCTCATTACCACGAAATTGCTTGACTCGAAATATCGTTTTATTCGAAATTTCTTCCGGTCCCGACCCAAACGCATGCATTTTAGGTCGCATTACTTGAAGCGTATGAAGAGCTTGACCCGCTTAGAACAAAGTGTCGAGCGGAGGCATCGCAGCCGCGGTGGCAACCCTTTTGCGCATGCAATGTCAAATTAATACAGCTGACGAATTAGTCTCAGGCAGGCACAGAACACACCACAAAAGTACCAAACCTACGACCGATGACCTGCCTAGTAACGAGTACCAAGCGAGTGCTGAGTGCCCCCAGCTGTTTACAGCAGATGCGAATGGAAGCGCGCCCGAACCGGTCGCAGTCGCGTCGCTGGTATCCCTCGTGATAGAATCCAAATGAAGATAAAATTTTCATGACGCTTTGCGATGCCAGAAAACCGCGGTCTCTTGGATGACAAAAAGAGGCCAAAAGACCGCGGGCGGACTTGCGACATTGCATTCCATGGGGTACGCTCGGTGAGCAAAATTTTACCACTCTAAAGAACATTTCTGGCACTGAAACGTGCCAAAAAGCACAAAAGAAGTTTCCCTCCGATTATGAGCCCATTCACGCTTGCGAGTCGAGAGCGAGGTGAGCTTTCGGCAACAAACTTAGCTGCTCCCTGGCTGTCGTAGTCATCACTAAGCCTAACCGTTTCACATCGGCCAAACCAGACGAAACTCTCAAAAGCATGCGAAGACGTTATTCCCGAGAGTTTTAACTTCAAACGAGAAGGCGACCTGCAGGTCACGCTTGCAAGTGTGAACAACGGTGTTGTCGAGCTGCTGCCTGGTCGCACACCCTTTGCCGTGTTCGACGCGAGGAGCTACAAATCGGGAAGATGACTTTGGAGAAGCCGGTCTAGAAATCTGCTTGCCACTCGTTATAATAGGCCTGCATCGCAATAAAACACTGCCCCTAGCTTCGTTGCCCTTTTGACGGTGCAAATAGATCGATAACTTGCCGAAAACACAAATCCAAGCGTCACCAGCGGCAAGTCAGGCTGGTAACATGGCGGGTCAGCGCAACCATGGCACGGACGCGACGATGCGCGAACACCGACACTCGAACCGTAGAATTAGCACAGTGTCGTCAACAACGATGCGCCAAAAAACTCGCCGAAAAACTCAATTGCAAACTTCACAGCTGTACACATCGGGAAAAAGAAACTTCCCAGTAATCATGCGAAGCCGCTATTGCAAAATCGTTCAGTTTTCACGATTGCGCTGCATACCTACAATGAGTGGCTAATCGTTTTTTGAGTGCAACAAACACAACCTCAAACTCGAGCCACAGCATTTCCGTGACCCCCCCGCATGTAAGCGGCCACTGCCTTCGAAATACCCCCATAAAAGCGGTCACTGCCTTCACGATTCAAAATACCCCGGCGGTTGAATGCATGGGCGCGGCGACCGCGGCCTCGTGCAATGCTTGGTCAGATTAGAGCAGGGGTTGCACGTGCCCGGTAAGAACTTCAAACAGCCAAAGCTCACTGATTTTTTTGCACTGAATAATGTTTTGCTTCACTGAATACATTGTATTTTTGACTTCCTCGCCATTGCGGCGCAATTAAAGCTCGACTGCTTTAGATTTTCTCGGGTGGTCGTTTATATCGAATTACCGGTTATAACGAATTTTTTCGCCATCCCGCTGACTTCGTTATAACGAGGGATTACTGTAATTCCGTTGAAGATCGACAGCGTCTCACTAGTCTCACAGGGAATCTGTTATCGTATATTGCTACTTATAAGTCAGCCCTCTACTCCAAAAAAAAATGACTTCAAATATAAGCTGCCCCTCCCCACTTTTCCATCTTTTCCTCTTTTTTTCCTCCTCTTGCAGCCCAAGCTGGCCAGAGATGTATTCTATGACGTGCTTTTCATTATGGCGCTCATCACAGCCCTACATTCACTCACGCTTCCTTCGTCTTTTTCATGCACTTGCCAGCTCTTTGTCGAACGCTTTAGTGCATACTTCCTGTGGAATGCTGACATCATGGCATGCGTATGGGTTAAGATGACTCAAAGCATTGATACGAAAACCAGTGACATAAGCACAAGGTCATCTTTTGGAAGCTAAAGATCAGAGGCGATAAAAGAGTGCACATTCCATACTTGCTTTCTGTGGTGTCCTGTCCAATTGGCTAGTGAGCGACAAACCAAACCAAGCTAACTGCCAGGGTCCATTAGTTTGATTCTGGTGCAGTACATGGTATGGAAGTTTGCTGTCGAAATATTCATGGTTTCTCTGGGAAGATGACACTAGTGCATGCTGGGAAAGCGGCTACAATGGTGTGTAGTTTAAAATATTGATGGCAGAACTAATTTGCATGCAAACAACTTTCTTTTACAAGTGGAACCATCCAGAAGCACCCAAAAGCTCGAGATAAAACAGGCTTGAATTGACAAGTTATCACTGTATGGAATTATACTTCCACAGGACATGGTACTACCCACAGCAGGGCTGAGACCACCTGGGACCTTCGGAGACAGATTAGCTCTGCATACCAACTCCCCCAGTTCTAGATGCTCAAGGTTGTTTTATACATGACAGTGCAGTTAAACCTGGATGTAACGAGCCTCCATGTAGTGAATTTCTTGATAATACAGAATTTCTCCATTCCCCAATGCTGCCCCCATTAAAGGACGACAATTTGTGGACTCCATGAAGCAAAAGGGTTCGGATGGTTGACCTTGATGTAGCGAACCCTTTACGCCAATTACTTTTTTGCTAGTGCTGCGTTACTTCAAAGTTTTGTGTCGATAAAACATGGACTGTCATGAGAGGCACATCTGTGATCACAGCAAGCGACCACAGTTGGCAGTTGGCATAATGTGCTGCACTCCTGTGCCATTGGCACATCCGTGTGGTAAACGCAGCAGTCTCCACTGTTCTCGTTTTTGGAGTGTCGCAACACTTGGCACTACAGCAGTTGATGTTCAGAAGCAGTGCAAAACAATAGGAGTCAGCAGGGAAGGCACGGGATGACCGGTGTGCGCCCATCACTGCCATATGGTTGCTCGTGAGATTCCAGCATCGATAGCTCTCGCATGTGGGAAGTGGGGTCAGCGGAGAGCACTGGCGATGCGAGGTGAAGAATCTATTTCTTGGGGCAGTGGTGGCCGGGTGAACCTAGAGCGGGCCGGTCTAGCGGTGATGGTGCAACTGCACTTGCTGTCCTCCAGCCCAGCCGTGGTGCCTCCGACTTCCCCACATCCCTCACGGTCCCCACACCACTTCTTGTGGTGTCGTGCTAGCATCGGTGGAGATGGGGCAGCTGCTGCCTCAGGTGTATTATTAGTGCGATCATGAAATATTTCTCCACATCTCACTTCGAGTAACGGCAGTTTACAGTGAACATTTTAAAGGTGATTTCATGTACATTATTGGTTTCCATTTAGCATTGTCTTTTGAAGTGTTCACATTAAACTGCATTTAGCAAAAATTGCAGACTTCTCTCAGTTTCGTTATATCCAGTTTTAACTGTGTACGGTAATTTAATTCTTACTGTTCCTAGTTCACAGTGAAACAGCTTTGCAGGGCTGAGTTGAAGTTGTGTAGTCTAGAATTTTCTGTAGGGAAACTGTTGCAACATCATCATCATCAGCAGCAGCCTGACTGCACCCACTGCAGGGCAAAAGCCTCTCCCGCGTCTCCCCAATTAACCCTGTCCTTTGCCAGCTGCGCCCACCCTATGCCTGCAAACTTCCTAATCTCATCCGCCCACCTAACCTTCTGCCGCCCCCTGCTACGCTTGCCTGCTGTCACCATGTTACTCTTGTACTGCAGTTCTGCAGTAATATAGCTCGCCTTACCAAGTGACTCATTTAAATGCTTTTCGCATATGTACAGAAACGTATCTTCCCTCTTGTGCGATCATGCACTGCAGCGTGCTTGTTTTCTGTGTACTACTGTGGGGTGTGCAGAACTGGAGCCATACAAGTATGCTGGGTACGGCCTGCTGCTGCGATTGATGGAGTCTGAGCTGGATGACCCACAGCTGCGAAGCAAGGCTACCCCTCTGTTGGGCGTTGCCACGGAGACAGCGTGGCACACACTGCGCTGCTCACCGCTCAATGTTGAGGAGCTGCGCAGGGAAGGTGGCTTGCAGGTATGGCAGGCAGTGCATGCACTGTACTTGGCAGGGCCTTGTTCATTGAGGTGGCATACTGCAGCCCTCCCTGGAGATAGCTGTGTTGCAGAATGCAAGCTTATATAACGCAGAGTTTCTGGTTAATCTGACACCACTTTTGAATTTGAACTTACGAGCTTCATTGAGGTATGGTTATCACAAAGCTTTGTCACATCCCCAGGGCAATTAAATCCACACCTAATAGGAAGTCTCAGAGTAATTTTGTGAAACCGTTGGGATTAGGATTGGTAACTTGAAATTTTCTTTAATTAACGCATGAAAGAAAGCAGCTGTAATACATGTTGTAGGTTTATAGCGATTGTTTGCTTTCATGACACTAGAAAAACAAACAGATGCGAAGTCAATGAAAGAAACTGGTCAACTAGTCTCGGCAGAAGGGAACATTTTTTTGCAAGTCCCAGATGGTGCTAGGCTACCTGCTGCAAACACGTAATGCTTATATGGTGCTCTTTCTGATGATATCAAACAGCACCTTTTTGGCTATTTCATGCAGTACTGTGTAGTGTGTATTTAATTTAGTGCTGAAAAAATAGGTTCACTTTGTTTACTTTGCCCAGCATATGTTACAGTGATCTAGGTTTTTACGTGTTTATGCATTTGTTTTTGCTAACTTGGCGGCTTGTATTGAATCATAAAAATTTTTGCCTATCTCATTGTTGAGAGTAGATATGCAAGCGTGAAATGCATTGCTGGAAAGGCTATCACATTGTTGGATGGCTCCCTCCTGAAAATGTTGCCTTTCAGAGGGGTGCTCGTTCCTCTGCAGGTTTAACGCATTGAGTTGTCAGTGTGTTTGTGTGGTAGTGTTGACTTGAACGTACATAACAATGAATCTGTTTAGACTGTCTAAACAGGTTCTTTAGCCACACCTATTCCTTGTTTTCCCCCAAGCTGGGGCACACAAACACAACTACCTTGACTTCTGAGCAGTGTGGCCACTCAGGTTGGTGCCAGTAATCTGAGGAATTATTCCTTCACTGTCATTTGAGGACCTTCAAAGGCCTGCACAGCATGCCTGTTTGCAGTGTGCCGGTTCCTTTATCGTATTCCTTCCCAGTTCCTTCCCAGTGCCGGTTCCTTTAGCCCTGGTCTGTTGCTCGGCTTCTTTAGGGTGAAATGCTTGGGAAATGGGTCTTTGACCCCACCTTGAGAAATGGAAAATGCCTTGTGCCATGGTGCTCTTTGGCCGTAGATGCCCTTGCACCATAAAAACCCATAATCATCATGATCCTTTAGCGTATTATGCCCAGCTATTTTCCATGTTGGGCTTCAGGCTCAGTGTAATGCCAAGCTCCAGATTTCGACAATGTTTGCCTACATCTTCTGCAAATAGGAGCTAAAATCATTTTGGGCTTAAACCTGCATCCAGTTTTTATTCTGCCCAGAGGGCAGCCGACCAGTCTTGTGTGTGAACGCTTCTTTTGCTGCTCTGTGCGCAGCTGCTCGAGCGTGCGCTGTCGCGTAGCGTGGAGCTGCTCAACCACAGCTCGCAGAAGGGTGCCTTGGAGACGGAGGTGCTCACCCACACAGCCCACTGCCTGGGTGTGGCTGCCCAGTTCCCAGCCTGCCGACAGGCCCTGTCCACCATGCAGGGTCTGGCCAGGGACCTCTGCCGAGGACTCTACTTCGACGTGAGTCTGGCTGTTGGCTGCTCGCTTGCCTGCTGAGCCTGCTGCTTTTAAGTGCCACAGATTGAGAGTACTTTGGCCCTGATCTTACTGCTTCATTTGGCTAGTAAGGGAGCACTCTCATCATCGAGTCAGCTGACTGAACTTTGAAGATTTCTCTTGCACAGCTGGTGTCTCCCTTGAGCTTGTTCTTATATGCAACTTGTGTGCATGTTTTGTTTGCACAACTGGCTGCATTTGCAAGTAGGGCAACTTTCGGAAGAAATGGGTGGGTAGTTGGTTGGTTCCATACGCATGATGTGTACTACCTTCATTCGCAGAAAAAGGGGAAGTCAGTGTGTGTTCAACAGAAAATTCTAAAATCTATGGCTTATGAAACTGTGGTGGTCACATGCACTCCTCCCTCACCTGCCTCTTCCTTAAATATGCCTCTGATTTTAAGTGTAGACAAACATGCAGGAAACATGTGAAACATTCTGTTCCTAGCTCATGGCAGAGTGCTCAGAGGCCAGGAATCTTTGCGCCATTACTATAATTAGGGTGCCACACAGGCTGGGCAATTTTTGTTGCCATACTAGCCAAAAAAGCCATTCAGGCTGCTTGAGTGGTAACGTCCATTGACGTCTGCATGTTAGACCTGATCAGATCATTCAGCAAAAAAAAAAAAAAGACAATGGAATGTGAGTGCATTTTTTTCATGTTTTCTTCTTGTGTTCTCTTTGAAAGCTCGTTTTCGTTCGCAGTGACCAACCAATGATTCCAACTTGGTGTCTTGCTTCCACTAACTTCCACTGCAAATCGTCTGTTAACTTGACATTTTATACCTCATTTCATTGACACGCTTGCCTATTTGGCTCACTCAAATTAAATCCTATATTTGCAGCCATATTACTCCCACTCCTAGTTCCTATTTGTTTTAACAATGATGTCACACAGTGTCATCTCTGCATAAAGCAGTATACAATGCTTTGTCTGGGTTTTGAGACTTTGCGATGCCTAAACACACTACAGGTAGAAACTCCAATCAGTCACTGAAATGTTTGCTTCTTTGTGTGTTAGCCATCAGTTCCGAAGCATTACTTATTGTGTTTTTTATAATATAGTACTGCTGCAATGTTTGTCAGTGTCCATGTGGCATCAGCCTTGGGCACTGTACCACCAGGCTTAAGGGGGGAGCCTGGTCTTGAAAACAAAATTTAATTATTAAATTAGTCACAAATATGAAATCTTCAGGGAACATGTATTTTTGCATGCCGATTCCAAATGTCATTTAATTCATGTAAAACGACCTTGAGCACTTATTTAATTGATATGCAAGTTTTTCGTGAAGAGAGGGTGCATTTTTCATTTTATATTTATTATTCAACTATTTGTGTTGAAGAAGAGCATTTGCAACAGCCTTATTACAAATCGAAAGCGACAAAAGCTGAATTGTTGAGGAGGCTTTCTTTCCTAAAACCATTAGGGAATGGAATAAGCTGCCGAGCGATGTCGTGGGTGCTGCATCAAATGACGCTCGCTTTTCTATGTTGTAAATGTATGTGCATGTCTAGCGCTTTACGTTTCATTTACTCTGCCTACCCACTGTAATGCCTTGGCGCTGTGGGTTCTTTGATAAATTAATAAATAAAGCTTTCAAGAAGATTTTCTGTAGAAAACTTGATGAAACGTTTGTTATGGGTTCTCTAGATATAAAGGAATGCAGCAAGATAAAATTATCATCCTGCCTATAATAGAACTTGAGTTATAGGGTATTGAAGGCTACTGCGTTGACTCGGCGGTTATGGCACTCTGCGGCTGACCCAAAAGGCGCGGGTTTGATCCCGGCCGTGGCGGTCAAATTTCGATGGAAGCGAAATTTGGGAGGCCCATGTACTGTGCGATGTCAGTGCACGTTAAAAGGACCCCAGGTGGTCGAAATTTCCTGAGCCTTTCACTATGGCATCCCTCATAGCCTGAGTCGCTTTGGGATGTTTAACCCCCATAAACCATAAACCTTATAGGGTATTGAAGCTGCCACTTCAGAAACAGGAATACAAACTTTTTTTCGCATTTCTGAAGCAACGACTCAAAAGTCCTGTAACACAGTTTTATGATAAGCAGGAAAATAATTTTACCCTTATTTCTGGGAAATAGCTCAAAAGACGAGGACAGCAAAGAAAGGAAACAACAGGACCAGCGCTAACTCACAACTAAAGGTTTATTCACAGGAAGCAAAGCATATAAAGAGGGAAAACAATCAAGAAAACAAAGCAAACATGCATGTAGCTATGTGGAAGCAGGAAACAAACCTCACTGTCATGCAGGAATCTAGTTTTCTTTTCTTTATGTAAAAAAAATATTAGAAAATTTTTATGTATAAAAATTTTTTTTCGAGACAAGGCTCCGTCCTTAACAAGAGGCAATTTTTGGCTACTGGATGCAAAATCTTTACTTTTGGGTAGTCATAAATTGGTTTGTCAGTGTGCTTTTAAGGCATGCTGCTTAAGAAACAAGAAAGCAGCTGTGTGGCATCATTCTTCAGCAGTGACACAATGCACATGGCTCCCACACTGACGTTTGTTCCACTGCTCTTCTGCCTCATCTGTCCTTCCTCATGCTCCACTGCACCTAGCGCACTCCTGTGCTTATTCTTGTAACTGCCAGGCACACTAGCACCCTCCTGGAGCATTGCTCGCAACTATGCTTGTTGTTTCAGACATCTTTGCTGCCACACACTCAAAATAGTAGGTTAGACAATAAACTTAATATCGTAGCTGAGCCGCCACGGTGGCTCAGTGGTTATGGCACTCGGCTGCTGACCCGAAAGACGCGGGTTCGATCCCGGCCGCGGCGGTCGAATTTTGATAGAGGCGAAATTCTAGAGGCCCATGTACTGTGCGATGTCAGTGCACGTTAAAGACCCCCAGGTGGTCGAAATTCCCGGAGGCCTTCACTACGGCATCCCTCATAGCCTGAGCCACTTTGGGGTGTCAAACCTCCATAAAAAAAAAAATAATAATAGTATCATAGCTGAAGTTAAGAGAGACTGGAAGCCAGCAGGAGATATGTGATGAGGAAGTTTGTTGGCTTAGCATCGCTACGTCTGGCATGGGATAAGGATAACTAGAGAGAGCAGCTGTTCGGCCTGCATTGGTCGTAATCTTGCTGGTGACGATGGTGATGATGGTGCAGCACCTGTCGGAGCTGTCCCTGGCGTTGGTGCGATGTGTGGGAGCCCTGGCCGTGGAGAGTGCACTGCAGGCGCAGCTGCTGGCAGCCGGCGCCCTCTACCACCTGCTGCTGTCGGCCTTCCACTACGACTACACTCTGCACGAGGGTGGCGTTGAGAGCTCCCTCGAGACCAACCAGCAGGTATGCAGACATGTAATTTTACAGTAAAAGCTCGTTAATTTGAACTCTGCTAATTTGAACTTACGGTTAATTTGAACTGACGCCCGGGTCCTGACACAGCCCTGTGTATTTCATTGGGGGAAAACTCGATGATTCGAACCAGTCGGCATCTGCAATCGTTAATTCGAACTAGGAGCGCCTGGCTGACACCGCTCCTCGTAGATAGAAGCTGACCCATAGTGAGTACAACACGCTACAAATTTATTAGAGATGTAAAACAACAGAGAAGAAAAAAAAGCCGAGTGCACAGTGCTGCCAGAGCCCGCGCTCCGGTGCATGCTGTAGCAGGTCTTCGCTGCTGGAGCACTGACTTGCACCGCTGATGCTTCGGGGCAAGCCGTTCCAGGTTTTCGTTGTGCTGTGGTCGCTGGGTTGCAATCACAAGGTGTGCACAACGCAGTTCGGTCAGTTCAGCCACCGCAGTCATGCTTTTTGTTGGCGCTGCGAGCTACGTGGGCAGCAGAGTGAAGACGTTGGAGCCCTTGAGTGACGCCGATATAATTGAGGCTGCATGCTATCAGCAGACTCCACAGGGCTCACGTGTGGTGCGAACAGCCGATAGTGGTGAGACCAACAGGGGCGACGAGCCTATGCCACTGCCCAATGCATGTGAAGTAGCATAGGCGTTCGATGTTGCAGCACGCTACTTCTCTGCCAGTGAGAACTCGGACGTTGCGCTGGAGCTCTTGGGCAAGCTGCAGATGGTGCTAGTGGAGTCTCTGCAGAAGAAACGCAAGCAAATGCCCGTCACTGATTACTTTTAATTTTGACAACCCTTCCCCATAAATAAACATGTTTTGGAGCATAAATAGCATCTTACTTTCCAGCACTAAAGCTAGCTGCTCACGCGGATGCATTTCAGTACTTGTTTCTGGCGTATAACTGGCCAATCAATTTATTTCATTCGCCATTAGGACCGCAAGGATTTAATTCTCAGAATCCCTCACCAGAAACATGTAGTAGCACCTAACTCGCGATAGCAACTCTAAATTTGACTGCTTCGGGTTCTGCCCGTGTGGTGGGGTGCAATGACTGCTCTTTCTAGTGCCCATTTCACAATTCGGACTTCGCTTAATTCGATTCCGGTCCCCTTCGAGTTCGAATGAACAAGCTTTTACTGTATTTGTGAAGATATGATGGCTGTGGATGTGTGCATGTGATTAGCAATATTTTACGAATGTGATAGCATTTATGCTGTAGTTATGCAGTTTTCTTCTTCTCCGCAACGAAATTTTCTGATTGGCCAATTCCCTGATGTTATCAGTACCACGTGACTCCGATTGACCAGTCAGAGAGCACCACAAAATCCCCCGATTAGTTGAGAGAGGTCACATGACCTTGTGACATCATCGCAACCTGCCCACCTGTGCTGAATTCAATGCAGTTTCCACCTTCCCACCATGGCGCTGTGCATGAGTTTTACAGGAGCTTGGGAAGAGCAACCTTAGTCTCGCAAGCCCCACAGGTAGCTGTGTTCGAAACAGCCACCTGCCAGGGAAGCATCTCATAGCTATAACTGCTGCACCACTGTGCGAGGAGCGGTGCGAGGACTTCCGCGATCTATGAATGCGATTGAGAGGGTCATGACGTCAGAACTGCATGATGATTAATAGACCAATCATAGGGCACTGCCAAAGTCTTAAACATGAGGACCCCCAAAATTTGTAAGTTGGTCCACCGCCAAAAATTCCTAAGGACCCCCAAAATGTTTTGAATTAGGCCTACCCCAGAAAATGGAATAAGGGTGTATTAGTGGGTCAAATGAGTATAATCTCATATGATAGTCCATTGGAAGGTACTCAAACATTCTAGGAGGTGATGACTCGTACGTACCTATGGAACTGGTTCTAATCGGAGTATTGGCGGTGAACTCGCAAGAACATTAGACACTCATTTTAGACACTATTGCAGTTTCTTCTTTCAGAATGTGGTTAAGAAGGCCTCCAAGTTATTTTGGTGGTCTCAGAATACATGCCATTATCTGGCTCTGGCAGGAAATTGACATGAAGGTAAGCATAATGCAGAACAAAGTGCAACTTGTATGGACTTGTATTTTTCAATGGTACTGATGTATGTCACAAACGAGCCGGGTTGCACGTATTAAAGAGAATAGGCATTCAAGATTTAGTCCAGAACTGTCGTGATGTAAATGCTCATTACTCAGATTGCCAGGATTTGAAAGATCGAGAACACCTCTGTTTCAAAGAAATCCTCCAGAGGTTGTGATGAAAAACAAAAAAACTATCTTGCTCACAATGGACACCCAAACAGCTCCGTAAGTGAAGAGGTCAAATAAATCTGAAAGGAGGAAGAGAGCTGCTGTATGGAGGATGCCAAATTTATTTCATCCAACCAACCACCTCCCGCAGGCAGGTGGGCCACCTAGGTCATGTGACCATGCGGCATCATCACAACCTGCCCACCATGGCAAGTGGCAGTTAAATTAATGACTGGTCACTTGGGAAGAGCAGCCTGGGTCGCACAGGGCCCAGCGCTGGAAGCA
The DNA here is from genome assembly GCF_052857255.1 of Amblyomma americanum. Classification (NCBI taxonomy): domain Eukaryota; kingdom Metazoa; phylum Arthropoda; class Arachnida; order Ixodida; family Ixodidae; genus Amblyomma; species Amblyomma americanum. The sequence goes on along the minus strand of NC_135503.1, from coordinate 83,067,388 downwards.
CCTGCCATCGCTGGGCAGTGGCACATTGCTTAACCGCGCACCACTGCGCCAGGAGGGGTATGAGGACTCCAAAGGAGATATGAATGTAAAGTAGAGAACAACCTGCATATGTGGGAATTAACCCGCTACGCTATCGCGTCATACCCTTAAGGCCGAGCTTAAGTGTCCCCTTCAATTTTTTTGGCTATTATTGGAAGCAATTTATTGAAATTTGATGTTAATATATAATGTATTGCACGGATATCAGAACAAAAGTCACATTTAAAGGTACATATCAGTTGGCGTTCAGCTGCTGTACCCAAGGTTGTGAGTTCAATCACAGCCGCGGCAGGCGTACTTAGGCGGAGGCGAATTATAAAAATGCCCGTGAGCAAAAATGACCATTTACTAGTCCAAGTTACTAATCTCGAGCCCTCTGCTAAAGCATTCCTCATAACCCATGGGTTGCTTCGTGATGTTGACCACCACAATTTAAATTTAAAATTTTTTAAGGTACCCATCCCAGACTCTTCCCTAGCAAAGTTTAAGATGATTTGCCATGGAGCTGGCGTGTTGACTGATGCAAGGAGGTCTGTTTGGGCTGAGCTGAATTTCACTGATGGTGCAGTCTTCTCTTTGCAGGAAGTGGCCAATCGACTGGCTGAGGAGAGCATTGGGGCCTGTGCACGGCTAGCAGGCCTTGACGGCACCTGTCCGCCCAATGCTGCAGCACGAGCAGCACTGTCAGCTTTGTTGACTCCGTACCTGGCTCGAAAGCTGGGCGTGCTTCCAGCTCCAGAGCTTTTGCGGATATTGACGGCCAACACGGAGAACCCTTACCTGCTCTGGGACAATGCCACACGGATAGAGCTTCGAGAGTACCTGCGTGAGCAACAGCGATCTGTTGTGCGATCGGTGGGTTGAGTCAACAGGGACAGTTTTAGTCATTGGTTTTCAATTTTGTTTATTCCCAACACCTAAATTCAATATATTCAGGTTGAATTGTTCAAATCTGTTTCTGTTCTGTTTGAATCCAGAGCTTGAATGTTTTCACATCCCTAATTTTGAGCACTTGTGGGCAGGCAGGTAGGTGACCACGACTGTTGCAACTCCCATTGGTGTCCACCTGTTTTGATGAGTTATGCTATTTCTATCTGTGCATTGTTCACTCTTATCAACCAGTTTTGCTTTTAGTTCACTGCCAGTTAGGGGCTAGGCATGGCTCTGAGCATGAGTTCGTTTGTTGTCATCTGCCCTAAAGAAATTCTTGCTTCCTCTCAGCAGGGCTGATCTGTTCAGGTCAAGCTCTAAGTAATGCTCTAACACTAGTGATAAAGTAACAACCACTAGCGCTGTGTGCATCATAAGTCCTCTTTTTGAAAAAAATAGATTAGTACAGTAGAACTCGGTGAAATGAATCTCTGGGGAGCTGTGAAAAATACTGTATATACACGTGTAAGGGCCGTTATTTTTTTTTCGTGGTTCGGTGTGGCCCTTATGCGGGACTGACATTTTTTCATAGTTTTCTCGACTACAGCAGAGCTCCAATTACGCATCCCTTTTTGTATACTGTGATGCGCATTTTTATGATAAGGCACAGTCTTGGCAAATCCTTCAAATACATAATGCATGGAAAATATGGATGATAGGACGCGTGCCCAGCGACTGGAATGAATTAATCACAAGAAGTAAAACAGGTTGTTTGTTCAGTTTACTGGCAAACGTCATGTGATTAAGATCAAGATCCACCAAAGATCTGATGCTGGATCGATCGATGGTTCGGAGCAGCGCACCACATGTGTGACGCGCCGTCAATGTGAGGTGGCGTTCGTCTGGCCTACTTTTCCATGCATTTCATGGTCGAAGACATTGTGGAAATTAATTATACGTTCATTGTAATGTGAGGCTATTGTGTTATATAAGCTGGTAACAAGATAAGACCTTTTATGGTAAACCAGGACTAGATTCAAAGCACTTTTCCTGTGGCTTCAATGTAAAGCACTGACGTGCTTCACATTGTGAATCAGGCAGTGTGAAGCAGGCCTAGCAACATCAGATGAACAGTGCGCTGCTGTGGTGGCACCCTACCTGGCAGGTGGCATGTCACCACGAAGAAACGTGCCACTAGCTTGGGTGCGCCCCATTCTAGAAACTAGCACCGCATGTTTGCGGTTCCAGGCAGAGTCCGGTGCATGGAACAACTCGTGCCTGGTCGTGCAGTCGGTTATCGTCTATCAGCTCCCAGCATAAGATACCACGTGGGCAAAATTAGGCACACATGAAGCAGTTCTTCTGGCTGACCTTTTTTTTTTTTTCTGCTAAATTACCAGCTGGCATGTTGGCGGGGCGGCCTTTTCGTGAGTATATATACAGTATTTGTATCATCAAAAGCGAACAAAATTCATATGCATAAGAACAGGAAATGCATTTACAGACCTGTTCTTGCCTGACAGGATTTATTTGCAGCCTCATGCAACTGCTCACTCACGGCATCGACATGCGCGGGCTGCGTGCTGCCACTAAAAACTTGCGGTACATTATCACATGACTGATGATCCCGGTGTTAGGTGTGGGGCTTCTATCCCGTAGCAGGGTACCGGTGTTGGGGGATTGCGCTTCGATCCCACCGCTGTTACCAGTTGTTAGATGTGGGTCCCTGGTTCGCCCTGCGCTGTCTCTCGCCGAGGTCGGTGTCCCCGGGTTCCGGATCGGGAGACTGCTGTTGTTGGGTTACGAAGAGATGAGAGGGTCTTCGAGGTGAAGAAGAGACTGAAGGGTTTATTTACATTTTTACATAGTTCGAAAGAGTGTATCGGGAGCTGGTGATCACACGCCAGATCGCTGCTTAAATAGGGTCCCCTGTCCCCAGCTCCTTAGTTGGGGAATTTAGTTCATTAAAAATGCGTCCAATCACTGTGACGTTGATCACGTGTCCAGTCTTTAGGGTCCCCCTTCCAGGACGGCCCCAACAACACACTCTTGCCACTTCTGGCAGGTTATGGTCTGCGCTCTCCCGGCAGCAGTGATGAATAGCCCGAAGGGGGTCCCATGGCAGCGTCGAAGGTCAGTCACCTGAACTCCACAGCGGTAGCGTGGGAACTAAAGGTTGCCACTGCAGTTTGCAGAAGGTTCCACGTATAAGGAAAAGCACAGTCTAAGACGAGGTTGTTTTCGAAGCACGAGGATTCCGGCGTCGTTGGCTTAGTCAAACACGGCCGCATTTGCCACGGCTCATTTGCATCCCCGCCGCTCGCCGGCTCCCCAGCCGTCCCCTCCGGGATAAAGATGTCCCGGGTGGGTCCTGCGTTTAGAACAAACGACAGGTTCACTAAAGCCGTTCTCAGGCAGCAGACGGCCGTTTCACCCCGTAAACAGCAGGGGGGTGGGAACAAGGTCCCTTGTAGACGCCATCACCTGCATTCGTGGCGCCGCAACCCCGTCGTCGGCTCTTTGAAGCTTCTGTCGATTGATGATTCTCAGTGGCTTGAATATTCTTGGCATGTTGGCGTCTCCAAATGTAACACCGGCATCAGCAATATAACTGCAATACTTAGTGCTTGAGGGTGCGGTCGCGGCTTGCGTGTTTGTATTATCAGTCATGGCGTGGAAGAGCATTCAGAATGTCCTAAATTCTGCACATTGTATATAGTGCGCTCTGGCCTGGGAATTTAACGAATTCATATTATCTCAAAATTCGTATCAACCATGATCATATCGTCGAGATTCTGCTGTACTAATCAGAGACTGAATGTCAGGTCTACTGACATTCATGAGAGGGTCAGTTGTGCACCACGCTTTAACATTTTGCTTTGACCTTTCAGAGACGTTTGTTTGAGTGTAAATTCTTGGTGTCATTGAGTCTGCCTCTCTCTCTCCACAGGGCGAGTGTGACGAGTCATACGGCGCCAACTTTGTGTACAGCGCCCACAAGGAGGAACTGGTGGTGGGCGAGATATTCGTGCGCATCTACAATGATCAGCCCAGTTTTCCTCTGGAGGTGAGTTTCCACACGGCTCTCACAGAACTGCTTTCGAGCTGGCATTGGCTGATTTATTGAGTGGCAAACTCAGTCATATGCTTAGTTTAGCTCATGGCTTTCCACTAGCCTTGTTTGTAAGCCATCTGAGGTCCAGTACACTCTTCCAACCAAGAGAAACACACTAAATCGACCGTTGGTTGTGTAGTGACATCTAATAGAGGGTGTTAGCACGGCTATTCTGTTGCTAGAGAAGTACTCATGGTTGTTGAGCGTGTGGTGCGACTATACTTTCCGGTGGAAGCTCTCGCACAAGCTCTGCCAGGCACTGAGTGAGACTTTTTACGGTTGAACCTCGATAAAACGAAGCAGTATTTGTTGGAAAAAAACTTGGTTGTATCACGAACTTCGTTGCATCGTGGTTGTTGTTTTTCTGTGGTGCAAACGAAATCACGCATTTCTAAAACCTTCCCGTTCGCTTTACTTCACCCACATGTGTTCGTGAAGATATTACAAGCGATTTTAGAAGAAACGCCAAGCAAAACGAGCAGCGCGCGTAGTCCTGTAAAGCTTCATTGCCTGGAAAATCGCATATCAAAATATCGGTTTTGTCGAAATTTTCTGCGTAGCCGAGCCGCTCGCCATGGCACCGCGCATTTATATTTCCCTATACCTCGAAGTATTTTTCTCAGCGAACTGCGAATATCTCGAAACCTTTAATGATAGCTAGAGGTAAATGCTGCCACTGAAGAAGTACCACAAGCTTCGTGCATTACAGCAGCGACTGCCACGAAGCGGGCGCACTGAATACAAAATCAGGCGGTGCTGCTGGAATCCGTTAAAGGTATCAAGCAACCCTGCCAACCATCAGATACGCTCGCAGAGTGATGGGAACTGGACGTGCAAGCCAGAGGTCCCCGCAAGATAGCGCAACCGGTTTGGCTTGCTTTGTGCGCCAGCCGCTGTTTGATTTAGTGTTTAACTTCTTGAAGTGACATTGGCTATAAGGGATGCCATTCTCGAGGGCTCTGGAAATTTCGACCAGCTGGAATTCTTAAATGTGCATTGACGTCATGCATTACTGTCATGCGCAGTTCATATCGAGCACGATAGTATGTGTGCCTTGCGGGCCTTGCGTTTTGCCTCCATTAAGACACGGCCGCCATGTCCTCTGGATCAGCATTCGAGCGCCCGAACCACTAAGCTGTAGTGGCGGGGCGAGATGAGCGCGAGATATCAAGCATTATTCACAAACTAGAAACTAGGGGTGCATGGAATATCGAAATTTTAGAATACGAATCGAATACGCATATGAAGAAAAAATGGCTTCGAATATCGAATCGATTATTGAATATCTGGTCAGCACCAAAAAAAAAATTCAGAAAAGATAAACAAGCAAAAATTGTTGCTCATATTTTTTTCAAAATAGTGTATAGCCCTTACAACTGAAATAAACAAAACTAGACTGCCTGAGCACCGTATAAAAAAAAAGTATGATGTGCGCAAAAATGTATACTACTTAATTGAACTGCATAACAGTATCCAACCTGTAATGTGGTCAGGCGAAATGCAATCCATAAAATGACAAGACTGGAAACAAAAATAACATGATGGCTAGTAAAACCTCATTAATTCGGGGCTCAATGGACTGACAGAAATGCCCAGGTTATTTGAAGGTGGATTTATAAAATGCCCCGCGGCTCCGAAAAAAAAAATATATTAAAATGCGGTAGTCTTATGAGGCGGCTGTATCGTGCAAACTCCTGTAATTCAGTGACGAGCACAGAGTTTCGGCGTGCTGGAAGACATCGCGAATGTAAGCGAGATGGGAGCGCACATTGACGTCGGAATAGCGAGACTGCTTCTAAAAAAGGAAAAAAAATGACGAGCGATGTGTCAGTCAGCGTCTGAAAGCGGCACGGTGCTGATATTGGACTACTGGCGAATGCGCGGGCCGACAGTTGCCATTGCAACGGGCAAGTGGCCAAGCTCAGAAACCAAAACTACGCGTCCAGGTTATTTTTTTGATCTAGTGACAGGGGCCCTCTGAACTTTGTCACACCTGCCATTAGGCCCACTTAAAAGGTGCATGGGTTACAGTGCACCATGCAATACGTGGGATTTTTACAGGATCACTTGCCCTGTTGTTACACCTTGACTCCCTTGACTCGCCCCTCCGGGAGCCTCGCGCGAAATTCCGCAAGCAGGCTTTCCCGCATAGCGTAGTTGACCAAAACAAGATGGCGGTGGGCACGCTCAGAGAGTTAAGGTGACTGAACGAATGCCATGGGTGTGGGCATTAATTCGATAACATATTACGGAAGTATAAAAAAATAAGCGCGCTTTCGCGTTGCAATTCTTAGAAGCGCGTCGTCCCCCATGTTGTTCGCAGCACGTGTGCTATGTGGGAAAGCCCACTTGCGGAATTGCGCAGAAGGGTCAAGCCTAGCGGCATCGGAATGCGATCGGTCCACGCGATAAACGATGGAGAAGAAAGAGAACAGGGCCTTTATGTTGTTTTCCTGGAATTTTAAACTCTATATTCAGATAATTTGCCCAGATATTGCACTTTTGCAACAATCAGATTTACGAAAGTCGGCGCGGTATACGATCGCTGCGGAGTATTCGGGAATTTTCAAATATTCGGAAAATCACGAATATCATTTCTCGAATACGAATATGAACCGAATATGAAACATATTCGATTCGTATTCGAAATTTTGAATATTCACACACCCCTACTAGAAACCTTTATTGTACAAGCTTTGCACAAGGCAACCCACTTCATGGTGCGGCCGTAAACTCTGTTAAGTTCGCTTGAGGTTTGTTGAAGAGCGTCGGCGTTTTGTGATGCTCATATGTTACTACTGCTACCAATGCTTGCTCATCTTTTTGCATGCCAGCATACCTGTGCACCACTCATTGTTGCACAGAAGTACAAGCACCATGACCAAAAAGAGGAAGAAATGACTGCCTCAGCACTTCTTTGTGTGCCAACGAACGAAATGGACACTCTAGGTGCTCTAGGCTTGGATTGGATTGACTACCATATTTACACGATTGTAAGTCGGCTCGAATGTAAGTCGACGCCCCCATCACATTTCTGAAAAAAGCAAAAATTTGGAGGTCGTTTACACTTGGCTTTTAATAATAGAATGCAGTAGCACTATGCGGCGGCCTCCGCTTGTCATCAGCCGCTGTCGGCTGCCGCGCGCGGGCGCGCCCGTATCGACACTTCCTTGAGCGCCGAGTGCTCTATTGAAAGTAAACAGAAAAAAAAACTTTAACGACGTCTATTAAGAGTAGAACGCGAATGCGTTATCGACCGCTGCAGCTTATCAGCAGCCGCAACCTGTGGGGAGTGGACTGGTGCCGGTTTGCTGCTCATCAACAGCCGTCATCGGCCGCCGCGCATGGGTTGGGGATGCTGGTTTTGTGCGTTGACATAATCTGCTCAAGGCCAGCACACCAAGAGCGATGCGATGGAGCCGCGCAGCAAAAATGCAACCACGCTGTAGCATACCTGGTATCTCGTTTGTCTCGCCTTTGTTTATGATGCAATGCTTTGGTTTCGATTTTAAGTCGACCCCCCACTTCGCATTTTCAAATTTTGAAAAATAGGTCAACTTTCAATTGTGTAAATGTAGTACGTTGCTGTAGGCATTGAAAAATCAAGAATGCCTATTTTAAGGTCCGTGACCCGAAGCTCGAAGATCTCCACATGTGGTTGCATGCTACGGTCGCAAAGCGGATTCCTGTATCTGGAGACCTTCTGAAGCAGAAGGCGGAGACACTCACTCTCCAGATGAACATCGATACATTCATGTTCAGTGATGGGTGGCTCTGTAATTTCAAGAAGAGATTTGACCTCGCTTTCAGGAGGATGTGTGGTGAGAGTGGCGCCGTCGATCGGACCCACGTAGCAAATTATTGCTCCAACACTCTGGAGTCGCTGTTGTGCCAGTTTTCACCAGATGATGTGTTCAGCTGCGACGAAGCAGCTCCCTTTTATAAGATGCTGCCCGAAAGGACCCTTGTTTTGTCTGGCGATCCCTGCCACGGCGGGAAGCATAGTAAAGAGCGCATCCCGATAATGGTAGGCAGCAACATGTCGGGGAAGGAGAAGCTTCTGCTTCTTGTCATTGGAAAATCCAAAAGCCCGAGATGTTTCAAGGGTGTGAAGTCGCTGCCCGTCTGGTACCGTATTTACTCGAATGTGACGCGACGACGATTGTAACGCGAGGGTTGACTTTTCGGGTGTGAAAAGGGGGAAAAAGAAAACTGATTGTAACGCAAGGGTAGACTTCAGGCGTGCGATGGAAAAACCGAAAGAACCCAAATGTGGCGTGAGGAACCGACATCGCACAGTTCTGAGGGTCAAAGACAACTTTATTGAAATACAAGCCAAACAGGCATTCCTGTACACCCTCATCCTCACGGCAGTTGTTGCCGTCACTGTCATCATCACAGCTTGACTCTTCTTTGTCACTAGCTGCCTCCCACAGGAGGTCGTCCTTGCTTCTGTCTAAAGCATTTGAAATTGAGCATTTCTTAAATGCGCGGTAGCCCAAATCATGAGGCAGCCCGTACCAGGCTGCTGAAACCCAGTGGGCAACGGTAGACGCGCTTGGGAATTTCAGCCTACCTGCAGGTGTTCCGCTTTCAATCCACTCCCAGTATAATTGTCGCAAGCGATCCTTGAAGGGCTTCTTCATGCAAACATCCAGAGGCTGGAGAATGGAGGTCATGCCACCTGGTATAACGACGAGATGCGTTCGGTCACACTGTAGCTTTTGTTTGACGCCGGGTGTCAGGTGACCTCGGGAAGAATCCAGAACCAATATTGCTTCCGGATGCAGCAATGCGCCTGGCCTTCGGTCCCACATGCTTTGAATCCAATCTATGACAAGATTCGAGTTCATCCAACCTTTTTCGTGACAGCGCACGATAACGTCTTTCGGGAAAGTTTCCTTCGGGGGATCGTCTTGCAGCGAGAAATGATGAATGGAGGTAGCTTGCGGCCGTCAGCCAAACATGCCAGCATAACGGTAATCCGATTTTTTTCGTTGCCTGTGCTTCTAAGGCAAACTTCATGCTCACCAGACTTGTGGACTGTTCTGGACATAGGCATGTCCTGATACATGGGGGTCTGGTCGGCACTGCCAATATGTCCCAAGTGGCATGTTGGTAGAGTGACGAAGATCGATGACGTAGCTCTGGAACTCTCGAAGTTTTGATTCGAAGTCCCCGGGCAGCTTCTGGCAAATAGAAGTCGTGCGTCGAAGGGAGAACCTAGCCTTTCGCATAAACTTCTGCACTCAGCCTCGTGATGCCTTAAACTGGTTTGGGTCAAACCCGTGTCCCGTGCAAGCTCCTGTGCTTTGCACTGAAGCATTTCACTGCTTACTCCAAGTAGTCGGCAATGTTGCTCGCTAATGAACTCTGCAAGGCGACGCTCCAACTCCGATAAGCGGCCTTTCTTGGGCCCCTGAAAGCCTTTTCGCAGGCTGTTGCGGTTAAACAATTTCTCACGATGTTTCCTCCATCCCCTGATCGTCGATTTGTTGACGTCCAGACATCTTGCAGCCGCTGAATTTCCCACTTTCTCAGCAAGCAGAATAGTGTTGCGCTTGAAGCGAGCTGTATGCTTAGCGCGTGAGCACACCATTCCGCTTGAAGACAACTCGACCGTTTGATGGGGATAGACCTAAGACTCTAAGCACGGAACGCACAACTACACGCACTGGCACCAAACACGAGAAAGAGCGAACAAAATGCGCTGCTCCATGCCCTGCTGCCCATTAGTCACCAGGCCATGTTTTTGCATCAGTTGCAAGGATTAACAGACATATGGTGGTGCAATCGCTCGCTGCTTTGTTGGCGTCTTGGTGGCGATTGCGAGCGCTCGGTGCCTCCGAGATGGCTGTTTCATTTTGCAGTCACGGAGGCTACACAACCTCGCTACAGGTTGCGAGCATTCGTCAAGAGGTGGTGCCCTCTCATCGCACCAGTGACTCTAGCTGGCGTCGACTCTTGTTTGCTTGTTCTCACTGGCGGAGTCTTTTTTTTTATGCGTTTGCGATTAGGTTGCCGCTTTGTCCTAGTAGTTGTGACCTGTGGTTCGCGTACTGGTTGACCGGCGAATTGGAGTGCGTGATTTCGAATGACCAGTACAATCAACGCACACGTTTGGCACATGAAATGATTTTAATACTGTGTTTGGTGCTCTTCGTAGCGTTTTTAAACCAAGTATTTGATTTTAACGCGGGGGGGGGGTGACATTTCTTTTCTACTTCCGGTAAAAAAACTCTCATTACATTCGAGTAAGTACAGTACGAGGCCAACACAAAAGCGTGGATCACGCAGCAGCTCTTCAGCGACTACATTCGCAAACTCGACTGGAAATTCAAGTTGAAAACCGGAAGTTACTGCTCTTTGTGGATAACTGCTAGTCACATGGTCACATCCATGATCTCGATTCCATCTGCTTGGAATTCCTGCCACCGAACACCTCAAGTGTCCTGCAGCCCATGGATCATGGAGTTATAAAAAATCTGAAGGTCCTCAAGTGTCCTGCAGCCCATGGATCATGGAGTTATAAAAAATCTGAAGGTCCTCTACAGAGCACGCCTCTTGAGCGGCATGATCCTCTGTGTCGACGCCAGCAAGCAGTACGCTGTTAGCCTTCCTACGGCAATAAACATGCTCGTGGATGCCTGGAAGACAGTGACCCCTGTCACTATACAGAACTGCTTTTGACACGATGGATTTGCTGTGACAAATGAAGCGGATCCCGTGACGGCCCAGGATCTGCCGCCTTCAGATGTGCTCCCTACTGACGCCGATCCCGTGGTGGCCCAGGACCTGCCGCCATCCGATTTGCTCTCTACTTACGCCGAAAGTATTCTTCGAGACCTGCGCATTGGTGTCATTGCGATTCCGAACACTGTCTCATTTGACAACTTTTCTGACGCTGACAGTGCTATGCTGACATGCGCAGAACTCGAGGACAACGAGATAATTCGTCAGGTTTTTGCTGCCCCGCTGAATGATGACTTGGAGGCTGAAGGTGACGCATCATGTATGCTGCTGCCGTCGCACGCGAACTTTGTACACGCTGTGACTGTCCTTTCAGCTGCCTGTAGTAACCACACGACCTTCGGGATTCAGGCTGATCTGATAGCACTTAAACGGAGCAGCGTGCAAAAGCAAATTCATGATTTCTTTAAGCCTATTGCCAAGCCTGAGTAAGTACGTAAAAATAAAGGTTTTTTTTATCTTTTTTTTTTGGACACCTGTTTATTCGGACTTATCTGCGGTTCCTGTGAGGTCCGAAGGAAAGTTTTAAACAATTTTTTTTTGCCAAAGCGAAGTGTGAAGCCTGCACCGCAGGAAGTCCGACTTTGAGCAAGGCAACAGACAAGGAGTATGACCTAGCTGTAAAGCTCCAGCTCGTCTGAGGCAGCTGCAACTTCGAGAGGAAGCAGTTTTCTTCCCCGCGAGTAAGTGGAACTGCCAACATAACTCCCTTCGAGGTCAACATGAGGGCCATGAAGGGAATACAGACGATAATCAAAGGCGTGACTACCCTTGCAGACTTTTGCACCTGTATGACCCTGTCACACCGAGGTCTGCACCACGATACCTTTCAGGGACACCTGAAAACTTTTGTGAAAGCCTGCGAGAGCACAGCCACCGCAAGTGAAGCTTCCAGTGTGGCAGTCATCAAGGATCTCTATAGAGACTTCTTGAATCCAGTTGGGAACATTGATGTTATTTTTGATGGTTCGTGGATGACCCGAGGTCGTAGCCCTCACATCAGTGTGGGCTGTACACTGGTCTTGTGATCGGCCACATTGTTTACTCGAACTTTTGTCTCGGATGTCCCTTGGGACCACAGCCACAAGATGAAGGCTACAGTGACTGGCTCGCCACTCACGAGTGCCAGCGAAACATCGATTGTAACTCTGGCCGCATGGAAGTGGAAGCTGCGCTGACCATGTTTCAGGGGTCTCTGGCCAAGTATGGTCTGCGCTACACGACCGTCCTCTCTGATGGAGACAGCCGGACTTTTCATGCTTTGTCAGAAGCTAAAGTGTACGGATTCATAAAGATTGACAAGAACGATTGCATCAACCACGTTCATAAGCAAATGGGGACTGCTCTGCAGAACCTGGTTGATAGAAAGAAGGCTCAAGGTGAATCTCTTGGCGGGAGAGACAAGCTGACGCAGGAAAAGATCAAGAAGATCAACTACTACGGCTATGCCCTGAGGAGCAACAGTAATGACGTTCCAGGCATGAAGAAGGCAGTGGAAGCTACACTCCTGAACATGACTTCTACTGATGATGTCCCGAACCACTGCAAGTGCCCTGAGGGTGCTGACTCTTGGCGCAAGCTCAACAGAGCCTTGACCAATGGTGACTATCCACCTCCACACAAGAGTGCCCTCCCGGCTTGTGTTGGGGCTGCTCTGGAGCCAGTGTTTGCAAGGCTCTGCAATAAGAACCTTTTGGCATGGCGCAGTGAAGGAAAGACTCAGAATGCGAGTGAGAGCCTACACTCTCATTTGGACGCAAGCTTCAAAGAATGGGAATGCTTCTTTGGAAAGTGTGAAGCGGGCTGCTGCTGAGGCTGTTGCCATCTACAACCAAGGAAGGAGGTCAAGTAATGGCAAGTTTGGGCTATGCTGCTGGTGGCTGCCTTGTTCGTCGAAGCCTAGAAAAAGACGCCCTGCGTTTGCGTAAGGCAAATGGAGCTCAGCTAAAGAGCACTAATACGGAAGAGAGACTGACAGGGCGGCACAAAACGGGAGCAAATAAATATTACAGTCCTGGACTGCTATGAAGACGTTCTCCAGCAGCACAGGGCAGCATGCTGCCTAACATCCAGGCGGTTCTTTTCAAAGACAGAGTAGGAGATGTGTCGAGCGTCGCACCCAACGGTCCTTTTCAGGACCACCCAACTGCTTGCCATGGTGAGGGCTCGGATCTCCTTGGCTCCGGACCGCTAGGTCTCTCAAAAAACAGTTTTCAGGATTCAGAATATTGTCTTTAGAGCTCAACACCCTAGCCCTGCACTCCATTGTCTCTAGAAGAAATGTACCGATAACTTCATCAGAAATAATTTTTTTACAACTTCATCACGCTTACACGTTCGACATTTTTTTAATTAATGTTTCCTTGGATGGAATAAGACACTTTTTGTTTTGCTTTGTAGGGAAACAGATAGGGAACATCTAAATAAAATTCGTTGTTGAAGATTCCTCCCCAAATTTTCAGTAGTCAGCGTCAAAACTTTAAATGCGATTTGCTCAGCTTCATGTTTTTTGCCAACGTCACTAGCCTTATGGAACTTTTCATTGTTTTGTGGTGCAATTTTAATAAATTTTGCACCATTGAATTCAGGAAGAATTGAACTGTGGAGCTATGCTATTTCTATGTGTCTAAGTTGGACATATCAAATTTTGTGAACAATAATACCAGCTATTTATATTCCAGAATGTTGATGCATCCACATAATCGAACACTTTTATATGATGATGTACCTTAATAACAATATAAATAGCATAGCTCTGCATGGCAGGTTTTTGGCTACTGCTACATTTTAATGGGAACCAAGAAATGTTGAGGGAAAGTGTCTTAATGACCCGTAACAAATTACTTAATTATTAGGCTACAGTTATTTTTCCATAAGTAGAGAACTAATTGAGATAAGCTGAAACTAATTACATTGTTGAAAACAGGCAGAAGAAATACATGTGCATACTTAATTTCATTACAATATTACTTCTCCTATCCTCTCTTCCTGTCCCCTCACCTCTTTCATTTCATTTCTCCATTCTGCCTGCTATCCTTTATTTCCGCTGCCCCAGCTCAGGTGCTTCAGTATCGATGGCAAATGCCGGGGCTAGCAAAAATCTTTTCCTTCCTTTTTACTATTCTTTTTAATAAAACCACTACCACCACCACAATATCTCTAATAATAAAAATTTGTTTTAAGACCAGTAAGGGGGGAGACTGCTCTTAAAGAAAAAATTTGTTTCTGCACCAAATTTAATCAAATTACTTATCCTTGACTAGTTTTTCGTGCTGATTTCAAAAATGTCATTGGTTTCATGATAGGCTGATTATTTCCTGCGATACACTTAATTAACACCCTCATTAAAAAAAAACAATTAAGAGAAAAAGTGCATTATAAAAGTTCATGAATTGCACTTGGTTAGGTTCTAGAAACAGAAAGGGGTGCTATGTTGGAAACTTTTTTTTAATTTTACCATCATAAGTAGTTTTTAAAGACATTGAAACTCTAGGTACAAATACCGTAAAATTCCGAACACCCATGCAAGGGCTCCCCTAACTTCACTGTTAATTTCACATTCCCGCGCCGTCCTGAGAAAGCGCCTCCCATCCGCCCTTATCCCACACTGCGCCCAGGCAACACTGGCCTGCCCTATCCAATCCAATCGTGCTTTTCAAGCCATTCGCAATTTCGCATGCTCGTTCGCCACACGCCATTTGTCTTGTTTTGGTGTTATCTAGTCGGCAGTGCATTTGTACAATTGGCGAAGAAAATTTGAGGTCATACAATGGCTTCGGGAAAACGGAAGGAATGTGCACCAAGCGACTCGAGACTTCAGGCACTACTGGAAATGGATACGGGAATGGGACAAAAATTTTGAGAATTTGCTACAGGAACGCAAAACTTCGAAGAAAGTTGAATAAAGACGCGCCGCTGTTTGAGCTCTTTGAGAGGGTCAAGAAAGGCAGGACGTTTTAAATCCATTAGCACTGCGCTTTTTTCTTTTCTGGCGGGAAAATGTCGCCGCCATCTTGAATTTCGGCACCGTTCCAGGATAGCGCCCCCTCCCTACTTTGCCAATAATTTCGGTTTGCGGGGGTGGGGGCGCTTGCTCGGAATTTCACGGGAGTGCCTAACTTTCATTCAAAAACTTAAGCAAATTAAAAAATTTCGGAATTTTAATTACAAATTCTGCTCCCAACATTGCCTAATCTACACATATATATGGCTACATGCTAAAAAAAGAATAATGGTTCTATCTGCCATAGATGCCGAGATATGCTATTTTGGGATTTGCTATGAGTCCAAAATTACCATTTTGAGAAAGAAAGCAAAAACAAACGAAGTGTTGTTTATGGCAAAGTACTTAAAATTTATTCACATACTGGCATTAGCAGACACCTAATAGCCTCCTGGGATGTGCCATCCATGAGCCATCGAATGACACCACGATGTTGCCCGGATTCCCGAGATTCAAATCTGTGTAAACTCCCCGAACTGATCACGCACAGTCGGAAGTAAACTTCTGAGCCACACGGTCCACCGTGGGCGTCAACTTATTCTTGACGTATTTCTGTCAAGCTTTTGAATGCAGACCGCGGTGGGATATATTCATCACCGAAAATATGTCGTTCAACGCGGCACGCTGGTTTCCCGTTGACTGCATCGCGCGTGCGGCGAGGATGTTCACCACGAACGGGCTCACTGTCTGGTCGGTCTCCACACGCGGTGAACCCCTTCGAGCTAAAATGTCGCCACGGTTCGCACATGCCAGGATCAGTTCGGTGATGAGGCCGTACTCTCTATCGGATTTTTCAATTGTCACGTCGCCATTGCATACTTTGCACTTCAGTGACGCCAGCATCTCGTTCACCAATGCAAGCTGATGATGGAGAAGGTGTTGCAGAGTCTCTCATTCCACCGAAGAACGCTTCCTTGCACTCTGTTGCTGCCGCTGATGCCATCTGCTGAAGTTTCTTCTGAGCTTTCTTGTCCATTTCTTCTATCTCACAAGGTTGCAGCATTGGGGTATCATGACGAACACGACCGCTGCCCGATGAGGCTTCCGCGACCGGCGCCACAGTTAGGCCTAGCTCGGCCGGCACCTCCCGATCCGCTAGTGGAGGCGTATCCACAGCGCTTCAGGTGTCCGCGGGGCTCGAGGTGACCGTGGCGCTCTTCTTCAGGTTGCTAATGAGCAATTTTTTCCTCTTTTTTCCGTATCTGTGAGTCGTGCGGAACTTTGGTGCCGGCGTTGACATCGTCGCGAGATGCACCAGTGAACACACCTTGACAAGATGGCTACCGCTTATGCTCAACGGACGCTTCCAGCAGGCGACACGGGGCACTTCATCCATTTAGATAGCAGCCTTTAGTCACGTGCACTGACTAGGGAATAGCATCGCGCGTTGTGACTGCTTTTTGGCACCATTTTCTCCCTCATCTAATAAGCATAAAAGAGAAGCAACTGCGCGAAACTCAAAACGAAAAGCAGCTCTTCCAAATGAAACCAAGATGGCAGCGATCGCTGCAGTGAAACAATAATAGCATGTCGCAGAAAAACCCGTTATTGCGCGAAAATCTGCCGAGAGAGAGCTTAGATCCAAGTTTTCTACTCATTTTACAGCTCAGATATTGGCTCTGGAGATTTGAAAATTCACAGGTAGAGAAACAGCTGCAGATTTCGAAAATTCCATTTTAAAAAAATATATTTTTTTGCAATTTTTTTGGCCTCCAAGAGCAGTCTCCCCTATTAATTAACCAGTGAAAGATTCGCAGCATCCGATATAGCGGGCATCTTATGCCATAGACTTACATGGGTGTTTACCTGGACCAAGCCGGCAGTTTGAATTGTCCATTTTCCCGAATTAACGAGCTTTTACTGCATAATAGAAGTTGGCCTGCATCAACAAATTACCACGTTCTAATCATGTGACAGGCTACTGGAACTGAAAGCAGAGTTTCTGCAGACTAGAAAAGGCCGGAAAATAAAATGCAGGTGCCTCCTCTGCTGGCCGATTTCGCCGTAAACTGTAGTGCAGCTAGGCAGTTCTTTTGTGTGCGAATTCCTGAGGCTGGGCCATACCGATATTCACTTCCAAACAGTCATCATGGAGTTCTTGACATCACGAATTTAAATTGAGTGGCAGGGAATGTTTTTAATTTCAACTTTCTGAGCAATAAATGAGTCTTTTGCTGCTCGACAAACATCAACGCAGCCAACAAATAGTGACAGAATAAATTTTTAGTCCCGAATAAAAATTTGATGGCACTCTTCTTAGTGTGTCCTTAATATTGTGTACCACGGTGATTCCTTGTTATAGTTTTGTTGAACAGGTAGAATGAAATTAATTTGTGTTAATGCGTTGATACTCTGTTGAGGCTGGTATTTTAAATAAATTTGTTTGAAGTGTGCCTTTTTGTGTAATACTTTCCTGGCTGCCTCCTGTGCTATGGGCTGCTTTGTGTGAAGGCATTTGAAGAGGTGCTTCTGAGAGGTTTGATTCACTGGTTGCGAACTGCAAAAACTTGTACTCTGACCATTAGAAACCTCAAGTGGGTCGACTGTGTTTACTGGGATCTCTAAAGGTAGAATTAGGTTTGAAACGAGAGAGTAGTTACTCATTTCTGTTCACATAAGCACAGCCATCAGCTACTGGGTGAAGCTTCACAGTTTTCTGGGAAACTTTGCACTTGAAAGAAATTCATCCCAGTTCCAGGCCAAGTCCAAATTGTTTGAAATTAATCAGTAGTTTTCCTCATCCACTATAGCATGCCTTATAAGCCTGTATCTAGCTTCGGTCTGCAAAGATCCTCTCTTCAAACGGCCTTGCAGAACCCACGCCAGTTTGCCCTGGACCTGCTGGACTTTGTGGGGTCCCAGGCACAGTACCTGCACTCGGCTCGCTCGCTGGAAGACAACAGCAGCACGACGAACAGTGGCAGTGGTGGTAGTCAGCGGGTGGCACAGACCGAGCAGGCTCTTCAGGCCCTGCACAATGTCCTGCGGAACAACCCCGGTCAGTGTGCATGTTTTTCCTTCACTGCGGGAGTGTAGTTCAGGAGTTCTCAAATCTTTTTAGCCTCAAGGAACCCCAGTGGCTTTCAAAAGGCACTTGGAAAACCTGCGTTCTTGGCTTGCGTCCCTTCCTGTCTAACATGCATGCTACTGCGAGTGTTAATGCACTGCCTCTTAAAAAATGTCCGAATAATGGGCAGTGTTTAACACCATCAGTTTCTTTTTTTGTTTTTGTTAGTTGTCAGTTTTTGTTAGTTTTTGTGGAGTCCTCTTCTTGAGTTGTTCTAATTCTAATAAACAGCCACAGTTCGGAAGGGCATTCTTCTATGTACGAATAAAAAAACTGGCACAATTTTTTTGCCTGTCTGTCTGTTGCATCTATCATGTGGATGATAACTTTTGGGCTTTTTACTTTTTTGTTGCAGTGGCATTTTTTTTTACGTGATGTGTAAACATGCTGTGCCCTGCCCTTATTTTTGTGCCCTTACACCAAGGCTGGCTTGCACCGATCTCTACTGGGGTTCTCTTAATTTGCCTTTCTACTATTTGGCCGTTAATAATGCTGCCAGAAAAAAAACAAGGAAAAGAAAGGAACGGCATTTTGCTAGTGGTAAATAAATGCATGTGCAGCCTTCTAATGCAGGATTTTGTGTTTAATATGCAGACAGCTCTTGATATGCGATGCTACTGTCTGGCATGCCTTCTTTCGTAATAAAACGATAAGGTGAAATCTGGGTCGGAGGGGGGTATTTAGGAAGGGCTGCAGCTTTGTGTGAACATTGACCACAGGGTAATTTGTGTGTTTACCCCATCACTCATTTGTTCGTTTGGCCATTCATTTATTCGTTTCTGCATTCAGTGACCTCATGGGCTGTACACTGCAGCATGGCTTCTTGCTGCGTTAAAAAAGTACTGATAATCTTCTGCACCCTTTTAAATTTGAAATGTAGCTCAGTCTTCTAAACTGGACATGAAATGACGCTTTCCCTGTTCATGCACGCAGGCCTGGAGAGCCTGTGTGTTGGCCACTTCCGCCTGCTGTTCTGTCTGCTGAGCCTGGACAACTGCCGGCGCCTGCAAGCTGTCACGGTGCAGGTCAGTGTGCCCATACCAACTCTTTCAGGGTGTTATAATACGTAGTGAGAGATGCAGTTTCAAGACGTGTTAACACCGGTGTGTAGTGCAAAGCTGGGCAACTTGGTTTACGTTCATGATTTGAAGAAACAACGTGAAAGTACGACTTATGAACAGAAGCACCTCTCCTATGCATTTCTTCTTCTCATATGTCACCCTTTTGCACTTTTTGTTCCCCTCATGATAGATAACTGGAGGCTTTTATTGTGCAGGCTTGTTGGCTTGTAAGGGCACTGCCTTAGAGAGAGCCTTGGCTCATGCGCAAACCGTTATGGCACAGCTCAGCTGGTCCATTAGCAAGGCATGCCTTGTTGCAAATTTTCACAAGTGGCAAAATTTAATGGCCCAGAAAGAATTTTACAGTACAACTTAGTCTATAGATTTCATGGGCTGTTAAAGAAGCGCCAGAGAAAGTCTTCATATTGTATAGTCGAGCTGTTTGCCTGCGTTTCACAAACTCTGTAATTAGGTACACAAAGGTTTACATGTGATGGAGCTTGAACATTGGTGTAGCAATGATATCGGGTGGAATAGCCAGGTAGTGATTTATTTGGTATTTCCTATGATGTTGAATTTCACTGTCTGTCTTTGAGCCTGTTGAACATGTTGCATCTACTTCAACTTAATTCTTAATGAAGGGGGGGACATGTCTCTTAAAGCTATTTTTTATTTTTTGACTGTATTTGATTAAATTTACTACTCTCATTCAGTTTCTTGCACTGATGTCAAATATCTAGTTTTTTTTTTATTAGGCCATTTAGTTACGAAGATAAGGGAGATTGGTGGTTCATTATTCGCAGGAACAATGAAAAAATAACCACACCATGGAAATTGATATTAACATGTGGCTAGCTACTATAAAGCGTAAGGAATGCAATGTTGGGAGTACTTTTTTGATGTTGCAAATAATAGCGATGCTATAGCAATTCCAAGTTCAGTGTTCCAAATGTGGGTACCCTGTTGTCTGATCTAGAGCAGAACTGCTAAATTTTAAAACCTAAATTCCAAAATCCATTCCTAACATTGCAACATTGTGTACTTTACACTCTTCGCTACATGCCACAACAAAAATTATGGTTCTGCCTGCCTTGAAGGCCGAGATATCGCTTCCGCAGATTAGCAAGAAGTCAAAAATGGAAGTTTTGAGAAAATGAGAAAAAAAGAAATACACCCACTTTTAATCAAAATGCAGACAATATAGTGCCATATTTTGCATCCTATGTAACTAAAAGCCACCAGGAATGTAGTCAGTTCGACTATGGCCACCTAAATGGCGCTTTCCCAAGCTTCAAATCTTTGTAGAGTTTTTTGACCCGATTGCGCGCACAGAGTCGCCTGCTTCTCGGCAGCAAGATCTGCCGCGGGCGCCAACTTCCTCTTTATGTACCTCTGCCATGTTTTGCTGTGAGGGCCGCAGTGGGAAATGTTCATCGTGGCAAAAATGTCGTTTAGCTCCGTTTGCTGATTCTCGGTAACTTGCATCGCGCATGCTGCAAGAATGTTCACAACGAACGGTTTAGCCTTCTTCTGGTTGCCGTTCATGCGGGGCGAGCTCCACGCTGACGCCACATCACCACAGCACACACACCTGATAACAATCTTTATGGCGAGGCCATATTCTCGTTCACCTCTGCCTATAGTGATGCTACCGCTGCACGCTGCACACTTTACCACGACATCATCGCGTTCACGGAGTCCAAGTTTACGGCAACGAAGCCAGTCTCGATGTTGGCTGGCGCGGCTGCATCGTCGTCAGCGCGAGTGAGAAAATTCAGCTTTCACGTTGTTGCTGGAGTTGAAGCAAGAACTTGAAGTTTTTCTTGAGTTTTAACCTCCCTCTGCACCAAATCTGCACGCTGCAACATTGCAATTTCATGCCGAACGCGACCACTGTCTGCAACACTTTGACTCGTCGATGAGCTGGCTAGGCCTACTTGAGCACTGTCGGCAGCTTTGGCCTCACTTGCCGTTGGCAGCAGACTGTTCTTGATGCCCTCCGAAGGAATGGCGCGCTTCTGGAAGTTATAAACAAATCGCTTCTTTCTTTTGCCGGACTTGTGCCTCGTGGCGAACTTCCCCGTTGGATCGGATATCGTTCCACACTTCTCACAAAGAACGAAGAGACGCGCCTCACATTGCTTGCAGAGTGGAGCAGACGACGGCCTCGCGCAGCCAATCACAGTGCGCTGGCTCACATGTGCTTTGGTCACGTGCACTAGCTCGACGAATAATACCGTGCATTGGAACTTCTCTTTGTGCGTGGATTTAGACATCACCAGCGAACTGGCAGAGGCATTTATGGTGGAAAATTGTAAAAGAAAAGCCACTCTTTCCAATGAGACCAAGATGGCTGCGATCGCGCGCATGGAAGAAGAGCTACGTGCTGCGACAGAAAGAGCTGTTTTTGCGTGGAATTGAGCTCACGGGGATGTTATAAATTGATCTTGCGGCGAAAATACTGAACCACGTGACTGAAAACCTGGTGAGTTTAAGGAATATTAGCTGTAGATTTCGAAAATGTAATTTTCAAAATATCGATTTTTCTTGCTATTTTTTCGTTTCAAAGAGCCGTGTCCACCCTTAAGCTGCTAGCACAAAGAGTTCTGCAGGGCTTTCTGAAAACTCTCAAGTTGAACATTTCTTTTGACTGAATTTGGGGCTATTGCTGTTCTAGGGCCACTCTCCAAAGCAGTAATGACTTGCAAAGCAGCGGAGCTCTTGCGGTGCACCTGTTACTGGTGGCGTTCCAGTCAGAAATGGTTGTCAGACTGCCACATTTATATTAGTGGGGATAAAATCTTTCTCAAAGGCGTCACCTATAAAATTTGGTGCTGATGTGTTACTGAATGGCAGGGATTGCAAGCGTGATGGTAGACCAAACTTCTAAGGCTGAAGACACCTGAATAGCTTCATAAATTGTCTCTTGTAGTTTTGCCATACATGTACCCTATGTTGGGCACCTTTAGGCAGGCCTGATGTATGGTCTTAAAGGTGTCTTTTATAAACTGCTCTTGGTTTTAATCTCAAGACAACATGGGCAGACCCATGCTGATGTGTGTACCGTTTCATATATATATTTTTTTCCTGTTTTATTTGGGGCATGAAAATATTAAAAATTGGAAATATGAATATACTTGATGTTGGTTTATATTCGATGAGAAAAATTTATATTTTGAGTAATTGCCGAATTTTTTAATATCTTCCAGCAACCGAATACCTCACTGACTTTAATAAATTTGATTGTGACAAAACCACAATATCTGGGAAATTTATCTGAAGATTAGAGTTCAAAGGGCCAGCAAAACATTGCAAAGGCATCCTGTTTGCTTTATCTGTCTTTTATTGCATAAGTTCACATTTGGATACTGCTGAGATTGGACATAATACGAAATTCTGCAAGCAATTCCCACAAATGACACCTGTTGAGAACAAGATGGCTGACCGTCCTCTTTGAACAATCACAACGTAAAAGTACATTTTTTCGCTTGTGTGTTAGACCCTTCCATAATCTGTTACATACCTAAAGCCCACATCCATGGCACCTTTTCGCTCTCCTTCATAACTCTTCCAGCAGGACCGTTGCCACCTCATTTTAGTCAACCATGATATGCACGAAAGCCCACTTCCAAAATTTTTCATGAGGGTTTTGAAGGGGTGATACCCTGGGGGAACTTCTCTCTTTGCAGAGTCTTTCTCTTAAATACAACGTAGGGTGGAAGCTTCCTTCCATCAGCGGTGATGCAAGACATCACTGTGCACCTTTGCCATTCAGCGCCGGTAGTTCGCACAGAGACAGTTTTTGCCCCTCTGGCTTCCACCATGCAATTTTCAAGGGCTTCAAACCAGACAGGGGTCTGATCAGCATTGCCTATCAGTGAGAGGTCATACTCATGCTCCCCCCGAAGTGCGTTGACAAAGTGATGAAACTTCAATATGTGGTCCTCGTATTCAGCCTGGCAGCTTCTCGCTTAACGTCATTCGACGGCGGATGGAGAGTTGGTGCTGTTTCTTAAAACGTTGAAGCCACCCTCGACTGGCTTTGAAGTCCTTAGGTCAAATGTTTATGTGCTGAGTGATAGCGATTGCTTTCATACAGATCATTTCTGTAGTCACCGCGAAGCCGTTTCTCCTAGTAGTGTGAACGTACTTGATGAGGTCCTCTTCAAGTGTTGGGAGCTTGCACTGTTTCCCATGGAAAGCCTTCCGGGTTTGGGTAGTCTCAGCAAGGTCTTGCATTTGCGTACACCAGCAGCGAACACACTTTTCGTCGATGTCAGACTTGCGCTTGGCCTCCCGTTTACCGTGTTCTTCAGCATATTTTTAACTAGTATTCTGGTTCATTTTGAAAGTACATATTGGATGCTCTACGCAGTTTTTTTTTTTCTTCTGTGCCACATCCACACCAAGAATCTTGTGCTCCCCGACCCTGCATTGAGGTAAAGTGACTGCCTGACTGGTGATTGTGCCTACAGGTGATTCAAGCACTGACAGGAAGCCAGGAGTGTGTGAGCGACATTGCCAACTCAGAGGTGCTGGTCTATCTGCTCCTGGTGTTGGTCACCTTCAAGGAGGCTGAACGTGAGCTGTCCTTCGCTACCTTCCTTCTTTGCACCTGGTGCAGCTTGCACATGGTGGTTGCTTACATAGGCATCACAGTCATTTACAGCAACATGCAAAAAAGAAACAACCTCTTTTTGCGTACCTCTTACTGTATCTCTAGAGATAGTTGCATCACACTGTACTTAAACACCTCATTAATTCGACCCCCTTAAGTGTTTCCTTACCGTGAGAAAAAAACTGATTTTGAGGGGTTGAAAATAAATATTACTTCTTCAAGAAGTGCTGAATGCACTACGCATTGTAATACATCAAATTGTAACTGATTGTTTATACTTCCAAACAAAAAAAAAATGCTGAAGTTGTGTGTGCAAAATTTTTCGTAAATTTATTAGATAAATATGCTGCCAACACAAAAAAAAAGAGAATACAAGCAAATCAGAAATAAGCTGCTGCACTGAGCTAAAATTGATTGCAGAAAGATTAAAACATACAAAACATTACACATGTTGTTGCCTACCATTCTTGTGACTTTCAGCTGGGTGCATAATACACTTCTCTTTCCGTGGTCTTCCTCAGGTTAGGCAGAATGACTTCTGTGCCACTATAGAAAGCAGTTGCGCAAGGGTATGAAGTGGAGGTAGATATGTGAAGTGCTGCACATTACACTTGTTCTGTCTTGCCTTTTTTTATACTAGAGCTTGGAGTTCCTACATTTCTTAATTTTTTAAAATTTTTTCAGGTGGTAGTGAATGGGTTCTATGGGTGAAAAGGAGACGTGGCCTTCCTTGACAGCTTACTAAAAAAAAATATGCTGGCGCATTTGATAAAATGTCCTGGCAGTATGCTGCAAAGACCCTAAAGCATCAAGTAAAACCATTCTCTTCATTTACAAATTAAGACCACTGCAAAAATACAATGTGAACAGCAAAACGAAACACATGAGCATGCGCTGATGTCACAGGCATCTGAGGTGAAGTCTTGCAATCGAAACTGAAATCTGACCAATCTGCGTGGTTGTCCAACTCACCACAACTGCTCTTAAAAGAAAATATGCAGTTTCGTTTTTCATGTCGCCTCGCGTTAGAAAATGAAAAACAACACTGAAACCAAAGAGATGGTGTTATAAAAGTAAACTAGATGGCACAGCTTGTCCAGGAGCACAGTCTTGAATTTTTGACAGTGGGTTCAAGACGTCAGTTATATACCGTATTTACTCGCATAATTGTGCACATTTTTAAAAAGGGCTTTAAAAAGGGGGTGTGCTAATTACGTGAAAATTTTCTGAACATGTCTAAAAAAAAATGCTATAAAGGTCGTAACTAGGAATGTATGCTGTATACTGCCGCTTATATGTAGACCCCCCCTCTCTTCCAAGCCCCCCATCTCGCATCCCTCGCTGGCCAAAAAATAAATAAAAGCTCACTCCAAATGTAAAGCACGTACCCCCTCCCGCCCTGCCCCATGTTATGTAGTTCTCCATGGGATGGCATGACGGCACGTGCGCAGCTCAAAGCAATAAACACACAATGATACAATCGTGAAGTCAGCGGTGGGAGGCAAAGGTGACAACAGGCGGTAAAACGGCGCCCTCGCGTGCAGTCTGGCTCGCTAGTGAGTGTCAAGCCGAGCAGCAAGCGGGTTGGTAGTTTTGGATTCAGCCGTGCGCACAACTGTTCGTCTGGGAAAGTGACTGCCAGTATGAGTGAGCTGGGTAAACAGCGCACAATTTGTGCCCTCGCCACTCTCACCTTTCGAAACCGTACTTGGTGACGCGGTCACATCGATCTTCCCAAGCCTGCCTTGCATTCACCCGCATTCGTGATGGTAGTCTGGCGCTACAGAAAGCGCAGAATATGCGAGCGAAAGCTTTTTTTTTTATCAAAAATCTGGGTAAAAGTTTAAGGTGCACAAATTATGCGAGTAAATTCGGTATTTCAAACCGATGGGGGTACTCTGGAACCCTTGTTGGATCCTCACAGACATTCAATTCACTGCAGTGTGTGGTCTTGAGTACGTCTTGCTTATGACCATGTACTGAAAAATAACACTTGAATCAATATGACTGCAAAATGCAAAAATGTTTGAGTTGAAATATTTTATTATGTTGAAAAAACAAATAAAGAGTACCGTTGTAGCCAATCTACAGGCAGAAATCTCAATTTTCACCTGAAGCATGTGAAAGAATCCAACACTAGCTCTCACAAAAGTGCATGAGTGCAGCTGTATTGTATGAATCAGTAACATTAATTTCATGAAGAGTTAGAAGTATTTGTCATAGCTGGAGAGTGTGTTTTTTATCTGTTTAGGATGATTATATCTGTTGCTTGCATGAAAGTGTGCACCATTAGTGGGAATCCCAGTGCCTTGTGGCTTGGGTGTATTGGACTTCTCAGTGGGAATTGTTTGGTAGTGTTGCACAATCACTGACTGATTTTTCGCGCTCGGTGGGACCAGAAAAAAAAAAAAAAAGGTGAGAATAATCAGATACGTAGTCCAAAAAATTTGTTAACTTAAAAAACATTGCTGCTGAAAAAAAAAACGGCATGAAAAATCTCGAATTTAGCCATTTCTCACGTTACGCTTGCTTGCAAGTGATAATATTAAATCCGGTTTGAAATGCCCTCTTGCTGCACTGCTGACTATCGACAGTTAACAGCACCTGTAGAATGGGACACAAGAACACTAGGCAGACTGCACAAGCACCCTGTTCTCTTGGTACTTTCTACCAGTGCTGTTAGCTGTCAGTAATTTGCTAGCCAGCCCGCCCCAGTTCCTGATCCTCTGCTGATCTGTGAGCCAACTGCTGAGCTGCTGTGCTTGACATTCCAGAGAGGCTGGTGGTGCTGGACACACTCCTTCCACTGGTTTCAAACAGTCGCCTGGTCAAGGAGGCCATCGCCAAAGGTTAGTGTTGAATGCACTGCAAGCATTGCTAGGTTGGCATAGTTTCCTCTCTTTTTCCAAGCTCTCTGGTAATCCTTTCCTTGTTTGCTTGTTTAATAGTGGATTTGCACACACTAAAGGTGCGCGAATATTTAAATTTTGAATACAAATCAAATACGAATACCAGAATAATGTCTTCAAATATTGAATCAGATATTTGTTTTAAAAAATTGCACAAAAAGTAAAAATTGGTGAGTGTTGTCATTTATATTTATTTTCTTTTTTCAGTATAGCATGTGGTCTTTGCAAATGGATTTCTTTGCAACAGCAGTTTGTGGGGGTGAATATGCAACAGCAGTTTGTGGGGGTGAATATGCAACAGCAGTTTGTGGGGGTGAATATATCAGTTTTTTTTTTTTCCCTGTTTTCTTCCTTTTCTTCTGGTTGTGAGCTTGGTGCTTTCGCTCTAGATCATTCCATTATGTGAGCTGTGGCATGACCATGCGCGACCAGCTGCATCATGCCATGGCCAAAGCTGCAGCCACTAGTTTTCACTGTTGTGCAAGGAGGACTCCATGAAGTCATGTAACAGTGGTTGGCACAAGCACTGTATGGCTATGCTGCACACGAGGCCACCATGAATTCCAACCTGGCACTTCACAGCTCGCCAGCGCAGTGCTGCTCACCTTTTCCCTCGCACTCGTTGTTTTTTCCATGCAAGTGCCGCCGTCGTCAACACTGCAGAAATAGGAAGAATGCCCTAGAGTGCTGTTGCACTGAAACCTCGCACTTTTGCATTGTGATTGCTCGAAGTGGATGGTCAGCCATGTATTTTGATCAACTTCGATATGAGGGGAAAGCCCATGTGCGAAATTTGGCTTAAGGTCCAAGCTGAGCTGCACCTGATGATGTAATAAGTGGAATGTGACCAGCTTACTTGCTAACCAATGGAGAAAGAAGTGAAGATGCTTTCGGACTGTTTTCCTGATGCTTTCAACTCTGTCTTCGGATAACTTGCCTAGATATTGTTGTTTCATCCCAGCCTGATGCATAAAAGTTTGCGGTATTCAGTTTCTGTTAATTTTTGGAGGACTTTTCAGTATCCTTTTTTCAAAGAAAATATGTACCAAATGACAAGTATATATTTGATTTGTATTCTGAATTCCAGACAGTTACTTGTCTCTACCGGTGAGCGGTAGAGGTGCTCAGCCCTCGATTATAAGTCATAAACATAAGTCATAAACAGTGTGAAAGTGACTGTGACAGAAGTGGAAAGACAAACACAGTGTGGCGCTGTATCATTTTTGTGTCTCTTCTTGTGTTGTACCTTTTTTTCACTGTTTCAGTGTAGTTAGTGATTGCAAACTTGCCCAGTCTTCTATCCTTCATTGATTCGTGGATGTCCTCTCCATCATCGTCATCATCATCCTGTGTGTGGCAGGTGCGGTGGTGTACCTTCTGGACCAGTGGTGCAATGGCACGGATGAGACGCTACGTGAGCGGGCAGGGGAGCTCCTGGCCAAGATGGCTGCCGACAAGCTGCACGGTCCACTGGTGCGCAGCACGGCCGGCCGCTTCCTTCCAACTGTCTTCCTGGACGCCATGCGCCAGGGCCCCAAGGAGGCCCTGCACCTTTTCCAGGGTGGGTGTGCCATCAGCAGGCTGCGCGGGTAGCGACCAATGAGGGGAGATGCTATGACCTCAGTCCTGGGCTGCCTTGTTTGCAAGGTATTGCCTTTGCCAAAAGTAACCTTGCAATGGGGCTTGTTTCTTAGTTGTGTAGTGGAGCAGCTGCGGCACCTCTTCAGCTCTTAGGTCTGCGTAAGGTAACGAGAATCTTTGTGTTCACCTTTCAAGGCCATTTGGTCTATAGGGGCGCTGTACAGCTGAGAAGCAAACCACATTGCATGGTTCTTTTTAGCAGAGACAACACCTTGACTGTAGACATTCATGCTGCATGGTCTCTGCTGCGTGCCAACAGCCTCAGTCCCACCTTCTGCTGGTATTGTCCGCTGCTCTCTGGCTGAGCTGAGTAGATGAGCAAGTTGTCATTGTACAAATGCAGTGTTGTTATATATTTGAAGTGTGGTGAACTGGGTGAGCTTACAAATTTTTTTAATAACAAGGCAGCAAATCTGACATGCCATTAAGAAAGAGAAAAATAAAGCGCAGTGCTATATAGTGCTGTTCGGTGTCCTCTGCACTCTGGAATGTGATGTCTTTTTTTTCCTGCTGCCTTGTTATTTTGAGTGCTTAGCGTGCAGTGCAATCCACAACAGCCTTTTCAAAAGTTGCAAACTATGGATGAGCATTCTTAGTGAATGTAAACAGCCTCAAAACACCATTCACAAACTGGTGGGAGCCGAGGAAGGTACATATGCCTGACATTGGCATATGTGAGCTTGTTCTGCGAGTTGCTTACTTGCTTTGCAATGTACTGTTGAATTTTGATCACACAATCTCACTTTGGTGCAAGAAATGTTATTATCACCTGAAATTTATATAGTCACAAAACAAATAAATTCTGTGTTGAAGCACAGGATATGCATTCACGCAGATTTATCAGATTTACAGCTTGTGGGAATCCTGAAAGCTGTAATACTTGGCTAATACAAATTTCCAAACATTTTCTGGTTGCAAAGGTTAACCCATGAGCGTGTGTGCATCTGGTTATGCTCTCACTATATGCTCACAGGTACGCACTGTGCAAATGGCGATCAGGATGGTGTCAGTGTGCAGGCCTTGCTCCAGCACTCAGTGCTCTTGGTGCATGACGTACAGTTGACTGTTGTGGTGCTGGTTGTAAGCAGGCAGTGTGTCCCCAGTCTTTTGTCAGGTGTGCACCATCCCAGTGTCATCCCATCCTCCCTTCCGCCCCCATTTTTCAGCTGGATCATTTAGAGTAGGCTGTTTTGTTGCCACTAAATCCCAAATCTGTCTCGCCTCCCTTCTGCTTTGCTGCCAGTGGTCATGGCTGTTTCGTTCAGGTGATCCGTAGTGCTGCAGGAGAATGTTTGGAACACCCGAAATTCTGCACATTTTTTACTCGTTGGGCTCTGGGCAAAAATTCTTTACAAATGCATTTCATACTGAAATTCATATCAGTCGTGATTGTGTTATTGAGGCTTCATTTGTACCTTGTGCCCGATTGAGTGTTGCCTTGGTGTTTCAAGTGCTGCATCACCACCGTCTCACTGCAGCCCAGCAAGAGAACCCAGAGTTGGTCTGGAAGGAGGAAACACGACAACGGCTGTGCCAGACAGTGCGCCGCATGGCTCTCGAGTGAGTGCGGTCAAAAGAAAATTTTTTTTCCTAGCTGCACCCTGAACATACGAAGAGCTCTCTCAGCATCAAGCAATCTGTGAAGGGTAGGGTGAACAAGCTATGTCCATTTTTGCACTCTTTTGACGAATATACCATCTTCTGTTGCGAATCTACCAGTTGAGTTTTGACCTATATGTCCTGTATTGCCGTACGTACCTTGGAAAAAAGAAAAAAAAAATGAATTTCTGGTGCAGATACTTGGAAAGTTTTAAGTTTCCATTGCAGTTCTAGAACAGAACAGAGCAGGGCAGAGCAAGGATTGAGGTTGGAGAGTGTGCTTGATTATGTGAGAGGCAAAGGCTGAGAACTGTTTGATGTGATCAAAAGCGAGGTACAGTGGCATGTGCTTTGGTGATCACTTGTTCGTGATAACTTGTCAAGTAAAGGACACATGGAAGAATGTCCAAGGGACCGTGGAGTGTGATTCTTGCTGCAAGGAATCTTTTATCTCTTGTTCAGGCAGTGGAACCTTCAGAAGCAGGACCCCAAGACTAACTGCAAGGTGAGTGGGTCACATTGTCTTATCACATGTGTTTAGATATCTGCTACATTCCTTTTCAGTGCATGGTGAAGAGGTCCAGGTGATTGAAATTAATCGCGAGCCCTGTACCATGTATGTCATCTGTCGTAGCCCATACTCAGCTTGAGGGAATTATACCCCACATTCCAAACCATACCTTGTTTTATCTAAGCCTTATTTTGACACCTCTATAAATATTACTCATTGCATATTGTATTCAAGATTAGATAAAATCACCGGCATTTTCATATTAGTGATGTGCGTCATATCTGTCTCCTGGTAATCACCATAGGCCGTGCTGTGCTGATAAAAAAGTAGTGTGAAGACATGGCAAGTGAAGGAACCAAAATGTGGCAGCTCATTTTCTCTTTGCTTCCTTCGTCACATCATCTTTGCCTTTGTCCATTGATAACTGCTACCATTTACTGGAAGCGAAGATGTGCTCACCTTCTGACAGTTTCACACTGTTTGTAAATTATATCAATGGTTTCTCTCCTAATGCTGCTCAAATGTTTGCTTTAAGGCTAACATGAAAAAATGCCCATACGGTCCCCAGGTGTAAAAAAAATGTGCTTTAGGGCTAAATTAGTTATTGCACATATGAATCGGCGCAAACAACTCGGTGCAACATGCAGCCCAAGTTGCACTCCAGAGTAAGCATGTAAGCGCCGGAAAAATTAACTTGTTTTCAGAGTTGTGGCTGGTGGTTACTACGAGTGTCGCATGGTATTCAGCATGTTCTTTTGGTGCACCTGAAGGTGCTCTAGCACCGGCTAGAGTTTTGGCTATCCAGGGATGCATTCAGGAACTTCTGTTGTCGATTGTGTTTCCTTGTGCAGCTTCCCGCCGAGTTCAGCCTGGTGGAAGAGGACCCCTCGGAATTGATGGTGGCAGGCGTGTACGTGCGCCTCTTCGTACAGAACCCGGGCTGGACCTTGCGCCGGCCACTCGAATTCCTCACCGAGTGCCTCGACCGCAT
Organism: Amblyomma americanum; assembly: GCF_052857255.1. NCBI lineage: Eukaryota > Metazoa > Arthropoda > Arachnida > Ixodida > Ixodidae > Amblyomma > Amblyomma americanum. The sequence goes on along the minus strand of NC_135503.1, from coordinate 83,036,214 downwards.
CTGTGGCCTCCTTGTCAAGGAACCACTCGATGTGCGTGACATATTTACGAGTTTTCAGGCGTTTGGGTGCTTTGGAAATATGCTCGAGTTTCCTTGCAGTGTCAGAACAGGCAAGGTAGAGGGTGTGAATAGTTTTGCACTTCTTTAATCTGTCGTTGTTGGCGAGCATTTTGCAAACCTTTGTGCACCAGAAGACGAGACACTAAGGGAAATGCGTGCCCAGTATACAGTCGATGATTGAAAATTCGAACCGCTGATTTTTCGGACTTGCTTGATTAGTATTCAGACTTCCCTGCGGCACCACGACATGGCCTCCAGTGCCAATGTATAAGGGCACCTGAAATTTTGTACACACCTTGATTTTTCAGTCCTCATTGTCACTCGCCGCCAATACGCAAGCTGCCATATAATGTGTATACTCTAACCTTGTTAATTCAGACTGCTGGGGAGATCGAAAACTTGATCAAAGAAAATTAAATTCAAGCCCAAAGGGAGCCTCTTAAATTGCGGGGCTGAAGTTCTCTGCGTGCCAACACATTGCGCCTGCATGGCTTTGAATATGTACCATTCTTGGATGTTGTCCACTTGGATGTCAAAGTAGAACAGTAGTCACAGTTCGTGGAACTTATCTGTGCCGAGTCTTTAGTCCCGAATATGCGAAAATGCAGCAGCAAAGCATGTCGGAGGCATGCGGCTTCATTGAAATGGCAAGTGTGGAATTACGTGTTACATACTTAATGCCCACACAAATGGCATTCGTCCTGTCGCCTTCCTAACTCCCCTAGTGTGGGCTCTGCCATATCATTTTCGTCAACGATGATATGTGGGAAAGCCCACTTGTGGAACTTCGCATGAGGCTCGCGACAATCGAGTCGAGGTGTCACAACAGGGCAAGTGACCATGTAGAAATCCCACCTGTTGCATGGTGCATTCTAATGCACACATCTCTTATAAGCACTTAATGGCAGGCGGGATGACGGTCGGAGGGCCCTTGTCACCTGGCCCAAAAATAGCCTGGCTGCATAGTTTCGGTTTCTGAGCTTCGCTGCTCGCCCGCAGCGATGGTGGTGGTCAGCCCTTGCGTTCTTCACCGGTGGTTCTGAACCCAGGACACCGACTGGTGCAGCGCTGGTCATTTCTTTTCCCTTTTTGGGAGCAGTTTCACCCTTCCGATATCAATGGGTATTCTTCTCACATCCGTGTTGCTCTTCCAGCACACTGAAACTGCGCGCTCGTCACAGGCTTTTCAGTGTTTGTGCGGTTGAACCTCGTCATAAGGCTTCACTGCATTTTCGCATTTTCAGCAGATGTTTTTTCTTCTGGTAAGGGCTTGGGGCATTTTATAAATTGACCTTCAATAATGCAGGCATTCCTTCCTGTCCCTTGAACTCCAAGTAATGAGGTTTTGCTTGCCATCAGGTTATTTCTAGTTGCCAGTTATGCATCATTTTATGGATTTCATTTTGCGTGAACGCATTACAGGTCAGTTGCTGTCTAATGAGGTAGTATACATTTCTGTGTGCGTTATGCTTTTTTATGTGGTGCTAAGTCAGTCTGCTTTTATTTACAGTCGAGCCCGCTTATAACGAACATGAGCGCCACGCGGCGTCCGTTCGTTATATCCCGAAGTTCGTAGTAAGTGGACCACAGCTTTAGACAGTTGCTTGTCAAAACACAGAATTTTTCCATTGAGAAAAAATCCGTGGTGGACATGTTTTTGCAGCGCAGATCCGATGAGGGAGGTTTCAAGTTTATTTAAAGCAGAAGCGTGCTATCATCGAGGCCCTCTATGTAGCTCATTGCTACAGGCGTGCTTATGGGTGCTGGCTTCAAAGTTTCATTCTCATCTGATCCCTCTACGTCACTCTCATCCCGCACTTCAGAAACGATGCCCTCATCTGTGCATGGTTTCGCGGTGTCGGTGTCGTCATCGACAGAAATAAAATCATTCCAACCAATGTCATGACCTCCCATGTCGGAGGCGATGAAGTGCTGCCACAAATCGCCGCCGGGCTGGTCATCTTCCGAAGCATCAGGCTCGGCATCAGTGTGTCGACGAAGCCGGCCTTGCAGAAGCAGTTCCGCTCGCCAGTGGCCGTCACCTCCACCCAGGCCGCTTTTATCATCTCTACTGCTGAATACAATGGAAATGGGCACGGTGTTCTCGTCCGCCACCCTGAATTACAACCAGGGCCCTAGATTAGAATGGAGTCAACGAAATGTACGCATCGCAACAAGAGTGACAAAAGCGCGCGATGGGGCAGACGTGCAACGCGCGCAGGCGGCAATCAAGCCAATCAACAGACACACAGCGCCAGCAGAGAGATCAATGAGGGGCGTCTGTGAGCATCAGTGCAGCCACCTCTTGGCTCCCACGGAAGGCCTGCTTCACGGAGTGTAGCCTCCGCGATTCCCACCGGCGGCGGCGCAGTTGATCGCGGAGGCCACGCGCGGATTTGCTAGAGAGGGAGGAGTGGGGAGCGGAGTTGCGAGGAGGTGCGGAAGGCCGATGTTGGAAGGCGCGTTGGCAGGGAAAGGGTAGCTCGCTCGAGAGCGGCACAAACCGGGGCGGGCAATTCGCCTGCGATGAGGCTTGGGAAGACATGCCGCGCGCCGGGCGCACAAAGGGGTCGGAGGCAGGTTATCTTGCATCGCGGCGCCGGCTTTATGCCATCCGTCCACTGTAAACAATCAGCAGCGCTTAATGACATTCGTTATACGTGTGATTTTGTGCCATCGAAATAATGTATATTTTGACGGTCACGCAGGTCTTGTTCGTCATAAGCGAAAGTTCCTCTTAAGTGGGGCTGTTATATGTGGGCTCGACCGTATTTCATTCACAAAGACCACACACTATTTTAAAAAGCAATAAGGGCAATAGCATTTGCCTGTTTATCATTTTCTGAAATATTTGTTTCGTACTGAACAGATCTTCGATATTCAATTTTTTTTATATCTGTATTTGATTCATATTCGAGAATTTCAGTATTCGCATACCCCTAGCATTAACTTATTGAGAGCTTTATAGAGTGCAGTAGAAGTTATTGTTCGGCATTGTATACTGTGTGTGCTTTGTGCTTACATTTAAGACTGCAGTTACATTCATGTAGTTGGCCTGTTGACAGACACAGTTTTCTTCTCAATTCACCTAGGATTGTATCTATATATTTTAGCCTGAGTCGGCCAAAAACCTCGTGTTTGGCGCTCTTTGGTCTTAGGTGCCCCTGCGCCATAAAAACCTAGCATCATCATCATCAGTTCACCTACCGTAAAAACCGGACTATAGGTCGGACCGGAATATAGGTCGACCCCCTAACTAACCAATTCTAAAAATGAAAAAAATCTTTTTTCAATGGGAAAAGTACCGAAAGACATCCTTACTTTGAAACAAATGCGACTCTAGAGATTGGACCATGGTGACAGTATTTAATTTCATTTAAATGCTGCTTGTATGTACACCCGGCAAATTTTTTAACAATATCGCGCACCAATCGGCCCGCGTGTTTGTTTCTGGCACAGGCAAGTACGGCGCCGTAGAGCAAAGCCCTCCTCTTCATGAATCGCCGCAACCAGGATGGCGAACCTTTGAATTGCGCTCTCGTGAGTCTAGAGGCACGCGCGATCTCTGCCGCTTTCACGCGGATGCATTCGGCAGTCAAAGGCAGCGATCTTGCTCGCAGCGCAACGTTTCCTTCCTATTCTCGATACACTACGGTCTGCCCACGAAATGTTTTCTTCTGGTTGCTGCAAGTTGTAATACGCAGCTTCTGCCTCCGCCAGTACTGAATGCTCTCTTCGGATACTCCAAATTCGCGCTGTACCGCCAGGTTCCCGTGAGCTTCCTCGTACTCAATCGTGTTTTTCTTGAAGGCGACGGTAAATTGCCGTTAGCTTCCGCTTTGCATCTACTAAAACGCAAAATGGCAGCACCGCTGCTGATGGCGATGGTGATGGAGACTGTTGACTTCAGCCACCCATTGTTGCAAGACTTCCGTATTTTTTCCGCCAATGACCGGTATATAAGACGGGGGTCGACTTTTCACCATGGTTTTTTGAAAAAAGGTTCGACCTATATTCCGGTTTTTACGGTAGGTTTGTGCTTACAGAAATTTGTCCTGGGATGAATGCTGCACTATCATCGAATAAATGGCCAGCATCATGCACTCAGCCCTGAAAGGCATGTGCCAAGCTAGTGTGGAGGTGTCTGATCCTGTTTGTGCCATCATCGCAGGTGGACGAGGGCAGCCCCCTGGAGCTCCTGTGCTCGGCGGCCTGCGGAGTGCTCCAGGGACAGCCCAACCTGCGGGAGCGGCTGCCCGTGCTGGGACACCTGCCCCAGCTGTGCCAGGCATTGGCCCGCAAGCCCGGACTTGCAGGATGCCTCCGCCTCCTGCACCAGGCCAGCTCCAGCCAGGTAACTGGCACCTGAGTTATGGCTGTGAGGGAGTTAGGTGGGTGATTGAGGCCGGTGGTTGGCGAGCCAAGTGGCTCTCTAATTGGATGGCTCTTTGTTTCAGTATTTGCTGACAGATGGTGCCACTGTACTGGTTACCATCCTTCATGCCCTGAAAGTTTTCTTCACAGCATGAAGTGTCAATGGACCAAGGCCGCTGTGGCTACCCTGAGCAGCACAGAGAAAAAAAAAAAAATCTCATTGTTTGTGCCTTGGTTCCAAATGTGATGCAAGATAAATCCTGAAACCAATGAAGTGAGGGGAAAAAACTACCATTATGTTTGTACACAGTTGCCTACCGATTTTTAGGTCTCGGCGTGACACAGAAAATGGCCCGAATAATCAGACAGTCCGAAAAATCTATGAGCTGCAAAAAAAAGACCTTTCCAGGGAAAACCGGCTTTAAAATATTGCTAAATCTGCCTTTCCCCGTGTTCCGCTTGCAAGCAATAATATTAGACTGTATCTGAGTCGTAGTCATGTTTTCGTCATGTCCGGACTACCTCGTGTCATGATACCAGACAGTGCGACGCAGCTGCAGGTCATGCCATGAATGAATGCTTGCACCGCGCAAAGCAAGGACAGTCAATTTTCATGGGCAACAACGCTCACAAAGGCTAAAAGAGATAACCCGCAGGAAGACACCAGCGAAAGTGAGCGCCTCCAAAAAGCCCCCGCCCCTGTTCCCCCCCACATCACCTGTCCTACACAGCAAGGAGTGTCGTCCAAGCCACGGTGGATGCTGCAGCTGTCACGTTTTCATCACGATCACATGATTTTCGTAGGCCATCTCAGTGGCAGCGGAGAGTGTGGCAGCGGTAAAGAACAAATAGCCAAAATTATCTAAGGCAGTCCATCCAACTGACTTCATCAGTGCCTGCTGATACTGTACCATTAGCTGGCTGACACCATTTAAATACAAGATGGCGTGTTTCGCGGCGTTTGGAGAACCGGTTCGTTGTGACAGCGATGCCCTCTCATGTCTATATTAAGCCGATAAAACGCACTTTCGATTGAAAACTGATCTCCATGGTATTCATAGCTCCTATTTTAGTCTGAAAAATCGAACTTTTGGACTGGACTCGACAGAGTGCGAAATATCGGCTGTGAAAATGTACATGTTCCTATGACGTACAGCCGCAATCAAAAATACGCGGCCCATGGCTCCGGTGCAAGGAGCGGCTTCGGGGCCACACCGCAGCGCTGCTACCTCCGTCGGGCGATTGCTGCGAGGGTGCACAGAGTTACGACAGAAAAGCTTCGTCGTCACTCTCCCCTGAGCACGCCACACGGCTGATAAATGTCAAGTGCGGCGTTCAGCTGTTTCGCGGCTGGCGGTCAGTATGAAGGGGCGCGTCTCCGCTTTGCGTCGTTTGCCAGCCGTGCTGAAGAGTAGTGCGCGCGGTTCGCCGTTGCCGCCTGGATACGGCTTCGCTCTCGTATGCCCAGCGCGCCCATGCGTAGTAAGCTTAGGTGCACAGGCATGACGGTGCTCAAGAAATAGGGTAGAACAAGTTATTGTCGCGTCAGGACCACGGTCTGTGAACTCGGTAAAGCCCTGTTTTGTTTCTGGTAGTCTGTTACTCGTAATTTCGTTGCAGCAGGAGTGTGCTTAGATTTTTTTTTAGCTTTAAATTAACAATTTTAAAGGAGCGAGCTCCAGCTACTAATTAGGGTTAACCCGACCAAGCGCCGGGCACTGGAGCGCGGCGTACACGGACGCAAGTCGCACGTAAGTATGGAATGCGAACCAAACTCGGACGCTTCGCAGGCAGACGCGCTTATTCGAACTGCGGAACGCGCGCCTGCCGTAGCCGGTCTGTGCATAGGGAAGAGGAGATATTCGAGTAGGTACTGAAAGTCACATGCAGCACGCATTGCAGAGCCCTCTTTCATACTGACCATCAGCCGCGAAACAGCTGAACACTGCAGTTGACATTCATCAGCCGTGTGGCGTGGTCAGGGAAGAGTGAGGGCGAAGCTCTGTCATCACTCTCAACACCCTCGCAGTGAGCGCCTGACGCAGGTAGCAGCGCCGCGGTGCTGCCCTGCAGCCGCTCCTTGCGCCTAAGCCGTGGGCCGCGTATTTTTGACCGCGGCTGTACATGACTGTTCCTCAGAGAAGTCCGAAATATCACACAAATGCAAATTACTGCAGTCCGAAAAATGAGTGCTACTGTAAGCACCCTGAAGTACGAGTAAATGCAGCTACTAGATAAAACAATATCAGTTTTACTCCTTTTAGACACAAGAATGGAAAAATAATGCATTGCATTTGCTAGTTGTTAAGAAGGGTGACTAGTTATTGAGAATGCATGATCAGCAGCTAATTACTAAACCAAGGCTCATCCCAGCAGAGTCTTCTGGGCTGCAGAAGGTGCAACTAGGAGTTCTGTGAACAGCTGTTGTATCTTTGTGTGTGTTGCAGGCGTGCGCACAGTCAGTGGGTGTGACCTGCCTGGATCCCCTGGGTCGGTCCCTGTCATGCCCAGAGTCCGCCCAGCTGGCCTGCCAGACAATACTGGGGCTCTGCCAGGCTGCTGTGCCCGGTCTGGTTCATCAGGTGGGAGTCACGTGTGCTTAGCATCAAGTACACCCGCCCTGCTGAGAGTACAAAGTGTCTCTGGCCCCCACCTACTCTTAGAGGCTGCAGCTGTCTGAGGAAGGACACTCTGCAGGGTTTATGGCATTACGAGATAAGTGTTGCCCAGACTGCAGACTTTCCATTGGTTGCCCTTGACCAACGGGGAGTGGGACACCGAGTAGCTGCCATGCCCCAGCATTCAGCAGCATATGTCTTGGCATGTTGAGCCCAAAGTCATGCGTTCAAACCTGGCCATGGCCGACAAAATTTCCGAGTGAAATGTGAAAGCAGACTTGCACAGTCGACTCCGTATAATTTGAAGCCGCTTAATTGGAATTTTCGGTTGAGTAGAAGTGAAGTCTTGGTCCTGTCAGTTTTGCATGTAATCCTATAGAAAAAATTGCTCAACAATTTGAAGCTAGGAGCCCACAGTATCGTTTAATTAGAAGTTATTTTTCTAGTCAAGAGGCTCGAGGTGGCAATCATTTTTTAGTCGAATGCGCAATTTTCCTAATGACTCAACAGCTCCGTGCTTCCATCACCATCTATTCTTTGCTACAGCTGCCACAGGCGTCCGCAGTGCTGCATACTGGAAGCAGCGAGATTGTGCGAGATTAGGCTTGAAACTCTCAGTGCACACGTCGAGGCAAGAGTGAGGCAGGCCAGCCGCGTCACTTTCGTCGAGTGTCTTTGTTGCAGTGTCAGCAGCACATTGAATTGCTAGTTTCGTGAATCATTCCATGCTTACGGATTTCGACTGCAGTTGCAACTCGCGGCTCTTATTGCATGCTCGACCTGCCAACGAAAGTCGAAATTTTGAAAGAAGTAGAAAAGGGAGACACCGCCAAGCCTGACATTGCACGGAAATATGCGATCAAGCATAACATGGTTTCCAACTTTATAAAGAATAAGCTTGCGGCGTGCGGATTTGTGATAACTGCTTCAGAATATGTCTCTGCTAGCTTATGGGCGGAAGCGCAACCAAGTGGGGCTGATAGCCCAGATTTTGGCGAAACTCTCGGTGACATCCGTTTTGAAGAATACGTCACCTTAGGCACCACAGTTGAAATGTGCGGTGTGCTTACGGACAGCGAGATTCTGGAGATGATTCGACCCCATGATGAACCAAGTCAGGAACGCGACGACGACATTGAAGACGAGCTGCAACCAACTGCTGCCGATGCGGCTGTAGAGCTTGCTTGTTTGCCGTTGGATGCAGAATCATTATGGCACATTACAGTTCGCAGAACTTGCTCTCCGCAGTGGAGCGAGCCAATGAGGTCACCGTAAGCCACGGGCTAATGGCCATCTAGCACAACCAAGGCCTCACCTTAAACCACTTTCTGCTGGCGAATAAATGTTTTCTAATCCAATCCAATCCGCAGTGTGATTCGGCAAGAAAAGCAGAGCAAGATGATTTACTATTTTTCTTAACAAACTCGACTTTGCAACTAATAAAGATGCTGTTTTAGTGTTTTGTGCTTAATTGGAAGTTTGTTTAACTCTAAGTTTTTTTGTGGTGCCTGTGAACAGTGTATTAACTGGAGTCGACCGTACTAAGATTTCCGCATGCGCCAAAGAATGACAGGTACTAGTAGTTGATATTAATTCAGAACCTTACTCTGCAGCTTCTCTTGTATTTCAATGTGCTGCTTTGGCATTCTGTTGTCCACTTACCAGGTAAGTTTTGGTTTCTCGTGCCTACCTTGCCCTCGGAACTTTCTTTTCCAGAAATGGATGTGACAGTTTTGTAGCAACATTTACATTACGGTAGCATTTCGAGCCTTCAGCGTGGCGGTGCCGCCAGGCTGTCACGAGGTTGGTCGTGTGGTTGGTCACGTGGTGTGGAGCAGCTGCCAGCGGCGTGGCGCCGTGGTTGATCACATAGTTCGTCACATGACGAGCCACGTGGTGCAGAGCAGCTGCTGCTGCCGGCGGCGTGGCGCACCGGCGAAACCGAGCTGCCACAGCTGTGCACATGCGCCGTGTCAAGTGGGACTAAGATGAAGAAGGAAGCGCCCAGCGAAACGGAGCGGCGAAAAACTGACTTAGCAATTCAACTGAGCAAGTTCCACTCGGCCAGCTGCAGCTATCGCGTCACTCCAGGTTTAACCAGAGCTAAACCACCGCCAATTTTTTATAACAAAACAAATAGAACCCACTTGCTGTTTCCTTGGAACTCGTGACATGTTTATTATGGCATCTTATAATGACATAGCACCGACATGTACATGCACATGCTGTGCAAGCACCATAGCCGCACCGGCATTCCTCAGCACAGATGCGGTATGGTTAAATCCCACTGCAACGAAATTTATGGGACCAATAAAAAGTTTTGCTTAAGTGGAAACTTCGTTGTCGTCAAATCAGGCCAGTGCATCAATCAGATTGGACTGGATAATGCGTGAACGGCAGTTATTTCCGAAAATGTGCCAGCTTCGGTCTTTTGCAGTCACAAAATCAGCGCTGTAGCTTCGTTTTCATAGTACTCCATAAATCCCGAAAAAATGAACGTGTTCAGGCATTTAATGCAGCCGCTAAACTGGATGTCAAAGTGCATATTTTTTTTTTTCGCATGTTACTAAAGCACTCTTTCTCATTGTGCGAGATACAGTCGAACCCGGATATATCGAACCCGCATATTTCGAATTATTGGCTATATCGAACACACAGATTACCCCCTTGAAAATACTATGTAAAAGTATAGGACAATTGCATAGTATATCGAATTCCATTTTCGTTGGACATTCGATATATCGAACGGCGCGCTGCGCCGCGCCCCTGGAAGGTGCGTTTTTCCCAAAGACATTCGTGTCCGGTCCTGAGAGGTAAACTTTTCCGCAGAGTCAGTCAGCAGGCTCCTCCTCTGCGCATGCGCGGCCGTCGCCTAGCGACGGAGACGCAGAGCCTTTCCCCCGTTCTTGCGCCCCACCGGTGCGAGCTCTCTCGCTCCTCCTCTACTGCCGGCGTGTGCATTGGGCAAGGGCATTGGAGCTCATCGAAGAGAGTGCGCGGCATGGAGACGCGGCGACGTTTCCAAGCCACGCTTCCTGGGAAAAGGGAGAGAGAGAGAGAGTGAAGGGTCGAGGCAAAGGGCAGACGAGAGAGCCAGAGAGGGCTCAAAAAACGAACATAGCGCCTTCGACGGCATATTCCGCCGATCTTTTTCCCCGCTCTCTTCTTTCTTTTCCCTTTGTCGTTCCTTCGCAGCCCCGTTGACTGTCGCTCGAACAGGCTTCGCTCGGACTGCTCCATCTGCACATTGTGCGTGTTGTTGAGCGTACCTCTGTTTCAACGTGCCGTGTGTAGCGTGTGTGATTGCAGTCATCTGGTGAGCTATGGCATCCGCGGACATAAAAAAGAGGAAGAATCTGGACTTTGCAAGAAAGCTTGAAGTAATCCGGCATCTCGAGAATGGAGAAAAGAAGTCCTCCGTGGCAGACGCATTCGGCATTCCGCGGAGTACTTTAAGTACGTTGTTAAAAAACAAGCAGGACATCAAGCTTAAAGCAGGTGAGGAAAGTCGCTCGGGAGCGTGTCGTGTGCGCCCTGCTGCTTTTGACAAAGTGGAGAAGGCACTCTACACGTGGTTTCTTGAAATCCGAGCGAAAAATATTCCCGTGGATGGCCCGACCTTAATCGAAAAGGCCAAATGGTTTGCTACGGCTTTTGGCGAAGAGAACTTTGCGGTGGCACTGGATGGCTGCAACGGTTTAAAAACCGCCACGGCATTGTAGGAAAGGCCATTTCAGGCGAAAGTGGGGCTGTCAGCAGCCAGGAGATGCAGCAGTGGCTTTCTGAGGAGTGGCCGAAGATCACTGAGAAGTTTTCGCCTGCAGAAATCTTTAATGCAGACGAAACTGGTCTCTTTTGGCAAATGTTGCCGAATAAGACACTCGCTCTTCGTGGAACCACATGCCACGGTGGTAAAATGAGCAAAGTGCGTGTGTCGGTGCTGCTTGCAGCTAACATGGACGGCTCGTGCAAGCTACGGCCATTCGTGATCGGGAAGAGCAAGTCACCGCGCTGCTTCAAGAACTGTAAACAGCTTCCCATCCGCTACGGCTGTAATAGGAAGGCCTGGATGACACGTCAACTTTTTGTTGAATGGCTGCAGGCTTGGGACGCTGAGTTGGGCAAGTCGGGCCGCCGAGTTTGCCTTCTGGTAGACAACTGTTCGGCCCATCAAACAACTTGCAAGCTGCAGCACATCGAATTGAAGTTTCTCCCGCCGAACACCACAGCGAGACTGCAGCCCCTCGACCAGGGTATCATAAAGGCATTCAAGGTAGGCTATCGGAAGCGACTTATTCAACGGCTCCTCATAAACCTCCGCATGGGAACCGATCTCAAGATTGACCTGCTTGGCGCGATCCAGATGATTACCGGCGCTTGGGGCGACGTGAAGCAGGCCACAGTAGCCAACTGTTTTGGCAAGGCAGGCCTTGAAGTGGCCAGAGATGAATGTCCGGAAGCTTTAGATGACGATGAGTGCTTGGAGGACGCGTTCCGCGACTTGTCCAATTTTTCCGGCACCGTCCCGCCCGAAGTTACTGTTGATGATTTCATTAACGCTGACAGCGAAGTTCAAGCAGTAGCCGACCTCGCTGATGAGGACATTGTGGCCGGAATAGCTGGCGTTCAAGACAGGGATTCCAGCGACAACGAGGGCAACTGTGTTTTCGAAGAAACGCGTCCGTGCACAGCCACTGAACTGGCGTCAGCGTTCAGCCTGATTCGGCGCTGTTGCGGCGAAATGGAAGGCACTGGGCTCTCGCACCTAGACAGTCTCGAGAAGATTGAAACTAGTGTTTTAAACTTCATTTCCCAGAAAAAAAAACAGCCCAAAATTAGTGATTTTTTTTCCGTGAAATAAAGCGCTTTCATATTGTGTGCACATGCTATGTGATTCGTGGCTGTTCCAATTGGTAAGCCACTATTTTTTATGATCGCGAGTGCTTTTTTGGCCTATATCTGTATATCGAATTTTCGCTATATCGAACTATTTTCCGATCCCCGTCGAATTCGATATATCCGGGTTCGACTGTATTGCACTGAGACTGCTGCCGACTGGTGCCGACAAAGCGTGCACGTTGTTGAGTTGAGGAAAGCAGGACCAGCGACCGAGTGTTCGCCTGCCCGGGTAATAAACCGGTCGCTGGTCCTGCTTTCCTCAACTCAAAATGGTGTCAGAAGTATCTCAATTTCCACGGTGAGCCGGGGCCATGCGGTCACCTACTACTTTGCTTACGGTGGTATACGTCAAAGCAGCATCTCCGGCTTGGACCACTTAGCTAAACATGGCGGGGGCCGACGAATCAGTCCTACCGCCCGCAATTTTCAGCAGGCTAAAGATCAGCCTTCGCTGTCACATGCTCCTCGCCAGCTGTATGGTCCCGATGGGCAGCTTCTCGTAGCCAAAGGCACAGCACGTCTTCAGCTCGCGTACCGGGGACGCCAAACAATCCAAAACGTCTATGTGCTGGAAGATGTTAAAGCTCCTCTACTAGGAAAACCTACCATCAGCGACTTGCAGATTTTAACCTTCGCCAGTGCCATCGCAAGGAAGATGAGCCCAAGAGACGAATTTCCTTCACTGTTTCAAGGACTTGGCCAGCTGCAGAGAGAGCTCCACATTCGCTTGCATGAAGGAGCAAAGCCATTTATTTGAGCTCAACTCACCGCATACCAATTCCGCTCTACACGAAAACAAGGCTTGAACTACATCGAATGGAAAGCATCGGCGTCGTATCACCTGTCGATGAGCCGACCGAATGGTGTGCGCCTATGGTGGTAGTCCTAAAACCAACCGGCGATGTTGGAATTTGCGTCGACTTCACCGACCTCAACCGTCACGTCTTCGAGAGTGGCATCCGATTCCCTCTGTTGAGCATACACTTGGGCTGCTCCATGAAGCAAAGGTGTTTTCAAAGCTCGATGCCAATTCAGAGTTCTGGCAGATACCACTGAGTGAAGACAGTAAGAAGCTCATCACATTCATCTCGCAGTTCGGGAGGCTCAAGAGTCAGAGCCATCAGCAAAACTGTTGCAGACGGCTGTGCGCCTGATCGCATTTAAATCCGAAAGCATTATATGGTTATGTCGCGTCAGCACAAAGTGTCTGCAAATTTTGTCCGCACAGTTATGTTGTTCTGTGGAGATAAATGTGCAAAAGATTGATTGTGTTAGGTAGTACGTGAGTAGATCTTGAAACGGGAAAAGCTTAGTGAATGAATTGTAATTAGTTAATTACATTGAATTAATGGAAATAAATTGTGTTTGAAGCAGGTGTTGTGTGACTGATTCAATGAAAAATGATGTAAATGCGTGAGAAAGCTTGCTTATTATAAAAACAGTAAAGAAAAAATTTTAAAACGTAAAAGAAATAAAAATAAAAATGTCAAAAAATAAGAAATAGATATATAGGTAGAAAGAGATGAAAGGGAGAGGCTTTCGCATTTCCTCTCTCAGGCAGACTCAAGTGCAATCCTGTAATCTTTTTGTTGTGCACATGTGTGCACAGTAATTCCAATTCTACAGAGAATGTCAACTCCACCATTGGAAGTACAAATAGTCTTTGGTGGCCATTTCTGGTGAAACCAAGTGAGATATATTTGGTTATTTGGATGCACAAAAGGAAAAAAAAACACCCGCTAACAAAAATTTTGAAGTGGAGCCTCGCTCCAAAATTTGTTTGTTTGAAGGGGGGGGGGGGGGGGGGGGAGGATATTAGCATTACCTCACATTTCTGGCTGACTTGGAATCGGAAATACTTGGTTGTGGCAGAAATTTCATTATAGCGCCGCTCATTGTAGCGGGATTTCAAACTTGCTGCTCCTCGGCGCGCTCTCCCTCCCCCACTCGTCCTCACCTCCTTTTTGTGGACCACAACACCAACCCACTTGACCGCAATCTCCGGAGTCGAGGCACCGACAGCTGCCGCTGTCGAAATTGATACCTTTGTTGTTTTCTCATCGAAAATTTCTTGCTGTTACCTCTCCCCCCCTTCTTCCCCTCTTAAGTTTGACCATGTAAAAGTTTCCCGCATGAATGCTTGACATGAATAAAAAGAAACTGAAAAGAGCCTTTTTTCTGGTGTGCACTGCAAAATCACCACTAGGTGGGCATCAGTGTGTGATCTGTGCTTTTGGTGCATTTGGCGTGTGCATTTTGGTGTGGCTTTCCTTGCCTCTACTACTGGCAGGGTCACCTTGCAACTGAGTACCCTGGACTTCTGTGGTCAGGTAATGGGCATGTCATGTGACCACCATGTGAGAGAATTCCCCTGCTCGTGCAGGCGGTGCGTGGAGGCCTGGTGGAGCAACTGCTGAACCTGTTGGGGAAGCCCTCGACCAGTGCCACGACCAAGGCTCACGCCGTCCAGGCACTCAAGGCCATGGCTGCAGACACGGCCAGTGGGGAACAGGTCAGTCAGAGTCTCTATTGCACCTCGCTGCTGGCCCCTGCAGTGCACAGATGCTGCGAAGAGGCATTTCATTCATTCATGTGTCTGCTTTGAATGCAGCGTTTGCCCTTCATATTGAGAGATCATGCACAACTATGTGCAGCTGTCACATCAAATAATTAAGAAATGCATGAGCTGTTTTATTTAGAAAGGGAGGCTTGCTTGTTGGGGAATTTTTTTGTGCTTTGTGGTCAATTGGAAGTTCGTTTAATACGAAGTTTTTTGTGGTCCTCATGAACTTCGCATTAACGGGAGTCGATTTTACACATTAAACTGTTAGTAAGTGGGAAGCCATTATGAGTTAACCAGTGAGCAAACGCTTTAGTTTCAGTGCTGGCTGAGCAGAGGACTAAGTGCAACTATGTCCTAAGCCTTCTTGACGGTGATGTTACATTTGGTCCTGATGTTGCCTGGCAGACAGCTGGTGGAATAATGTCTGAATAACCCCTCAAACATGCTGCGCATGTAAAAAAACAACACATCCACTCATTGGACTTGGTTTAGCCAAGGTAGGCTATTCAGAGCACCCTGCTTTGCACAGGTCAACAATGTGCTCAGCCAGTCCAGCATCTGGGCCGACTACAAGGACCAGAAGCACGACCTCTTCATGGCACCTGCGCCCACTGCTGGGTACCTTACTGGTGAGTGGCCATCACAGCACCGCTGGTGTTGTTGTCATGTAGATGTTCCTCGGCTTCGCAGCTTACTCATCAGTTGCACACATGAGGGCACTGTAGCAGTCACCGTTGTTGTGATGTCTGCACAGAAGATAATGAATGACAAAGGGAAGGTCCTCGTATTCCAGCTCCTGAAACTGCTGCACTCAGCTGCTGTTCACCTCACCCAGCCATGTCTCCCCCTGTTGCGTAATCAATACAGTACGCTACCGGTGTCATGAAAGCGTCCTTCAAAGAGGTGGAAAAAAAATACTGTTTAAGAGGAAACTAGGTTGTTCGGAGGAACAGGACAGGCATTTTTTTTCTATTTTTTTTCCCATCTGTCAGATACAAATTTGCAAAACCAACAAACCCTGCAATGCATCCTCTTGAGTCATCTTCCTAGGAGAATTTGGTTTGCTCACCAACCTCATTAGTTTTTGAACTTGACAATCTGTGCATATAGAGCATAAGCAAGGCACTCAGAGTTCATGTTTGGACATGTTGTATACAATACTCATCGAAGCCCCATTGACACTGCACTGTAGCATTTGCCACCAGGCACGGCTTGGCAGACACTGTTGGTGCATACATCAATTTAAGGGAACTGCTTCTTTGTGTCTGCTGCCGTGTCTAGCTCCACCAGCCAAACACTTCAGATTTCAACTACACTTCCGGAGAGACCTCCCACGTGGACCTGAAACCCCTCCACTATGCACATTCCATACACTGGTTCAACTCCCATAACAGGGCCTTGTCTGCTGCACTCAGTGGATATAGTATCCCTGTACAGGTGCCGAAACATCATTAAAGATTGTTGGCCAGTGCAGAAGGTTTTACTTGGAAGTACAGTAAAATCTCTTTGATAAGTTCCCGGGTCTTATGGTTTTCCAGTTCATACGCTCAAAATTGCAGGCGTTAGAAACGTCCCGTGGAGTTACACTATTTTTTCTCCTGGTTAATATGTTCCCGGATAACACATTTTCTTTCTACTATGTATAAAATTTCCACAAATTCATGTCGTATAATTTGTGTGGCGACCAACCGCACATGTGCAAACATATAAATGGGCCGAATATGAGAGTGTGCAACTTGAGCTGAAATGCAGAGGCAGCCACCCACCAGAGTGGCTTCTTTGCTGCGCTGTGGTGCAAGGAGGCAAAGCACAAACGCACACACGCAAAAAAATTGGCTGTGGTTCAACTACTGCTGAACCTGGTTAGAGAGCGAACTCTGTGGTATATCGAGCAAGTAGATGCGACTGGGCCTCTGTAACATTGAGCGCATTCCGCGCACTGGTTAGGCAGTGCACCCACCCTGCAACCCTGGCAGGCGACAGTTAATGGTTGGTCGGGAGAGGTTGGTCATCCAATGTGCCGTGGGTGTCTGCCACAGCATTGTCAGGTCTAATGGATACAGCCCACATCCTCTCTCACCACTGCCACTTACCACAAAGTGTGATTGAGGCGTCCACTGACCCAGGGAGCCAGTTATGCGCCTTTCCTTTCCTCAAAGCCATCGGAGTCTAGAACATTGTCAATGCCAACACATGGCACATCTGTCACTACTGCCAAGTAGGTTAAAGTGCAACTGAGGTGTCCACTTTCGCAGGGGTCAGGTTATGCGCCTTTCCTTTGCTTTCGAAGGAAATTGAAGATTGACGTCATCATTGATGTCATAATCTCATTAGTCTCATGTGGTAGGGCACCATAGTTATACCATGGCTTAGTCTTGGTTTGACCTCTGGCTCACTTGGAGGTCAACACCGCTAGCACCGTGAAATTGTTATGAGGTAGGATAGTGAAGCTTTTGCTTAAAAAAAAACTTATGCACTAAAGGTCGATTCACACGACGGACTGTTCACCCACAGACCTGATGTCAAGTGATGTTCCACTTCCGTCCTATGATGCTCCCACCTGGCCCGGTAAGGGGGAGAGACTGCACCGATCTCTAATCCGCTTGCACCTCTCCTCATCTTCATGCACATAGCCTTAAGTGGATTAGACGTACTCGGGGTCGCTCGTCATGCTAGTTTACGGACATTATTGTTGTACAGGAGTGAACCAGACGAACCGGAAATGGGATGTTACATGGTGTCTGGTTCGCAGGCCAGTGATCTGTCCCGTGAACTGGCCTTAATCTGCGAGGGTACTATTTCTGCAGGGACGCGACATGAAGAGGATAGATGCAGCAGCTTCTTCGTGGAGTCTAAGCGCTAGGGGCCGAAGCATTTGAGAACTACAACGACACACTTACATACGAGCAGATCAGGTCTGGGGAACGCAGCATGAGGCACAAGAACGTTGCAGCAGTCGGCTGCCGCAGTGGCATCCTTGGATTGCTTAGATGCAAGGGGGTGAAGCATTTGAAATTGAAGATTTCTGCATGTTTCGTCATTGCCGTCGAGGGACCGAGTGTGTTGCGAAGTTCATTCTGCATGTAAGATAACACAAATGTAGACCAAATTCTGCGAACACTAAATATGGAGCTGCTCAGACTTTGTGCCAAAAATGCTGATCGGCATTTTCATGAAGTAAAATTATCAATAAATGTCTTTGTACCTCATTCAACAGTTCCATTTCTAAAATTTAGGTGGTTTGGGTTATACTTTTTTCCGGATAACGCATTTTTTCCTAGCATTTTTAAAGATGCATCAACAAGGTTATACTGTACTAATGTACTAACACCTGCTTAACCTTGTGGACTCTGGCAGCACCAATTTTCTTGTTCGTTGAATTCTTGTTGTAGCCCGATATGTGCAACAAAGTTATGTGACAAATTTCATTATTTCGCTTCTCCACAACATACCGTATAAACGCAAGTAAGGGACGCACCCATGTATGGGGAGCACCTTGTTTTCCCATAGGAAATATTAGAGAATAATAATATCCCTGTAAGGGCTGCGCCCAAACTTTCCATGACCCATGCTGGAGTAGCCTTTCAAATACACACCTCATGAAATACACGCGCCATGGCCTCTGCGATCAGCTCTGGCTGTGAGCAACGGTGCACTTGATCGTGGAGGCCACGTGTGCGTGCACAGGAGCTTCCAGGTGCCACCCACGGATGGTGCTTGAGGGCACGGCTCATTATCATCATCGTCAACTTTTCCTCCGTCATGAGCTGCTGCGATCCATATCGGCATCAATATCACCAGCTCCGGCCTTTTGTGGCTGTCAAAGGCACGGGAGTTGTGGTAGCGTCTTAGTTCACTGTAGTTGCAGCTTTTGCGTGCTGCTGCTGGGCGTTGCAGTTTTAGCATGATGGGAAGCACATTAATAGCTACGCAGCTGGGAGTTTGCTTTGAAACAGCAAGTTTATGGCAGGCAGAAAATTTGACGTGGCCGAGAAGTGAGTCCGACAAAGGTGCAACCTAACGGATGCATTGAAGAGTACAAGCTACAAAAAACGCGCTTTTGGAGGCAAGCCGTGCAAGTTTCTCGAACTGGAAGAAGAGCCGCTCTGCTAAGTGATGAAGTGCGGAACAACAGCTATGCATTGACAGCGAACTTGCTGCGTGACGAGAGCACAGCACCAGCTCGGAGTCGGAATACTCCGCGAGTGACGACTGAACGTTGAATAAATGCCGCTCATTCCCTGATTGGTGTGTTTTTACTTACAAAAAAAAAATTTGTTTTGCACATCACATATATGGGCCACACCCTGAAAATTGTCCTTCAAATCTGAAAAAGTGCGGCCCTTACATGCGTTTATTTGGTCATTCTCTGTCCCGAACACCTTACTTCAGCGTCTCTTTTCTTATCCTGTTTGTTACCATAACTGGACCACTTGTTATTTATTGTCCTCATCTAGTGCTCGCCCCAAGTTGGTTTTCGTCTATTAATTTTAGCTCAGAAATTTTAGACTTGCATTTGGTTTTCTATCTGTGGTCGTTTATTATTTTTTTATGGAGTCTGCCGTTAATAGACACCGCATGCAGGGGCGGATTTATGGGTCACTCTTGGAGAGGGCAGTGTGGGGTTGACATGCCCCTGGGACCCCCCCCCACAGCCTTAGCTGTGGGGGGTGTCTGCATAGCTTGCATGAAATGACCGTATAGTTTGCATGAAATGATGTCATGATCACATGACCAGATATAGCAGTGGAGCCCATCGATTTGGCCGCCAAACAGCTTCATAAATGTCGTAAAGTTCTTTATGGACAGCGTTTTAAGTCAATTGTGCACTTTTGTTTACCATGTATCCTGAAGCTGGAAACCATAAGTCAATGCAGTTGCAATTGTGTGCCTGTCAGTTTGCAGCTAAAAACTGACATGGCCCATGCTGCCATACACTGATTGACAGCTTTAATATAGCGCAACCTCCACTTGTGTTTCCACCCGCAAAGCCGTTATGGTATACTGACATACCATATTTACCTGATTCTGACGTGCACTCACAAAAATTGAGGCTCGAAATGGCATTCAGATGTGAAACTGAAAGCGTGCTATGCACTGCCGCAGCGTTATTACCATCTCAGCATGCCTGTTAAGCCTACTTGTGCTGGCAGTTGGCGTCATTGGCATCTTGGAAGCATTGGGCCAAGTATAAGTTGCCCTGCTTCTTACAAAAAAATTGACCATCTGAAATGGTGAGGCCAAGCTACGAGTGGTACAAGCCTGCCAGGATACGAGCTCCATGTATAAAAAAAAATAAAGAAATCGTAAGTTCACATACAAATCAGTTCCGCTAATGAAAATGCAAACTGCGCATTGTTTACCTGTCTCACTCCCGGAGGTGGTTACTTTCTCGCACGAGGGGTAGGTCGTTTAAGAGGAAACTTCCGGTTAGTCACTTTACTTCTGGTAGACTTTGGAGTACAGCATTGACCCGATTCCAACGTGCACCTTTTTTCAGGAAAAATAGGTCTTAAAATTGCATGCGTGCTAGATTCAGGTTACGAACTGAAACTGCCCCATAGCTGCTCATCACCATCGCCATTATGCAATGTGGCATCATCACCATCACCATTTTCACTTTGTGCGTCGCAAGAGCCATCTGCAATTGGTGCAGTGATGTCGTTGTTCCATCTGTAGGCTATCTCGTCCGAGAATGAGTGCAGCGGCCACAAAGACCCGTTGTTTGTGTCCGCCAGGAAAACGGCTTTAAGCTTAAAGTTATTCTGTGTGTGGAAGAGAGCGGCAATAAGGGATGCAGCCCGTCATTCTGGCATGCCAGAGACTTGTTTTTGCGGCTGGTGAAGACTGAAAAAGTCGGTATTTGAGTGCTAGACATCAAGCAAAGGCCTCCATGGTCCGCGATCAAGGAGATTTTGAAGATGAGCTGGCTGACTTCACGAGGCAGCTTGGGTGGATCACATGCTCGTGACCACAAAGGTGCTCAAGGTGAAGGCCCTTGAGCTTGCGAGTAATCAAAGCCTCTCAAGAAGCCAATTCAAAGCAAGCTGAAATTGGATTACAAGATTCATGAAGCTCAAAGTATTTTCGCTGCATAGGCGGACTGGTGTATGCCAGAAGCTGCCAGAGGCTTTCGAGGAGAAGCTGATTTCATTTCAGCGGTATATTCTATCTCTGCGACACAGCAACATATATCAACCTGGGCAAATCGGCAACGCCGACCAAACTCGTATTTCGATATGCCCACCGGTACCACAGTAGAGTTGACAGGTGTGAAACAAGTTCACTTGCTTACGTCCGGCAACGAGAAGACCCAGGTAACAGCAATGCTGGCCTGTACTGCAGATGGTGGCAGGTTGGCTTCTTGTATTCAAGTGCAAGACACTCCCCAAGTCTGTGAACTTTTCAAGAGGCGTTACAGTGTGCGCCAACAAGAAGGGTCGGGTGGACAGAGACCTCGTCATTGACTGGATAGACTGCGTATAGCACAAGAGGCCAGGTGCGAACTTGGGGTTCCGCTCTATGCTTGTTCTGGACGCCTTCAGGTGCCACCTAACCAGCGTGTCAAAGACAAGCTTGCAGCTTGCAACACGGACCTTGGGGTGGTACCGGGTGGAATGACCACGCAACTACAGCCACTGGATGTGTGCATCAACAAACCCATGAAGGACCACATTTGGGCGCTCTACTGTGAGTGGCTAACAAATGGCTGCCACACCTTCATAGCCAGCAATAGGCTGAAGCGTGTTTCAATCAAGGAAATGGTCAGGTGGGTGGCCGAAGCTTGGCTTGGGATTTCATCTGTTATGGTTGCAAAGGCATGCAAGAAATGTAGAAGTTGTAATGCTATGGATGGCACTGAAGACAAGACGTTGTGATCAGAGAGCGTTAAGGAGCTGTCTGAGAGCGACTGTGGATGAAGTTCAGGTGAATAAGCGGCCTTTTTCCACCTTAAAATATAACGTTTCACTTTTTTTTCCTTCCGCGGGAATTGCATGCATGTTAGAAGCGGGGCTTGTAGTTTTTTTTTCCCCGGTCACGGAAATATGGGGCACATGGGAATTAAGGCCTGCAATTTTTTTTTCCGGTTGCGTAAATTCGGTGCGCTTTAGATTCCGGGGTGCATTAGACTCGGGTAAATACGGTATGTGTTGTGCCGGAATCCAAAACTACGGAACAATTTGCAGTTCAGTTTGCCACTTACAGGCTAGTCAGCCGGACCACATGCAAGTGTGGAAGGTGATTGCCATTGTGTTATCGCTGTTGATCTCTTTGCCTTTAACTTATGGCCTTGCAGTTGCGATGCCCTTTTTTTTCTATTATTTGGTGCACTTCTTTTATCTAGAGCTGGTCATTGGTGCTGTGGCTTTTATGATGTTGCGGCCTAAGAGAAATAGCCGTGCGCCACAGAATGTGATGGGAGCATCCAGTTGTGCATTGCTGCCTGAGACCCCGCACAGTCTGCCTCACCAAAAGTCATGCTCTGGCCGCAGGTTCGGGCACGGCCATTGCCGGCTACCTGACTCAGGGCTCCAGCCAGCACATGCCGCAGACCCCGCCACCACTGGGCGAGAGCTGATGCCTCCTGGTGCTTAAGCAGCAACCCACACGTGCCTTCCACTGTGATGCGCGGCATCTGCCAAAAACCTGTTCCTATCTGGTCCAAAGCTGAAGCAGGGAAGTGGGAGGCGGGGGAGACCGGCGCTTGCAGGAATGCCACCTGGACGACGGAACCGGCTCCTGTGCAACACCAGGCAACGGCACTGGCTCAGAGCTTCTCTCGTTGCGTGTGTGCTTGCGTGCTGCTGGTTTTAACACTGTGGTGCACGTCCATGTTGTGATTGAACCTCTGCCACCGGCACCACAAGGTGGCATTGCAGCACTCACACTCGAGCGATGTGTTGTTTGTTGTTTTAGCTACAGAACACAGGCCACTGCCTCGCTCTCTCCCTGGTCAGTGCATTAAGTGGTTCACTGCTAACCACTGTGACAGAAGCGTGACGAACTCACAGCCATCGTCTTTAAGTGGGCAGCAGCAGAGCTTGTCTTTAAGTAGTTATGTTCTATTTGTCATGTTTAATGTCGTTACTTTTCCAACCTTCTTTTTTTTTCCATTTTGCCATGGCTCTTCTTAGTTTAAAATCAGGGGCTTTAATGTTAGCTGCTGCCACATCAAGAGAGTAGTTTTACAATGGGCGCCACCATGCGTCCGCTCTGTATATTTGTGTGTTCTTTTGCTATGAAAAGCCTGCGTTCGACGCTACTATAAAGTGCTGTTAAATGTCTTCGACCGGTTTGCAATAAAGACATTCCTCTGCTAGGCGTCTTTACAAGGCCTTCTATTGTATGCTCTGCAATTCGGAGACTGATGAGTCACACTGTTTTGTCGGGTGCATGCTGTCCCTTCTGCGTAGTACAGGATTGATGTCTCTTTGAGGAAAAGAGATACTGGTGAAAAACCTGTTGTTGTGGTATACCTGCTAGAGCTTTTTTTTGTGTGTGTAAATGGTGTTGATGGTGGTGGGGCAGCATGTTGTAACCAAAAGTGCCTGCCTGCATTACCATTGCAGTAGCCATACTACAGGTGCAGCCGGCCTTTATGCTGGGTAGGATAGATGTGAGCCATCATGGACCATGAGCAATGAGATCTCATCTCTCATCTAGAGTTTAGTGGCTTAATATTGGTCTTAAAATTCACCACTTGCTTTAAATAGTTTTCAGTCCTACACTTGTAACCTCATGCCACCTCTCTGCTTTTGAGTGAGCAATCTTCCAATCGCTTTCTGCTAACTTCCACCGCCGATTTATTTACATAACCATTGTTATCTCTAGGGAGAGTGACTGTGCTTGCATCGACATCTGAATGGGTACCATCGCATTTGAGTGTGTGGTGTTGAGTTTCTACAGATTTGCCACACATTTGTGTTATCTTCGTTAAATTTCTTTTTGTAACTGCGCATTCTAGGACACCCTGATCTAGCTTCAAAGAGAAGGGCACTGCCTCTTGAGTTATCATGGAACGTTTCCTTCCTGATCTGCTTCTCCAGTATGGATATAGTTCTACACTCTGCTTCTTTTTCACTGAATTAATCCAGTCTTTACCTTTCGCTTTTTTTGTTTTTACCTTTCTCCATCCTCTTGCCCTGCATAGTTACTGATTAGTTGGCCAGTTCATTTCTGCCATTCCGAGCCAATGCTCTTTCTGTATAGGTATTTAAATACCTTAGCTGCCCACTTATTATCGTCCAATTTTTCCAGGCGTTCTTCATATAGTATTTTACTCTGAGTTTCCCTTGCTTCGAACGATGCCCAGCCCATTTCCCCTTGCACTGCCTTGTTTGTGGTTTCCCCATGGGCACCTAGTGCTGATCTTCCAATAGCTCTCTGATTTACTTCCAATTTCGACTGAACTTCTTCAGAAGCGCATTCCCGAAAGTAGGTCCTGGCACCATTGTTGCTTTCCAAATGTCAGCCCAGTGGTGCCGTCGGAACGGGAACAATTTTTGTTTTGTTATAGGTGTGATGAGACGAAGCAAAAGCTTAGTGGCCCATTTACAGCCGGTGAACGTGCTGAAATCAGCAGTAACGATGACAAATTCAGTCGGAGGCGAGAGGTCTTGCTTTGGAGGGGGCCGCCATTTTGGAAACGATGTTTGAATGCACACAAGAGTCACGCATGCTAAAGTCAGGAAATTGTCTGTGCAGTGCGAGCGTACGTTAAGGCTAGATATGAAATTGTGTTTGGCACTTGCGCACTATAAAGCACGCTATCCCATATACCCATATGCCTATTTTATACTGACACATTACTCTGCAGTGTTGGAACATCGCTTGTGCACTCATCGCAACTTTTGTAGTGTTGCAGGTAGCTACTGAGATGGAGTATAGAAGAGAGCTTTTTTCGGCATAGCATTGTCAACGGTGTAGTACATCAGAAAACAGCTAAGACGTGCTAACTAGTAGGATGGTTATCTAATATTAAGTAGTTAACTTTTTAACTATTACTGTTAAGCTTCTTAATTATTGAAAGGTGTGTGGCCAACCATAAGTAATATCTATATCAGTTATTAGAATTTCAAAAACGCGGTTACCCTCAGCGCTGTGGCCCAACAAATTTTGGCTACATCGTGCCAAAATACATGTGCTTTCGAGAAGCTTGTAGGCAAAGCATCCTCTCCATTGCACGTACCTCGTTGAAATGGCCAAAATTTGTTGGGCCACAGTGCCGAGGGTAACCGCTTGTTTGAAATTCTAAAAGCTGAAATGGATATTACCTATGGTGGGCTACACGACAGCTATTCAGTATTAGTTAACCAGCCTGCTAGTTAGCACATCTTAGCTGTTTTCTGATGTACTACACCCCTGACAACGCTATGCCGAAAAAAGCACTCTTCTAACTCAAAAAGCCTATTTTTAAAAATTGTGGAAAGTGTTAGGTAAAATTCCCTGTATGTCTGCAGTACACACTAAACAATACTCATCAGAGCCTCACTACCGCTCCACCGTAATATTTGCTAGCGGACTGCATATACTTCAATTTAGCGGAGCTCTGCCTTTGTCTTCAGTTTTGCGTGTCGTGCAGTGTCTAGCTCCACGACCCCAACTCCCCAAATTTCAAATGAGACTTCTGGGAGAACCACTGCCCACATGGACCTCAACCTCTGGACCATGTACAGTGCCATTCTGCAGTAAATTCTAGTAATGCGCAATGGAAGCTTGTCCACAGCTCCCATACAAGCTTGTTTCAACTTCCCATAAGGCCTGTCCTCACTTAGGGCAAACAGTAGCCACTGAGTTGAATTTTCATTAAAAAATTATTGGTCGGCCTAAAGGTTTTATTGGAAGTAATAACACTTGTGTAACCTGGTGGATTCTGCCAACTCATTTCTTGAGTTCTTATTGCGGACTGAAATGTCCAAGGAAAAGTTACCTAAGTGCCAAATTTTCTTCTCTCCACATAAATCATTGGCCCACTGCTATCAGCTTTGTGTTTCTATTATTGGCATCCAGTGTGTTACCTGCGAGATTACTGGTTATTTATTGTCATCTGTACTCCGTCTGATTACCAAAGCTGCATGAAATTATAGTCTGATACAACTTATGTCTGCAGTGAAGCTCCTCCCACATTCATCAGTGCGGCACAGAATTCCCCCATGACAAAAAAGTAGTCTGTTGTTTAAACTTTTCGTGTTACCTAAACAATTGTTTTAAGAAGGTAATCAAATGAAAAAAGGTATAAGGTCTAGAATTATGATACCTGGCTTGTCTAATATAGTCAAACATTAGAAAGTTGATTTCATTTACTATTGTGATTGGCCTAGTGTTCGCAACTGTTGTTTTATTAAGTTGTATCCTATTACAGCGCAGAGGCGACGTACATTCGCGTTACGTACTTATGCGTACGTTAAAGTCATGGTGTAAAGAAAGAAGAGAGGAGAAGCGGTTACGCCACATTTCATAGCGAGAGCTACACTACGCCAGCTCTTCGAGCCTTCAGCGTGGCACCCCTTGGGCTCCGTGGCGAAGCGTGGCACCCCTTGAGCTCTGTGGCGGCGCCTTGGTCACGTGGTGCGGAGCAGCTGCTGTTGCCGGCGGCGCGCTCTGGCGAAACCGAGCTGCAGCAGCTGTGCAGAGGGGAAGAGGTGTTGCAGCTGTATAAGTAGGCGGCTCGGCGGAGCCGCCGGGGCAAAGATAGAAAGCGGAGGAGAGAACGAGCTCTGCTCGGCGGCTCTGAAAGAAGCCAGGGCTCGGCGTTGGAACGAAACCAAGAGGAGGCGGTGAGCCGAGGAGACGGAGGAAGAGCGTGCGATACACCTCGATAAGCGGCGTAAGAACGACACGGTTCGGATGGCGCGCCTAGCCGCCGATAGTGAAACCACGTCCAGGGACGGTGAGGAAGGAAAGCCCAGCGAAACGGAAAGCATTAATCTTGTAGAAGAGTGCTCAACAGTTTTCGAAGAAGCCAAGGCTTAGCAACGGAACGAAAACGAAAGGAGGCGGCCAGCTGAGGACACGGAGGAAGAACGTGCGATATGCCTCGATGAGCGGCCTGAGTACATCATCAGCGGCGTAAGAGCAACGCGGCTAGGAAGGCGCACCTAGCCGTCAATAGTAAATCCGCGTCCAGGGACGAAGATGAAGGAACGCCCAGCGAAACGGAGCGGCGAAAAACAGACTTCGCGATTAGACTGAGTGAGTTCCACTCGGCCACCCGCGAGCTTCACTGAAGGTTCACAAACAATCCGTTCGGCAGTGTGTGTGGGATGCGCAAGAGATTGTGGCATAAGAATGACTTGACTCCGGTGAGGGAATTCATGCATGGCACTCTAAGTATGGCCTTTTCTGATTGGGACGAGGTGATGCTGCAGGGAGTTAAAGTGTGTAACACGTGCAGAAGCAGCCTTTGTTTCGAGCGGGTACAGATACCCTCCTATGCCGGCTGGTTTGCCACCGTTAAACAGCGTAGCGGAACATCTTATTTTCCCCGCGCATACCGTTTGTTCAGATCAGAAGGCTTATGAACTGGAGAAACGGCCAGTGCGGAATCAAGGGTCTGATCATTAACGTTCCCGTTGAAATGGACCAAATTCTAAAGCAACTGCCTAGGAACATTGACGACCAGCGTTTTGTGTTCGTAAACATCAAGCGACGCATGTTTGCGAAGACAGTGTACTTGGCCGACGAGGTTTCCCGAGAAGTTCTCTTGCCATGGGTCGAAGTCCTTCGAGATTCGCCGCTATATCGGCATTACGGTACAGACATTAACGTCGCGAAGTTGGAGACGCTATGCAACGATGCAGTTTTCGAGGGTAGCACTGAATACGAGGTGGTGATGGAGGAGAGTGAAGACTTGGTTTACCTGTCGGAACCGCCCGCCGAAGGCGTGGCTTTAACACTGGATCAACATGCGATGGTGTACGACGAAGACTTTACGCTGACGATCGCGCCGTGTGAAGGAAAGCGTCCCGCAATCATTCTGTATGACGCTCATGCCGAGGAGCTGTCGTTCCCCCAGATTTATCTCGGACACGCCAGGAACATCTGTCTGGCGGCTAAACCGACGCCCTTCATGATGGCTTCGTCCGAGATTCGCCGCGGGGATAGGAGAGGCGCTCTGCCGATGCACGTGCTATACATGGCGATGAAGATAATCAGGCACCGCGTGTGCGGTCACATGAACGTTATGTTCAGGAACAAAGGTGAGACAAAATTACGCGCCGACACTGAGTGTGTGGAAAAGGTTCGCCAAATGATTGAGCGAGGCATGGGTTTCATGGACGGTGCGCCGAACAATATATGCAATACTGGCACATGCGTAAATCGGAGCTCCGCCATGAATCGCCAGCTCGGTATGCCGACGGTCTTTGACTCTGTCGGCATCCGAAGTGCATTGGCCTGACCTCGATTTGCTGCAACGGTTAAAGGTCAGGCCCGCTGACGTGAACGTTGACGTTAATGAGATGGGGAGACAATGTGCTGCAACGCTGGTGAACGATGATCCCGCCACGTGTGCGACTTACTTTGAGCACATGTTGAGGATTATAATCTCCGTACTGTCGAACAAGCGTCCGAGTCCGTTTAAGCCTAACCACGTGGTCGAGCACTTTACGAGTAGAGTTTCGGCATAGGGGAAGTGCGCACTTGCGGTTGAACGAGGCGCCCAACGAAGCAGTTGAAAATGACAACATACCGCTCAATGTGGCCATGGCCGAAGGACTTCTGAGCGTCGATCACGTAGCGCTGGATAGACCGAGATGTCAAGAGCACCAGCACAGTCACACCTGCTATAAGGGTAACCGCAAAACTTGCCGGTTTCACGCCTCGTTCTGGCCGATGCCAAAGACCAAGGTTCTGACGCCGTTCGCCGCACCACCCGAAGAGTCTAAGCGATAAAGAATCTTCAAGGCCAAGCGAGACGCCTTGCACGAGGCGCTGGACACTACAGAGTACCTGGACATGAAGACTTTATGTGCAATCACCGCGGGATTCGAAACTACGACGAATACGAGACGATCATCCGGACGGGTCGCGTCCGCCCGACGCTTCTGCTCAAACGTGGGGTCGACGAGAGTAAGGTGAACCCGTCCAACCCGTGGATAGCCTCTGTCTTGGGATCCAACATGGACCTGCAAGTTATACTTGACGCATGCGCGGCATACGTGGTCCAGTACGTCAACAAGGCCAATTGGGGCATTTCGTTTCCGAGCCGGGCCACCAAGAAGATCATCGTGGAAAATCCGGAGGCCGAACTGTCGTATGAACAAGCCCTTCGAAAGTTTGGCGTCCAGATGATAAACGCCATCGAGATGTCGGCGCAAGAAGCCGCGTGGATGCTACTGAAATTTGACATGAGTAGCACTAGCCGAGACGTCGTGTTTGTCAACACCCTCTGCCCCGAAGAGAGGACCAATAATAATTAATAATTGGTTTTTAGGGAAAGGAAATGGCGCAGTATCTGTCTCATTTATCGTTGGACACCTGAACCGCGCCGTAAGGAAAGGGTAAAGGAGGGAGTGAAAGAAGAAAGGAAGAATAGGTGCCGTAGTGGAGGGCTTCGGAATAATTTCGACCACCTGGGGATCTTTAACGTGCACTGACATCGCACAGCACACGGGCGCCTTAGCGTTTTTCCTCCATAAAAACGCAGCCGCCGCGGTCGGGTTCGAACCCGGGAACTCAAGTCTAGAAAAACAAAGGAGCAGAGGGACGAGGAGGGATTGGTCTCGACCAGTCGGGACATTTGGCACAAGAGTCCGGTGGAAAAGTACGAGGAACGACCCCCCGACATGGAAGACGCCACGTTCGCTGAATTCATGACCGATTATACAACACGACGAAGACCGCAAAGCGCACCAGAACGGCCATCCTGAGGTGCAGAGACTACGGGTTGGACGACCCGGTAAACTATAAGCGGGAGCACGTCATGCTCTACCTTCCGTTCAGGAAAGAGATTGACATTCTGGATGGCAACGCGTTCGAGAGAGACTTTTCCGAGAATTGCGAGAGATTCATGGAGGTGAACAGCAGATACACCAGTGATGTAACCACGGCCTACTGCGAAAACTTCATTCATTTAGCGAGGGACAAAGAGGTGTGGAGGCGGAAGAAGAAGCCGTCGCCGTTACTACGACTACTAATGCCGAGTGAAGTGTGACGGCCGTTTCCACCGTGGTCGAGACCAACGACGGCATCGATTTAGTTCCGGAAGAAACGACGACCAGCGTCGTCGTCGTGGCGGCGTGCCCTGCCGTTAGGCGGCTGGAAGACTGCACGAGTCTCGAGGACTTCTGTCGGCGAATGAGGCTGGTGAAACATCCCCAAGGCATGCTAATCGAAGAAGTGATACACCGATTCCGAATCCAAGCCGCTGCAGATCTTTACCGGACCGGCCGGGTGTGGAAAGACTTTCACGTTATGTCTCGCCATGGACGTGTACAACCGCTACTGCAAGAGTCGGAAAGTTAACTATGGCGACGGGGAAATTTCCGGCGTCAACGCGTGCGTGTGCCCCGACAGGTAAGGCGGCCGTCGCTGTGAACGGAGTGACGGTCCATTCCGCCTTCAAGATAATCATCACTAACGGCTGGCACAAGAAGGGGCTGTCGACCGGCGATTTGAACACGTTTCGCACTCTCTTCCGGGACGGGCGATGTGTGACAATCGACGAGGTTACCATGCTGTCTGCCGACTTGCTCAGCCAGGTGGATAGGCGCCTCAGGGAAATTCGGCCGGACCGGATCGATGCAGCAGCCGTGTGGTGGCTTCGACGTGATCATGTGTGGAGACATGAGGCAGCTGCCCCCGGTCAGAGCGAGCGAAGTCTACAAGAGGCCGGCCGCAGCCGTGTATAACATGGTCGTACTGGCGTGGCACCACCTGGGCTATACTTTCCCCTCAGTCAAGTTGTGCGCCAGAGCGACGCCGTATTCTCGCTGCTAACCAAGATTGGCGACGGTCGTGCGCTCACCGACCAAGAGGTCCGGCTGCTGAACTCTTGTTTCGTCACTCAGGAAGAGGCGAGCGCCAAGTGCAGCGACGCCGTGCAACTCTACTTAGTAACACGGACGTTGACACCTACAACGAGAGCATGGCCGAAGGAAGTCGTAACAAGGTCGTACACGTCTACGGCCACCGGTCTCCGGCCGAGAAGAGACTCGCGCTCGAACGAATGCAGGGGCTCAGTCACATCGAGAGTGGAAACTTGCCGGCCTCGGTTACGTTCTGCCTCGACAAACCGTACATGCTTCTCAAGAACGTCGACGTGTCTGACGGTCTGGTCAACAGTATGGTTGGCACTTCACAAGAGCTGGAGTATAACGTTCAGGGAAAGGTGTGTAGACTGTGTGTTGAGCTGCCCGCCTAACGTTGGCCTTGTCGCAAAAGCCAAGCTCGCCCGTCAACCCGGTTGCAAGCGGAGACACACCGCTTGGATGCCCATCGATCCGACCTCTATGCAGTTTAAACTGAAGGTCAAGAACGTAGCACATGTCCGTCTAGCGAACTCAGTTTCCGGTCGTACCGGTCAGTGCGATGACCGTACACGTCACAGGAAGGAACGTTCGACGCCGTCGTCTACTACTATGTCGCATCACACCCGCAAAAGTTGGTCTACGCGGCCCTCAGCCGGGTGACTAGCCTAGACGGCCTTTACCTCACCAACAAGGAGGGAACACACGAGTTTCTACACCCGACGGCCAATCCGGACAGGGCGGTGCGCACCGAGTTTGAGAGGTTGGAGCGCCACCCGCTATACACTGCCTGCGACCGATGCAAGAGCCTTCTGGATAACCATAGCCTCACAGTGGCGACACTTAACGTTGTGTCCATCACAAGCCGAGGCCCGTGTACTGTGCGATGTCAGTGCACGTTAAAGAACCCCAGGTGGTCTAAATTTTCGGAGCCCTCCACTACGGCGTCCCTCATAGCCTGAGTCGCTTTAGGACGTTGAACCCTCACAAATCAAATCAAACCATCACAAGCCACGGGCAGAGATTCTCTACTCATCGCTGTTCACGTGCTTGTCTTTACCGAAACGGGAGTCGTTGAAGATGCGGCCGCGTTGCTCCCGGGATTTAAACTTGTCGCGGCCAGGCGGGTAGAACAGGTGCGAAACGCCGGGGTATGCGTCTATGTCATAGAGCGTGTTCACGCTTTCCGACTAATTCTGACCGTGCTCGGTGAACATGGAGAAACGGCATGCGTCAAACTCTGTGAAAGCGGCATCGTTGTAACCGGTGTGATATACATATCTCCACAGGCCACTGCCGAAACCGGCCTACACGTCGTGGCTAACGGGCTGCCTAGTCATGCCGAACGAGAGTTGGTCCTTCTCACGGGCGATTTCAACAAAGACCCTAAGAGAGACCCGACGTTTCTACAAGGCGCAGAAGAACGGTTTAAACTTGAGTAAACATCAGCCGACGACCACAACACGGAAGCAGCCTGGACTTGCTTCTTCTGCGAAACTCTGCGGATTCCACCCACGTCGTCGACAGAGTTGAAACCAAGTCGCACTACTTCACCGACCATCGAAGTCTCTTCATTGGCATAAATAAAGTTCATGAGCCGTTACGGGATTCCTATGTGCGCAAAGCCACTGTGTCTTCACTTTCAAGCCGAACCTAAGAGTATAGCCAGGCAGATGTAGCTCTCGTGTCACTCCAGGATTAAATAGAGCTAAACCACAGCCAATTTATTTGAAGCTGGCTCCTACTTGGCCGCCGTCTCGGCGCGCTTGCGCAGCAGACGACGCTGCTTCACCCAGCGTTACTATTGGCTGCGCTGTCAGCCAAACACTCCCAGTAGTCTTTGCGAAAACACATGACTACCGGCACACTTTTTGACGTGCAGCTCGGATAGTGAGGGCCTCTCCTAGCAGTAGGCAGACGCAGCCGCTAAATGCGTCCCCCGAGAAGAGGCTCGGCGGCCTCGACGTCAGTATTCAGCTGTACACGCATCCGAAGCAGAAACCGCTACACGGGTGTTTGCGGGAAGGCTAATTTTCAAAAATAGGCTTGTTAAGATAAAGGTAATTATTTCGCGATCATGGCAACGGCACTGGCGGACGTCATAAAACGTGTGAGATAACTTCGTTACTATTGTAATGAAATACAATCTAAAGAGAATTGTAGCAGGTCGTCAGGGGAGCCAGAAGTTATTAGATGTGGGAAAAAAATTGCAGGATTGCGCTTACGTCTGCTTATGATTGGAAATGCGAAAGCCTTTCCCTGTCCTCTGTTTCTCCCTCCATTTTTCATTTATTTCCTTTCATTCTTGTTATTTTATCTATTTTTTATTTCTACTTAATTTTTGATTTGTTGTGTGTTTATTATTTTTGTTTACTTTTTATTTTCCCATATTTCTGGTTGTTTATTTAATTACATATATGTTGGTCATTAATGGTTCCTTAATCAACTTTTACATTTTTCTTTTATTTACCGTAAAATTTATGATTTACAGTTAAGCGGTGGGGGTTGATTCGGGAGATAAGTACGTTCTCCCCACTCAATCGCGGCTGACACGGTTCAAAGCCGCCCGGACCCCACCCCGTGATCGCGTACGCTACCGAGCGCTCGCCGACCACGGCGGGCCTTGCTCTGGGGGAACAAAAAGGAACGACACATTGGCTGACACAAACAGGCATTTATTGCTACAGAAACAATAACGCCAGCTAGCAACAAGGTACGCAATGAATCAAGGTCGTCCGACTCACCAGCAAGGTTCCGAGCGAATGTTCGCCCGCGATAGGGCAAGGGATATATACTCCGAAGGCCGGACGGGACGAGTACGGGAGCCTGTCTCCCCGTCGCTTCCTCGCCCCGCCGGCGAAGAGCGGAGCCCCGAGCGACGCGTCCGCTCAGGCCGACGATCCCCGCCGAAGCCCCTCTGCCCCCTCTCCCGCGCGCGGGCTTTGGCAGTCTCCGCGCAGCGATGCTGGCGCCCTCTCTTGCCAGTCAATGTAACTCACAAGGGATTGCGCTCAGCCTCGAGGTGAGACCGCCGCTGCACGGTGCCTCGCGGGAAAGCAAACTCAGGGGGCTGCAGGGCAGGTCCCCACACCCCCCCCCCCCCAACCTTAAATAGACCCACGCGCCTGAAGGTACATGCTATGGAGGAGTCTCCTGGTCTTCATGTCCTTGAGGCACGTCTTGCAACGGAGGTCACGCCGACAGCGTCCACGCAGACTAACGCGGTATTCCGAAGGCGGCGTGAAGGTCTCCGCTGGGATGACTCGCATGGCCCGCGGACTACCGCGTCCGCAGGCCCGCGAATCGAAGGCCGGTGGGAAAACTGCAGGCTATGATCCTGCAGTAGTTGCCAGGGCAGCAGCAGCCGGAGGTGACTGCTGACTGGTCTCGCCACAGCTGCCCCGGATGGATGTGGCGAACAGGATACAGGCCGCTCCGTCGCAGCAGGTGGCAGCGAGACGATGTGCACCGGACAGCAAGCCTGGGTGGCTCCACCGGATCTGCAAAATTGCCGAAACGCTCTCGGAGTGCCTTTAACGTAGGTCACGGGAGGGGAAACGGCATCCGCAAGGGCCTCGTGGCACAATGCCTAACTCGCTAGCAAAACGTGGCGGCTGTGCAAACGCAAAGTTCGAGTGAACAAAGCCCTTTCTTGAGTTGAACGAGATTGCTCAGTTCGTGCGAGGTTTCAAACAAAAAACGGGCGGACAGCAAAGTGCGCCCCCTCTCAACGACACGGTCCGGTGGCCGTGTCTCTTTTAACGTGGTGCAGGCAGCTCCGAAAAGCCTCAGGCCTAACGACCACTCCGACAACGACCGTGACCACAACAAAGACCCGAAACGGGTTATGTGCGCGCAGCCGCGAGGAGACGCCAGCTTTGTGGGGTGGTCCTAGCCCGCTCACTGCACAAAGCAGCTTCTGAGAGGTCGGCGCCCACCGTATCGGACGGTGTCGGAGCGCCCGGTGCCGAGCTGCAATACCAGCGAGCTCGTAGCGGCACCCGTGGCCCCAGGCCACCCGGCTCCCGGAGTCGCGACTCCCAGAGTCGAAAAAGAGACAGAGAAAATATATACAGAAACTCGGACCACCCACGCGGCTTCCGTACTCACTCGCTTCGGGCTCGGCGACTCCGCGGGCGCTTAGGCCTCGCGCTCCCTCGATGCGGACCAAGTGATTCTCACGAAGAAACTCCAGGGAAAAATGTGCTGAGCATGTCGAAAAGTTCAAACATGCTGCAGCGCAATACTCGCACTCAAGAAAGCATGCCGCAGGTCCTAGCGATCAAAATTCACTCTAGGCCTAGCACTTGTCAAGTCCGGACAAGGAGTGTTCCCCGAACCGAACCGACAGTCGTCCAATGTTCCAAGAGCAGGCCCCACGTTGGGCTGCCAGATGTGGGGGTTGATTGGGGAGATAAGTACGTTCTCCCCACTCAATCGCGGCTGACACGGTTCAAAGCCGCCCGGACCCCACCCCGTGATCGCGTACGCTACCGAGCGCTCGCCGACCACGGCGGGCCTTGCTCTGAGGGAACAAATGAACGACATATTAGCTGACACAAGCAGGCATTTATTGCTACAGAAACAATAACGCCAGCTAGCAACAAGGTATGCTAATGAATCAAGGTCGTCCGACTCACCAGCAAGGTTCCGAGCGAATGTTCGCCCGCGATAGGGCAAGGGATATATACTCCGAAGGCCGGACGGGACGAGTACGGGAGCCTGTCTCCCCGTCGCTTCCTCGCCCCGCCGGCGAAGAGCGGAGCCCCGAGCGACGCGTCCGCTCAGGCCGACGATCCCCGCCGAAGCCCCTCTGCCCCCTCTCCCGCGCGCGGGCTTTGGCAGTCTCCGCGCAGCGATGCTGGCGCCCTCTCTTGCCAGTTAATGTAACTCACAAGGAATTGCGCTCAGCCTCGAGGTGAGACCGCCGCTGCACGGTGCCTCGCGGGAAAGCAAACTCAGGGGGCTGCAGGGCAGGTCCCCACAGCGGACAACTTCTGTCCACAAACTTTCCGTCTACAGCTTCTGTCCACGCGTGTCATGAGCCTAGAAAAGCTGGTGCCTTAACATTGGGACCTTCATTCTTAAAGGGGTGGAGACACCAAATTTTTGGTTGGCGTGTTTGTTTCAAAAGTTGCGCATTACCCCAGGACGCGTGATACACGCTGCGCAGTTCATATAAGTGCGGTAAATAATTTTTTATTGCATTATTTATACTGGGTGATTTCGATTTCGGTTTATGAGCGATGGAGTGTGCTGCGACGTCACGATCAGGGAAGAGCAGCAACCCTGGTCACGTGCGCCCCAAAAGTTGTGACGCACGTATTGCTGCGTCGTCTGCTCTCGTACACATGCTGTGCATAGCAGCGCCTTTCGAAATCATATGCCGAGAAACTTGTTCGGTACTGCGATGATATGCTGAGAAAAGCCAAGCGAGCGAGGAACGACGCCGAGTCCTGAAACCAAGCGGCTCGCTTCGGCCGATCTCAGTCGCCATACCGCGTATGCCATCGCGGTTTCTGCGTTGTATTCCG
The DNA here is from genome assembly GCF_052857255.1 of Amblyomma americanum. Classification (NCBI taxonomy): domain Eukaryota; kingdom Metazoa; phylum Arthropoda; class Arachnida; order Ixodida; family Ixodidae; genus Amblyomma; species Amblyomma americanum. Next base: position 83,000,198 of record NC_135503.1, on the reverse strand, counting down.
CTTTGCCACGCCGACGCCGATGCTCGGCGGACGTCTGTGTCGGTGGCCCGTAGCTGACCCTGGCCACATTACAGCAACACGATGCCCCACTTTTCCTACCGACCAATACCCGTCTCTGTCTTCACTTCGCGCCGCCCGCGCAGCCGCGCTGCGAGGCTGCTGATCACGATATCTGCTGCTACTTTAGCGAACACTCTATGTGTTCGCTAAATGAATGCTTCCAGACATTTGTACAGGGTTCAGAATTAACCGCACGGGTACGTAACTCCTCCAGGGATGCGCTCATGACGACTTCATCTCGGCGCTACTTTCGTTTACATATCTGCATCTGTATACAGGCATCAATTGCGCGTTAGTTCGGCATGAATTGCAAGTTGCATTCCACTTAGGTTAAGCAAGCTCATCTTTTTTGCGCCGGTTGCGGGTTTACTTTTTCGCGCAGTGCGATAACTCTGCAAGATTTGCCGAAGAATGCGAGCGCCAGCCTGGGGAATGCTTCATAGCCAGGCAACGCGTAGGACGGGCGTTTCTGACTCGTTGCAATTAACTGCTTTTTTGCTTTTTTCGATGTGTCCAGTACTTGAATTTAAATTGGTTAATCTAGAGGTATGGTCGGCACCTATTTGAAATAAACAAAGTGGCTTAACTTGTTGCCCTCAAGCGACGCCGACGACTGTAGCTGCAGCCGCGGGCGCCTGCAGCATTCACCGACAGACTGGGTCACACCGCCTAGCAGCGGCGCTTCCCGCTTGATGTGTTTGCGTCCTATGATATAAACAATCCTCTATTTAAGGTCACTGTTGTCAAAAGTGCGCTCGATGACCATATGTATCCGCTAAAACTTGTGAACTCGCTCTCCACAATCACCGACATTGCACATACGTATCCGGCGGACTCGCTAGGCCTATTCGTATTGCAGGTGAGCCGAAGGGTGAACATATGCAATGTAGTCGCTCGTTTCCCTTATTCGTATAATCAGAGAAGGTGCTAACAAGACAGTCATCGTCTCATCGACGTGAAGGTTTCGCTCGGCCGCCGATATAAGGTGCCGGCTGGTGCATCACCGACGGCATATATGCCGATCAGCAAACCGACAGCTGAGTCGCCGAAGCAGCGCCTCGCCGATGTCGCGCGTCGCCGTTCATAGTACGTCACGTTACTGCGTTGTGATTCCACTGCTATTCACTGATATCGTTCCCAGGGCTCTACGTCACGTCACCACCTGTAGCGCTAGCGATGGGCCTTCATCGTGAGAAAGAGCACTTAGGGACTCTTTGGAGCTCAATTAAAATATATTTTAAGCTCTTGTTGCGTCCAATACTTCACCGTGGGTGACCTCACATACAGAGGAAGCCCACAGCAAGCTTACTATAGCCTCAAAATTTGATGTCTCAACCCTTTTAAAGAAGAAAATGCGACAGCATTTGGAATTTGTCCCATACCCAAGTATTCCAAAGGACCTCACAATTAGTTGATTAAGGTGGGGCTGATTAGATAAGCAAAGTTCTCTGACTAAATTTTGACACTGTTTATTCAATTTTTAGCAGTCACAGTCCAAGCTATTTTGCTGAAAGGTTCTGTTGGAGAGCATCATTACCACACATAAAAATAATGGCCTGGCTTAGCTAAGGTTAAGCCTAGGATGCGAAGCATAATAGATTTGTGAAAGGGATTCGGTATCGCCTGCCCGTAAGTCAGGCTAGTCTCTTCGTTGTTTAGCAATCTCCTGGAGGAGCGGGAGTTAGCCTTGGTGGTCGCGGCCGCGCGGCGACCGCGCGAGTTGAGCCCCGTTTCTCCACAGCTGGCGTGACGTCAGACCACGTGCTCGGCTGCAGCGCCCCTAGCGGGAGGAGCGGGAGTTAGCCTTGGACGTCGCGGCCGCGCCAGGCTGGGCTATGGTTGAGCTAAGTAGTGTCCCTATTATGCTTCGCATAAAAACTCCTCAAACTGAACAGCAAGAAGTTATTTGCTGGAACAGTTCAGAACCAGCAAAGTATTAGTAGGGACCAGCAGATCCTAACACAAAACCAGCAGGTGCTGTGTTGGAATCAGTACAACCGGCAGAAAGTAGTCAGCAGGTTAACTGCTGGGGCCAGCAGAAAACCACTAAGAACCGTACTGGAACCAGTACAGCCAGAAGAAAACCATCAGGCCACCTGCTCGGACCAGCAGGGAACCAATAAGCATCCTTCGGAACCAGAACAACAAACAAAAAAACATCAGGTTAGTATCTGGATCTAGTACGAAACCAGTAAGCATCCTAGCTGCAACTTGTACAACCGGCAGAAAACCAGCAGGTTTCCTGCTGGTTCCACCAGAAATCAATGCCGCGGCACCAGCATTCCTTCCAGGTAGATCGGAGGGGAACGTCCTCCTGTAGATTAATTGAGCTGAACGAACATTAGAGTCACTGGATAAGTTGTGTAGTCGTTCAGTACTCTAACAGACGTTAAGCTATGAGCGGGCTTCGGCATACGGTCGTCCAAACGGGGATTAGCGCATGCACACGGCGGCGGCGCTCGGAGTTGAGTTGTACGCTACAGGTGTGATTAGCCTTGTTCTGCCGGCAATTGCTCCACTGTAGCGTCATTTGTATGTTAATAATGACCTAAAACCTGTCGGATCTTCCCCGCTATGCGCACAGTCACTTATAATAGTACATATTCCTCTCCCGCAGTCACCATCTATGCACACAATCACTCCACACAGTCCACTCCAGAAGTCACCATCTATGCACATATTCAGTAACAGTACAACATAGTCTATTGCAGTGCCACCATCCATGCACACATACACTCACAGTATAGCATAGTCCATTCCAGAAGACACCACCTACGCACACATTCAATCACAGTAGACCATAGTCTGTTCCTGCTGTCACCATTTAGAGACAAGATCAGTGTCCTGCAGAAATGTTAAAAGAAGGCGTGCAGCCTCCCTTCTGCATGTCTGGTTCCCACTCAGGTAGACAATGTCCTGAACTGTACTGTGAAGGGCTCCTGTCTTCTTGAAGGAAGCGAATATCACATACATTTCCGCGTTGTACTCTGGGCAGTACATAACATAATGTTCGATATCTCGCACACACCACATAAAAAACATAGCGGTGACAATGCCATGCCCGTCTTATGCATGCAGGCAGGAGTGCGAGGAGAGCCCGTGTGAATTCGATGTAGTAGAGTGGCCTGTGGTCTTCTCAGTCCCTTGGCCACACATGGTTTGTGGGGCGCACTCCACAGGGTACTAAAATGATCGAGCACCGTTTCCCTGGAGAGCCTTTTTTCATATTGAGGAACTTTTTTGACGAATTTCTTGACAGAGCTTTATGGGCGAGACTGTCTGCCACCTCACTGCCTCGGACTCCTATGTGAGAGGGCACCCATTGGAAATATAGAGTAAAGCCTCTGCTGTGCAGATTCTGCACCAAGTTTAGAGAGCTTATAGACAAGGCATCAGTAGGGAAACCGCGCTCCAACCTCTGGAGGGCAGATTTTGATTCATTTAGGATGACAACATGTTGAGCCGGACAAGACCGTAACTTCCGTAAAGCCGCCTCAACAGCAACACTTTCGGCCGTTGTGGAGGATACGACAGCAGTAAAGTTTACAGACCACTTACAGTACAAAGAATGAATGTAAAAAGCCGCTGCACTAGCTTGTTTGACCTTTTCCACAGAACCAACCGTGAAGATTGGAATATGGCGGCATATACTCTTTCCAAATGTTCACGTACGAGGGAACGCGTTGCTACCAAAGGAGAGCTACGCTTTGCGGTCACATGGAGAATTGTGACCTTATAGTCGAGGGTCGGAAAAGACCAGAGGGGTACGTTTCGACCGTTTCCTTTGCCTTCGAACATTAAGGCCTAAAGAACTAAGAATATTAAGTGCCAAGTAGGTCTTCGACTCATATCTTTTGCAGAGCCGCTGGAGAAGGAATTGCCAAGCTACCGTCTCTCCTAGGCGGCCAAGATGCATTAGTAGTCTCTGAGAAGCGACAACGCTAAGAGGTTTCGATAGAGACTTGTTCGCAGCCGCCTGAGGAACTCCAATGGCTCTTCTTAGGCCCTGTCTATGGAAAACTTTCAGACGTTCAAGCTGTGATGCCAAGGGGGAAAATTGAAGGTAACTGATACATTATGGAACTGACCACCAGCGCTTCATGAAGTTTCACCGTTGAAGAAGGATTTTTCCCCATTGCTGACTTGCTGTTCTACGGATCACATTAAGACGCGAAGATAGAGATGAGACAATCACGTCGACAGCTTTTCGCCACTGTAGACGGGAGTCAATAATGACGCCCAGAAAACGAATGTGATTGAATTGGCGGATGCAAGAGTGACCAAGGTCTATCTTCAACCGCGTTTGTCGTCTTCCTACACCTAGAAACAGAACAAAGCCGGATTTTTCCACTGACAGAGACAATCCCACATCTTGAAGGTAAGCTTGTACCGAAAGTAGAGCCTGTCGAGTTATCAGGGCTAATCGCTTGTGTTGGTAGCCAGTAATCCAAATACAAATGTCGTCAGCATATATCGACACGCATTTGCGTGCAATTTTTTTGCAACGAATCGGGAAGGCCAGCCATTATGACGTTAAAAAGCGTGGGGGAGAGAACACTTCCTTGAGGCACACCTCGTGATAGAACCCTTTAGGAGCTTAAGGTACTCCCTAACCGTACACGAACCGCACAATCACTGATAAAAGTATAAATGAATCTTAACACATGGCCATGTATGCCATGCCTTGCAAAATCTTCAGAATTCAACTCTGAATCACGTTGTCATAAGCTATTGCTACGTCAAGAAAAATGGCCAAGGTGGAAAGGCCGAAAGCTCTCTGGTGTTCCGTGTGACTCACCAAGTCTAAGGCGCTATCTTGGGCACTAAGACCTAGGCGGAATCCTGTCATACATTTTGCCAGTGCCTTGCTGTCCTCAAGCCATCATAAGCGCTCATTTACCAGCTTCTCCATCAACTTAGCTACACAGGAGGTCAGTGACACAGGGCGATACGAGGCAAGGTCTGTCATGTCTGCCAGGCTTCAGTACTGGAACTACATGTGCCACCTTCCATGACGGAGGAACATCGCCAGTCTCCCAAAGTCGATTGATGAAGTTGAGGAGCTCCTTTCTGAGCTGCAAGAGCAGATTATTCAGCATTTGATTGGTGATGCCGTCGGGACCTGGTGCACACCGGCGCCGCAGGCCACTGAGCGCAGTCTGAAGCTCACGAAGCGTGAACAAGGCGTCCATGATAGACCTGGAGGAAGCAGGTAGTGTATATATATCCATTACAGAATTAGCATGTACAAGTGAGTCTGCAAATTAATCTGCCAAGCACGCAATAAGTATTTCCTTGCGTATTGCAAGAGCTTCAAAAGGCTTCCAAGGGCGAGATTCTCCAACAAGGCTGCCAATAACTCGCCATATTCTCGTCATCAGTGAGAACACAGTCAAACTAGCGCAGAATGAGGCCCATTGCGGCCTGCAGAGCTTGTTCGTGTGCCGTCGAATGGCAGAATTCAGCCTATAGAAGGTCGTCTTCAAGTCCCTGTCGTCCTTCTTCCCCATGAGTTGTCGCTCCGCCCTTCTTCTCGCTGCGCGAAGGTTCCCGAGTTTTAAATACAACTGCATGCAGATGCCGAACAATTCTGAACAAAAGCATTTTTGAGCGCGAAACCGTTTATTAACGCAATTTTTTCATATATGTAAGATTTCACTATAACAACCAATATATATGTGGAGATCACCCCACGGCAGTCTTGTATTTTTTTTTGTTTCTGTTAACGTTTTTGCTGTCGTCAAAAGCGTCCCCATTGGTTTTCTATAGCAGCAGCCTTAACTGTTCGATGCGATCGAGGGAAATATTTTAAAAGAAAGGATTTACATCGTATCAGAAGAATGCGCCATTAACTTCGATATTTCCATAATAGTGACTCACAATTTTATAATTTTCAATATTTTTGTCCGAGAATGTTGTACATGAAGCCTCGACCCCACAATTTCGACTCACTGAATGACGACTTCTCTCAACCTCAAGCTCAGTGCCTGATGTTGATGTTCGATTTGCTGATCTCACTCACAAAATCTCTAGCCGTCGCCGACTTCACCTCAACCACGCCTCACTCCTTGAGGTTGAAGTCATTATGAGAAAGAGTTCCTCATGAGATCGAACGTTCATGAGGTTGCTCACCTCGGGTAGAATAAGAACGTTTCCAGAAAGGTTGGTCATTTTGCACGAGGTCAACTTCTTTGGCAGAGTGAACTTTTTGCCTTCCGTATACTCTTGACGATTTCTTTTAACAAACGTATATGCTTGCCACCCGTCTCCGTGCAATGGAACGGTTCGGCCGGCTATGACTGATGGATCTCATTTACGAATCCGTATTCCTATCTGACTGGGATGACACGCGGCACTGCATGTAACGCCATAAACTCGGCTTTGCAGACGGCTATAAGTCACATTGACTCAGCCGCATGAAACAAACATGGACACGAAACATGGACGACATAGAATGGCGTCTACCATGTCCATGTTTCGCGTTCACATTGTTTGTTTCCACGCTGCACAATCAATATGACGTTTGACCAATTATCCCAAATAACACTTCTGGGCCTTAAGTCAGCCGAACACCGCCCTTTTCATTGAAGGCCTCGGTTTTTTGGACTATGGTCGCATCATTTCACGGTCATCGAATTCGCTATTCGGCCATTGCTGTAGTATGCCTCAAGTCTATAAGTTTCACATATAATTTAAAGATTATATATCCTTAAATATAAAGATTATATAACTTTATAAAATACGCCACAAGGAGAAAAAAGGAAAAACGTGAAAAGGGATGGGGCGGTGGATCAAGTGCCACTGACTATAGTCAGAAAAAGCTTAATAACGCAGCGGCTTTCCTCATCAAAGAACTCCCTTCCAGCCAATGGCGTCGGCCGATTCTCATGACCCTGCTAGCATGACAATGCAGGGAACGGCGCCACAGTGGAGAGAGGGGTCTATCCCCGGCCTCAGAGGCAAGGGATTATCCGCTTTCATCTACCACTCCCTGCATTGTCGCGATAATGATGCAGTGACATGAAAATCAGCCGACGCCATTGGATGGAAGGAGTTCTTTGATGAGAAAAATCCGCTGCGTTATTAAGCTTTTTTCTGACTATAGTATTTTTTTTTCGACAGGAGAACACGAACATAATATCCCACCTTCGCTAAAACATGAATGTGCACATTTACCTCGGTAGTTGAAACCCTGCAATCGTGGGTATATATTTTTCTGACACAAGAATTCACAGCAATGAAAAAACAAAGCTCGAAAGGCTTAAAGTCAAATTTCGGGCAGGGCCAGATTTTGGAAATGACCCGGGCCAAATTTGAAAGTCGCCATCGTGTCGCGCACGCTTAATTAGGGTTGGACATCAATTTTGGTCCGTATATCAGCCAAGGTCAAATATCGGGGTTGGACCGGGCCTAATTTTTGTAAATGGCCCGGACAAATTTGGAGGGTGCCATATTGTTTTGGGCACGGTCAGTTATGGTTGGACATCGATTTGGGGCGTGGCACGCAGTGCCGTGTGTCATTCTAGTCAGATACGTATACGGATTTGTGAGACCCATCAGCCACAGCCGGCCTAACAGTTGCATTGCAGCGAGACGGGTGGCAAGCGTATATGTAGTTAAAATAAATCGTCAAGAATATACGGAAGGCACAAGTTCACTCAGCGAAAGAAGTTGACTTCACGCAAGATGACCAATCTTACCGGAAACGTTTGTTCTCGACCTGAGGTGGGCAACCTCAGGTAGGTTCGATCTCATTAGGTCGAACGGTCAAATTTCGGGGGTGGCTCGGACCATATATGGAGGTCGCCATCGTGTCGGGCACACTCAGTTATGGTTGGGCATCGATTTTGGTCCAAATCGGCCAATGCCAATTTTGAGGGTGGGACGACCCAAATTTTTGGCCAGAGTAAAAGGCTAGGCGAGTTGTTAGGCATATTCATTCTAAAACAGCGCGAACAGGACACGGACGATGAAGGAAACGTACAACACGAGCGCTCGTGTTATACGTTTCTTTCTTCGTCTGTGTCCTAGCTGCTCGCGCTGTTTTAGAATGAGAACAAATTTTTGGAAATGACTCGGGCCAAAATTGGAGGTCGCCATCGTGTATGGCATGGTCAGTTATGGTTGGACATCGATTTTGGTCCAAATCGGCCAAGGTCAATCTGTCACTGTTGCTATGCTGTGCTTCTCAAGGTTGAACGAAGGTCAAATCAGGGGTGGAATGGTGAGCAACTTTTTCGTTGACTAGAGTACCGCTCTAGCGCTTGCCAGGAGAGAAAGGAAAAACAAGAAGGCCAGCCAAGGGACAAAGAACGCAAGAAGGAAGAGAAACGAAGGGATATGCTGTGGCGGAGACAGAAAGTGAAGTGAATCAGAAGCGCGCGCAGCGATGCTGCCCGCCGCTCGCCATCGGCCACGTGAGCCAGTCTAGTCGGTTCTGTGTCTCTCTCCTTCCAAGCGGCTGCAGCTCGGATGCGAAGTGCTCGGTTAGAGGAAGCTCAGTAAAGATTTCCTCTGGGAAACAAGATAACAAAGCAGCGCACGTGGATGGCGCATGGATGACGCAGAGGATAATCGTCGTGCTCGCGTTGCTCGCCGGCGACCGAGAAGCCGAACGGTGGCGCTGCCAGATCGAGGAGCGGCGGGCGACGAGAACCTCGCAGGAGCGAAGCGTTGAACCTTCGACTATCGGAACTGCCCTCTCCGACGAGGTTCGTGCTATAGGAAGGACGCGCGAGGGCGAGAGCGTAGGAAGCGTCAAAGCGAAGAATCCGCCGCTTATGCCGATTGTTTGATTGGTCAGCTGCCTTAATTGTTAGCCCATTTTTAATAATAATAATAATAATAATAATAATAATAATAATAATAATAATAATAATAATAATAATAATAATAATAATAATAATAATAATAGCTTTAAGTATCGTATTGTGAGGTACACTTCAAGCCTGTCAAAGCCATTGTTGGCTAGCTTGATTGGCAGCACCCGGCAGAGTGGGGCACAGCAGAGGGATTACCAAACATTATTAAAACATAAAAATACACAAACTAGCAACTCCGCAAAGAAAAAATTGACAATTTTTTAGCATACATAATCGTTTCTTATAGTCTGCATAGAAAACATGTCTTCGGGAAGTTAATTCTGATTTCTCCGAACATATGTAGTAAAGACGGGTACTCACCGCATCTACTGCGAATTTTCGACAATAAATATCGTTCCTGTGGTCGTAGCAAGCGTTGAAGTGCGTACGGAATACAATCTTCTTTCGACCATATTTATTTTAGAACAACTGTTTCAGTGAATATAAGCTTAAAGTTGTGCATTTTCAGAAAAGCACTCAGGCTTACATTGGGACCGGGAGACAAGTCGTAGCTCATCGAAGTGAAAATGTTGTTTAAAACACAATTTTTTTCTTCAGAAAGCTTCTACAGAAACAAAATCAATAAATGCCGTACTGAGAGAACTGTACACCAAGGCATGAACAATCTGTTTGCGTACGAAAAACGTGCAAGGTTATGTAATAGCGTACATAAGTCAGGCAATCTCAAGTAGTTTCGTGCAAACGTAATCAGAATGGCAATTCCATGACACGTAGAAATCATAAAGAACACCGTATATAATATTTCATACGGGTTGCATATTCGATGAGAGGAACTCACATCCCGGACACATGGGCATGAATATAGGTGTAGTGGCGGGGATTTGTTTTTGATGGTTGCGAAAGCATACAAGCTGGTTTTTCTTTCTGGTGACGCATATCAAATTATAGCAAAACAATGTTACAGCTTTTTGACATTATTGCAGGTTGCCAACAGCGATGGTGTACTCTGCATGACGCGGCACTGGAAGCGTGTCATCGGCTAATCAAAAAACGTACACGACAATAAGAAAAAAAAATCACTTAGATCAATTTGCATACTGATCATCTGTTTTCATGAGCTGACATTTTGTTCTTAAATATTATCGCTTCTGCTGTGCTTGGCTAGGCTGAGACCCAGTCAGGAAAGCAGTTCACTCCTTTTGGGTTGCCTCGCGAGCAAAACTTGTATCGCCTTAAAAAAATGGAAAAAAAAATAAAATGAACGAAAATATGAAACAAAATGGAGCCAAAATGGAACTTGTAGTACACCCTTATGTATATGGATAAGTTGGCTGGCAATGATCGGCTGTAATAGGTAATGAGAGACAGGAGGGGCCGCGAAATCCATACGCATACAACTCGGCACATAGAGTACCGTGATCAACTGAATCAAAGACCTCCATTACATCAAGAAACAGGGTGCAAGCGGACTCGCTCTCGTACCTAATAATTCAGATAATCAGAAAGCTCCTCTAAAGCATATGTTGCGTGCCACGACCGCTGGTAAAACCGAACTGGCTTCATGCTGGCGCATTGCGCACCTTAAAAAGGGATTTCCGCTCACTGCGCGTAATCGAACTTTCTGGAAATGGGCACATCGTTTATACAACGTGCGTGACAAGCGGCATATTAGTGACTCATATTCGTTTAATCAAATTTTCTCTTCGTATTCCTCGCATAATTAAGCATTGCTAAACAGCCAACATTGTAAACGGAGCAGCAGGATTACACACCGTAATCATAAGGTACAGCATTTGTTTTTATTTTATTCTTATTCTTCGGGATACAATAAAGCCGGTACAGCGCCTTTGCTGCTCCGAACCACCGACGCGCCTACTCCACACTGCTTGCACAGAAGGTGCATATACAAGAATGCGAGTCGCAATAATCCACGGCACAAACTAAGCTGACACGCTTGCGCAAACTGCTTTTCGAAACGCGGAGCCATCAGCGAGTCAATACAATTCCGGAGCGGCTTATCGTGCAACAAGCCGCTCCCCACGCCTCGTTTCGCAAACACACAAGAATTACCCAGCGACCGCGGGAAGCCGTGCGAGAAATGGTGACAGGCAAATATACCGAAATAGGCAGTTCTCGAAAGAGCGCACCGGAAATTTATGTTTCGCCCATACAAACACACCAGCGTTCTGTAAACCACAATCCGCAACACTAAGCCTATTTTCTTTCCCCACAGCCCTTTGATATCCATTTTTTATTTCACGCTCGACTACCCGCGGCATGCCCTGATATAAATACCAGACACCCTCTGGCTTCACGGATCACCACACGACACATTGAGCACTTTAAAAGCGCATTCCAGTTGTGCCTGCTTTGGTGCGCATTACATAGGGCTCTCTTGATTCGTTTAAACTGTGAAGCGACTGCCTAAAGGGTTGTTTCCACGAGAGGTCATAATAGCAAGCTTCTATTTGCGGGAAATGAGATTTCGAAACAAGCCTAGCTGTGTAATGAACAAAACAGGATATCATCGGAGAGCTACTTTCAGCATCTAGATTGCGCGAATGGAATGATAAGGGAACGAGTGGTTCCAAACGTACGCCCAAATTTTTTACTGCGATAGCAATACTGTTGAAGTGAAGACCCCAGTCCATGCGAGGCGCCATCACTCCTGAAGCACCACCGAACAGCTACTTTCCTACCGCACACTTGGGGGGGGGGGGGGGGGGGGGGGCGGGGCTGCCCGCCACACATCGCTAGCCTTAGTCTACTGCTCCCCTTCACCGTCAAGAAGCGCCAACTACCCCTCACCCACCTTCTATCCACCCTGCACAAGGAAGGCCTACATCCACTAGAAGCAAGCCCACGCGGCAGCAGACGAAAGAAATGGACGGGACGGTTACCATTGGTCAACGAAAGGGTAAGCGACAGCTGTTTAGGTATTTGTACTTGCTGTAAGGTAGTTGTACGTGTCGTGGTAGAGAATACGAGAGCGACCTCACATCTGTGTACTACTAGGGCTCTATTTTCAGCTTTCCGCACATAGTGGTTCTTCGTCTAGGTCTTCCCTCCAGTAAGCCGCTCTGGAACAGCAGCGCCGCCGACGACCCTCAACTCGGGCTGCGCGTTTCTCAGCAGCTGTCGCATTTGGACCGTGCTATACATTCCTCCGCTCTCGTCATACCCTTCCTCCTACTTCTACGGTAGCCGCGTTCCGGATGGTTACCCTGGTACGACTCTCGCCGTGTCTTCCTTCCACAGCAACCCTCCGTTCCTTCTAGGGTAACTGTATACCCTTCGATTGATTCCCATGGAAACCACGTACCAGTCAATTCCGCCTGATCACGCTCTCGCAATACCCTCCTCCTCTTCCGGTAACCACTGTCCGGATGGTTCCTGTGGTAACCATCCACCGGCTACGCATTTCTCCGCTCACGCCGTACCTCCATTCGTACATGTATGGTAGCCGCCCTCCGAGTGGGTCCCATGACAACGCACCCACCGGTTTCGCCGACGACAACGACATACAATGACAGACGATGGCAGACGACAGAGAACGACATCGACGCGAAGCTCAGGAACGGGCGACCCAGTAGCTCTCGCTGTAAAAGCGACGGCCAAACCGAATTCAAAGATGCACTAAAATTAGGATAAAGAAATGACTAATAGTGCCCAGCACGCACCGAATTCAAAGATACAGACATTAGTTTGGGCCGAAAAAATAAACAAAAATAAAGTACCCTGGCAGAATTTAAAGATACAGTGGGAATCCCAGCTGCCCTCCAAAAGAACCAACCCTGCTCCCCCGCCCCCAACTATAGCGTTTTGCCCACCTAACCACCGCCACCCTGGACCTACTTCCGTCTACTTTCATCCTCCATATATATTCTGTCGCGTGTGTGGAGCCTGGGCTTAGAATAAAAGCATCAACTAATAATCGAAGGTAAATCCAACTGCTTTGATACTTCTGATCACCCCCTAATTTTTTCTTTTGAAAATCCAAATTTCGGAGCCACATCTGTTGTTTTTTGGGATGAACTGCGGACTCATGACTGAGGTCAGATATTGTTCGGCGTGGCAGAGCACTGCCACAGGTTTTTTTGTGAACGGGTCTCACGGCAGCCGGACCCATCGCTCCCGCTGTGGGTGCAACCATTTTGAGTGTGGCGGTCAAGTTTTTCGGCAGATATAACATAACAGCAACTTCAATGAAGAACATTCAGCTCCCCTACAGCTATGTTAAGACGATGCTTGACTGTATGGCGCATGTTTGTATATGTATCGAAAATAACGCAAAAGTTGACGTAACGACTTTATTTCCGGATATACAACGTTGAAATTCTACATGCTTATAGCGTAACCCCTTTTTTATTAAGCCATTAATTTTTTTTTTTGCAGGTAAGATATGGATTTGTAGCGGGTAAGTAATAAATTCACGGGCCATTCATAGAGTTTTTTGACGAAGGAAGGATGGTGGAGTGTGACTCATAGGGCTAGTTGCGCATATATGTCATTTTGCGCCACTTAGAAGTAACTGCGCCAGTTCACCGTCACTTTCATAATGAAGAAAAGCGCTTGCCGTTCTAAGTATGACCTAGTAATCTTTCAGATGTATTCTTGCTGCTGTTTTCATTCATGTGCTTCAGGATACGCATGAGGTGCGGTTGATTTTCACTGGCTAAATCAGCTGGAAGCAGCTCTTCTTCTTGTCTGTATCTCTCTCTTTCCGTATTGATTGCAGCGCTTCCGAAAACGACGAAGGATTCGACTGTCCGACGTCCACAGAAGGCTACTGAATGTTTGCGGAGGTGACACCACTGACAAGAGCAATGAGCTTCGATCAATTAAGAAGCTTAAACAAGGAACACCAACGCTGAAGACAAAACATGCAGTGGGAGGACATTAACGGTGACCACCGGCACAAATAGTTAGCGAGTTGACGAATTGAAGCTGGGCCAAGTGAATCGCTCGCGACAGAGTACACAATGAGTATTTTCTTTGCGTAAAGAAAGAGTTGCTCTATAATTATGTACAATTTGAACGACGTGTATCAGTTAGTAAAAAGTTATACTAACTGTTGCATTACTTTCGGTGCAGCGTCGTCGCATGCGGAAATTCTACCGTTTTAATAACATTGTCTGCGAAACGCAACGGCTCTGTTTAGAGGCGATAGCGTCGAGCCTTTCGATCGATGGCGTGGGATGCCGCAGACGGCAGCGTAGAAATGGATAATCCGGTCGACCTATACTTCACTCTCCATCACTTTCGGCCAGATGTGCTTCCGCACTTCGTTCCTTTCGACACAAAACTACCGCTATTCGATGCCACTGAAATGTCGAGCCACTTTGTGGCCGTGGCGTCGAGCGTAGTAATGTGTAGGCGAAGTTCGCCGCAGAGCGAAGTTGCCACATTCCCAGACAACTGACAGCGCCGTCGCTGTACATTCAAGCCACAGCTTCAAACAGCAGACGATGCGCGAAATGCGCAGCGCCATCTCTTGCGCGCGCCGGAACTGTATTTGGGTTCGGGTCACGCTAATTGGGTCGAAAAAAAACGAGACACGTTGGATAAACACGGATGAAAAGACGGCTGCGCTTCGTATGAAGGGTGAAATGTCGACACGAAGTTGCGTTCCGCAATGAGCTCAGTGAGGCTGCTATATGACGCGAGCGGTAACAAGGCTTGCGTCAGCTTCACGTTTATTCGTTCTCTACAGTGCGTGAACGTTTTAGTGAACACCAACGACACTGCGAGGTATACGCGTAAGCGTGCATACCCACTTACAGCTTTTACTTCCTGCCCTAATTTTTCACAAACATTTACAGGTGATGCTTTAAAACTACGATACGCAGCAGAAACTTTGCCGTTTGCGACCAGAATGTGAAGCGCATTTTCTGCATTTATCAACCTTTCGGCAGCGCATCTCCTTCAGTCGTAAACGCATCGACACGTGCTGAACGACGAAATAGGTGAAGCGAATTCTTCTAGCTAGCGTGCGCCGGTGTTGTTGAAGCATGTAATCGGGCCGCAAGGAATCTGCTGTCCAAAACTATGAGCATTCAATGTGCCCCAGCTGAATAACCTCTATCACTCGAGCTATATTCCGTTCAGACGCACACAAAAACAAGAATGCGCAATTACGGCTGAGCTATCTACGTGTGCAGTTTAGTTTTTACCGTATAGTGAGTTATTTTTAGAAATGTTAGCAGGGCCTTTTATGACTGAGCAGTCGTTGCAAGGTTCTGAGCACATACAGTTCGGCGCTGATGTACTGATATCGCGCCCGCATGTCGTGCTTTTTTATGCGACCTTGTGTAAAGTATAACAAGTGATGTGAGAAAGTTTATTTTTTTTTTCAGGCTTATTACTTACCATCGATATCCACAGGATGCTACTTGGTTCAAAAAATAGACAAAAGCTGTTAAGCGTGGCAGAGGGATACAAAGTTACAAAGCGCACGACAAACAGTGTACTCGAAGCAGTTGGAATTTATTATCGGTGAGGTTTATGGTGTTATTGGCTACAGGTGGGGTTAGAACACCACAAGGTGAACACAGTGGAGACGAGGTCCTGTCTTATACATACAAGCTGGAGTGCGAACAGAACCCGAGTGCATGCAACGTATAGCAGAGTGACTTGGCAAGCGGCTACAGCTTGCTCCACGACGAAACCATTATTTTGTCCAACTTTGGAAGTCAGGCAGTTGTCGGAAGCCACCAAAACAGCCAACTGCACGCTACGCGCACGTCTTGACCTGCGTCATGCCCATAATTAAAGCAGATCCTGTGGGTGACACTTTCTCTAAGTAAAGCTCACTTTCTTTGCAGCGAAGGAAGGTTGCCAAATTTACGCAACTGGGACGCCTGAAACAAAAAAAAAGCTCTGTGCGCTTTCGCTTGCAATATTTTAAATAAGCGTCTTCTGTTAACAGGATATTTGATCCGTACACGAATGGAGCCGGGTCTGCAATGCCGGCGTTGAGACGCACACATATGCGCAGTGATTCAAGCGTCTCGCAGAGCTTAGCCCACGTCACGGCAGTTTTCGGAGTTGCCGTTGCGGACTTCCTACGGGACCGCCGCTGTTCCTACGCGACGGGATGGCAACGCAGCTGCCCGAGAGTGCCGTGGCGCAGTGAAAGTATCTGCTAATGCCGGCCCGCACGAACGTCTGCAGTGCCACAGTGCTAACTCTCACCAGGGCAGCGATATAAATATGAGTGCGCGAAGCAAAACACCCAAAACGAATTGAGTGGCGAATATACCACTCACGACCCTCAACAATGCAAATTTTCATCCGCTTAAAAATAAAAAAAAACGATGATAATGCCCATTGCTTGAGCATCTAGATGCGTAAGTCTGCGCGTTACGTCACAAGGTGAGATCTTACGACGCATTGGCCAGTGCCGATTCATGCCATCGCTTGCCAAGTTCAGCTGGATTCAAACTTCAAGCGAAGCTGAAAATGCGCGAGAAGTAGTTCTAGAATTGACCAAACGACAGGCAGCTTGCATTTAGCAACAAATGAGCAGTATGTGCAGCGCAGCGGCTGAAGTTTGGCTTTTAAAAGTATGCTCGCGAAATAGAAGACAACTTCAACAGTATCAAAAAAGCACTGCATAACAGACGACGCACGAGCTCGACCGAACAAAAATGGCGACCGTAAGCTGCAGGCGCAGGAGGCAAGGTGTTGGAAGACCTCTAAGCAGTTTCGCATACCGTCTATGCCGTCTATTGTCGTCTCTTGATGGCTTGAAGATAGTGCAAGGCCATGGACAACTCCCCTTGTCCCCTGCCGGATGCTGCTGCAGGCAGTGAAAGAGGGTTGTCGTCAACGATGATCGATGGGTGCACGAAGGGACGGACGGATGGGAAGACCGTCTCTTTGAAACGGGGTGGAGGCGGAGCCATTAAGATTACTAATTGAAAAAAATCCGTATCCTTTTTAACTTTATTAAATACTTCCCTGATATATACGTTTTTTTTTCAAGTATAAATTTCTTTATCTTTTAACTACACCGAATATTACTGATATTTTTTTCACGTCACTTCCCTGGTTTTCTCTCACAAATTCCTGAACCGTTTACAGCGTCAGCTGTTATTGGAAAGATTCGCACTCGTGTTTGCCGTCGTCCGCGTAGTCGTCGAAAAGCGTCCATGCTCCCGGGAGTGACTGGGAAGAGGGGAGCACCCCGCACTGTGACACCCCACAGAGTGCCACCGCGGGGAAGGGGAGGTGGAGGGGGGGGGGGGCGATTACGTGACCGCCCCGTGCACACGGCCCGTGCCTTGCGGCTTGCGCTAACTTCCATAAAACGGAGCGAAGGTTGCGGGAAAATGCGTGTTTGTGTTCGAAACCATTTGCCGTCCGTGCAGCCTATCGTGATCGGAGAGAGGCAGGCAGAGTGCAGGGCTGCATCTTCCCGTTGGAAATAATTATCGCATGCCAGTTAGCGCTGATTTTTCGCATTAGCAGTTCTGTATTCGCCATTAAATTTTTGCATTGCCACCTACCAATTACTCGTTCGTGTCATCTTCGTCATCCTGGAACCAAGGATGTTGATCATGGCTGCTTCTTCGTAATAGATGTCTTTATTTCCTTGGATAAACATTTGCGCATGTGCCAGAAGGGACACAAAAGAAAAAAACTTCTAGTCGCAGCTTGAAAAAGCCGTTTAAATAGTCGGGTGGACGGCAGCCGTGGTTGGGCACTTATTGGTCTATACAAGAAAATGAAACGTGGCCAGGTTTATCTACAACTACAGCTGCCAATCCAGTGTATCCGAAACGAAAAAAGAAAGCCTCCTCCCGCCTTTGGGAAATTGCCGCTCAGTTTAGCTTCTGTGCTGGTTGCACAAGTAGTGCACAAAGTTAGGCCTTCGCCCCTGCCACTTAGCACTCCTCCGCGCGCGGCTATACGCTTGCATAGTCAAGTTAGCTTGTTGAGCGTCTTTGGAATAAAAGGCCTCACTTTCCAGGGAGAGGGGTCCGCGAGTCGCCCGACGAGTGACACACCCACAGTCAGTGCCAAAAAAACCGGTTTATTCCGGACCAGAATAACGCTTCAAAAGAATGAAAAAAAAAAAAAACAGGCGCTACACCTGAGCACGGTAGAACTAAGAGTCGCAAAGACAGTTAAAAAGAACTACACAGAAAATACAGTAAGACGCGGACAAGACCAAGCGGCAGCGATGAGGGCTTGTAACGCAACATGAAACCTGGCTGCTCGCGTATCAGCCACTCACGCCAAAGGGCTGTTCCATCCTCGAAGATGTCACTTCGATCTGCGCTCTTCATCCCGGCACTTGTCGCCCCGCCTTCCGTGTGCAGTAGTGAGCAGCCCTGTCCAGAGCGCGCCGATGGTGCTCTGCGGTTAAACCAGCGACACTCTCATCCACTCCCGCGTGTTCCTCCTCGATTATCCTCGCCCGCCTGCTGTGCGCGCTGCGCACGGCACGCTTCGCAGGCCATCGAGCGCTCGCCGCTCCGATCTGTTCGCTGGTAAACATGAGCGCGCCGAAGTTTGCGCTTTTTTTTCACGCTCTGTTACATTAAGCGCAACAACTAGAAAGTGATGCGACATGCGTGACTCTGCCACGAGCCACATTTATCACCTTCTCGTTCGAGCAATGAAAGCACTAAACGTGAGCGCGTGCGGCATGAACAATCAAACCGCACTCCGTGCTCCCCAATACGGCCGTCTTTATGAGCGATTTGCGTTACTTTTGCATATTCAATATTTTTCAGCACAATGACGCTCCGCTAAATGCAGATTTGACCTAGCACCGTACATTTTCGCGGATATAGAGTTTTTTTTATGACGCTGCTCTTTTGCAATCGAGCGAGGTAAAGATTGCGGTAATTTAGGTAAAGATGTCATTTCACGAGTCAGTGAGTGAGTGGCTGTTAAAATGCTGGGAAATTTTCTTTAATGCGCGTTACGCATTTTTTAGCAGGTTTCAGGCGGAAAATTTTAAGCTTGGCTCCTCGGAGTTGCACACGCCGCGGCTTTATTGCCTGGTCATTACAAATTTCATGACTGCTTGAAAGACAAGAATTTTATTTTCTAGTTTTTTCGTTAACTTTATTAGCTACTGCAGAAGTGAACCTGGCCAAGGGTTAATTTGGCTTAAAATTTTGGGGTGATTTCTGGTGCAATCAGAAGAGTTTATTAAGTGGCGGAAAGATATGATATTCTCTTGATGACCCGTCTACGCTAATCCCTCGAATGCATTCAAGGAATTCTTCAGATGCATGTGCTGAATCAATATTCAGCACTGTAAAGCTCGATTCGTACTATCTTTTAAACTACGGACTTCAATAATCTGATGTTATTTTGAAAACACCATTCAATGCAGTTATCATAATAATTTCGCCTGCGACAAGTCAAATCTCGTTCTAAAAGGCACCTTTTCTGTGACTCGCTCCTCAGGTGGCATTAAATCTCAGAATCGCAGTACAGTTGCGCGCAGTCGCGACGGTGGAACGAACGCCATAATCGCTCTAAAGATTAACATCCGGTATCATCGCCACACAGACGATGGTATACTAACGCCATTAAAGCTACCACGCTAAAGCTCTGGGGCACACGGGAGAGAGACTGCCGCACTCTGTGAAAACCAGCATGTTTTCTATTTTGAACCAGGTCAGGAGCACGCGTATTTACTAGAAAAAAAGAAAGAAAATTAACGTCGGCGATGCAAGCGTTTTTCGCGGAAACACACACTGAGATTCAGAAATTAAAGTGGTCTGTCTGTCTGTTGTTGCCAGGAAGAAAGAAAAGGAAAGTGCACAGGCCTGCTCACTGGCTCAAGCCGAGCCACAATCGCTACCACGTGCAGATAGTAGGAGAGTTGAAAGATGGGATAGAAAGACAGGATAGTAAAGACGCGCTAAAGACAAGGCCGATCCCGGAGATAGTGCAATACCGGGCCAACCGATGGCGGGAGTGAAGCATCCTTCAAACTCTCCGCCACATTTCCAAAAATAAGTCCAATTGGACCCGTAACAGATACTCTACGGGGTCCGGACATTCGCATTAAAGTGGCTATAATAGGCTCAATCCGCACGCCAACAGACGCAAATAGAGCGCACAGTGCAATGCCATCAAATGGAAAGATTAGCGTGTGAAACGACGCACAACGATCAGCGAATTAAGCAAGATTATCAGCATCCTGATGATCTAGCTCGCAAGAAGTTTTAATTATTCACACTAGTTTAGGTACCACGAAATGCACAGGACTTTGCCGAGGACGGTGTGCTTTGTGGTGTGCGTCCCCTTTTTTCTACGGCTGATGTCAATGTTTCCTCGAGCAGTCGCGAACAGCACGAGGGCATTTTTCCTCCGGCTTGTGCACTGAAATGCACCGCAACCGGACATAACGCGGCACAAAAAGTAGAGTTCGAATTGTCAGCGCGTAACTCAACGGAGCTGGACCAGCGGCAGAGGCAGCCGTGGCGCAGACGAAAAACGAAAATTTAAAAGGCAAAGGCGGGCTAGTTGGTGGTTAACAGGGGAGTGCATATTGCAACCGAGCAAAACCGCGCGTTGTGTCTTGTGCATTCTTGTCTTCGTCTCTTTGTCTCTCGTCGTTTTGTGCGGTTGCAATATGCACTCCCACGAATAACGAAAACACAAGGAAGCTATCCTTTCCAGCGTGTTGCTTGGGCTACGCCCGGAGGGGCCAATCATCGTTCAGGAAAGCGCCGAGCAGAGAGACGGGCGAGGAGGATGTGCGAGAGTTCGCGGCGCGGCAGCAAAGTTCACAGAAATGCGCTACTTTCAATAGAGAGTTTTAGTTTCACGTACTTAGAGGCTTCACGTACGTAGAGCTCTTACGGGTGACCAGTGCGCATGCGCAGAACGCAAAGGGTATGCGCGAGTCTCACGTACGTACGTGGGATTCGGATTTTTACGTTGCGGTCTTTGCGTTGCTTGCGTACGCAGCGTTGACAAACATGCCGGCGCACTGCCAGCCGCTTCACAGCGATAACAGCTTCGTCGCTAATCCCTCGACGCGATACCGTGTTCTAAACTGTTGTATTCGCCATTGATTTGCCCATTCTTACCTTCGCATAAGGTTTCAAGCGACATATAGTTTTTGTTTTTCAGATATAAGGGCGATTTCCAAGCTGTTAAGCCTAACGAGGCAGCGCTCCGACGCAGTTCGACTGGCTTGGCTTTGACTCGTCTTGTCTTAGAGTGGCTACAGCAGTGTCTTCATCTGTCTGTAGATGACTCTAGGAAGAACGCGCGGCGTCTGTCACGTACGTGCAACTAAAAGGGTTTGAAACGACATGCGAGTAGGCTACGTAGACTTCTCACGTTTGCGTACGTACGTGAAACTAAAACTCTCAGATATCAAGGGGCTTTACTCTGCGGAGCAAGTCAGCGCCATCTAACGTTACGCTTTGCGGTTTTCGAACGCAACTAACTTGCTACATAAATAGGGGGCATTGTAGAAGTATTGTAATTGGTGCTATGGCAGAGCATTCGTTTTTACCTGAAATTCTTTGAATGCTAACCGCCCGCGTCAAGTTCGCGCTCACACTCATGAACTGTACGAAACGACACTGCCCATGGTGGAGGGCCTCCGGCCGCAAGAAAGGGGAGACGCGACCAAAGATATCGGAGCAGAGGGAAACGCCAAAATCGATAGCGTTGTATGCGCTATCGACTCAACGGGCCCTCCCACCGCTGGGCCCGGAACAGAAAACACAGCTAACAACAGTGGAAAGAAAGACGCCCAGCGCAACTCCTGGAACAAGCACTGTGAAACAGGGCACAGTGCGCGCTGTCGCGCACGCTTCAGCAGAACAAAGACTGATGAGAAATCGTTAAGGAGACTCGACACGGGCACCACCCACGCCCTTCCAGGGACAACTAAATGTCATGTGAGGGCTCGCTGGGGTCCGTTTGTTGTGCGGGCTTCCAGGAATTGCAACGTGGGCAGTTACAACTACGCGGCTGTATCTTCTTACGCGACAACAACAACTCGACACATGCCTGTCCGGACGCCGGTAACTGCATGCGCTGACAAAGAGTGTTCAAGACAAAACAATTGCCTAGAACGCCCGAGTTGCTTCCTTTGGACTGCAAAAGCGGCTGCGGCAGCTATCAGTGAGGCGTGAAGCTAGTTTAGAATCAAGCGGTATGACTATAGATGTCGTGTGGAGAACGAAAAACGTCTAGAGCAAGGGTCACTGCCGCTGTAGACTGCTCAAAAACACTCGACCCAAACTCAGACTCAAAAAGCTCAACTTTCCGTTCTATTGCATGCTAGACAAGAGTTTCGCCCTCTGCACAAGTTCTGACGATATGAAGGAGACAGCTCCTGCTCAAGAAGCTTTCTTTATGAAACTAAAGATACATTAAAAGAGCAGTGTGTCCCGAAAACTATTATAGAAAACAAGCGAATGCACGCAATTAGGGTGATTTATTTGTTCATTTTATTTATGAGTACTTCGAAGGCCCCATATATTGACGGAAGATTTCATAAGGTTTTGGGATATTCAGCATTTGATTCTTTCGGTGGATGATTTGAAGGATGATGGGTGGAGTTGAGGCATGATGGCATTTGGCGCAGGTCATTCTAATTCCTTGCCCGATGAACAAAAGATGATGATAGATGCGCAAATGTTCCAGCAAGGGGAGGGTAAACGGCCTTCCCTCGGAAATTGATAATAGCAATGCTGGAGTCCTTCAGAAAACGTATTCCAGGACTCAGGTCGACCTCATGAAAAAGGCACCTCTGGCAGTTTTTCAGCGGTTAGCTATAGGGTTGTGACGTTAGCGTTACATTATAGTTCAGTCACACTTACAGCAAAGAATAGGCCGAGAAGATTAATCTTGCTGCGCGACTTTATGCCGGTTCGAGAGTAGTAGAGGCTAATTCGACGCGGCTCCCAAACCACGCGTGCTTATTCTAGTTTGGTCCCAATAACCCAGTCGAAAAATACGACAGAGCCGGCCCCAATAGACAACAGAAATTTTAGCCGTCTTGTCGTTAAAATTTTTTCTGTAGTGCTGCGTAGTTGTCTGTTGTTGCAATAGAACTGGCTTTGTCGTTACGACAGGAGGCTGCTAAATACTACAGAAAATTATATTGTTGGTCAAGAATTTTTGTTGACAGGTCCCAAAATATTACAGGAAAATCTGTGTTTTTAGATAGGGAAGTGTTATATAAGCAAGTGATTCCCTGTTTGGGGTGCTAGTCGCATGGTTCGTCGAAAGTAACCAAGTAACCAAGAACGTGATTTACTTCGCTAGTAACCTTAGTTACGTAATAATAATAATAATAATAATAATAATAATAATAATAATAATAATAATAATAATAATAATAATAATAATAATTGGTTTTCGGGGAAAGGAAATGGCGCAGTATCTGTCTCATATATTGTTGGACACCTGAACCGCGCCGTAAGGGAAGGGATAAAGGAGGGAGTGAAAGAATAAAGGAAGCATAAATTACAGATTTGTAGCCTGCCGTTAGTAATAGCAATTGCAGCTTTCATAATTCCGAAAACGTGATTACAATAGGCGCTTTGCCTCGACAAAACTTGGCTATTTCGGTTAGTTACGTTTAATGGAGAGGTTGTTTTGCCTGCATGCTTTTCGAAAGCGTATGCATTTTGACAAGATATAGCCAAAATATCTGAAGTGTAAATCTCAGACACCCCAGATATAAAAGACGAATATAAACATTTATTAGCAAGAGCAAACTTCTCTCGATTGGTAAGAAAAGTGCAAATACAATTAAACAATCAGGGTACACTTAATCGCTGATTACGTGTGATAATGCGATAACATGTGAAGACTGCTGACTGGCGCTCGTGTGTGTCTGTTCTGACCATGCTGCGCACGGTTGGCAGGTGACAGGTGGAGAAAGGTGGCGGGTGTGGCAGGGGCCATGTAACAAGAGCTGATGACTTTTTAGCTGTCTCGGCTAATCAGTGAATTTTATGACTGACCACAACGCCAGGCTTTTTTTGCGTGATGAGGTTTCGGCGTAAGAGTTTTAAGGAAAGTCGTCTGCCATGAACTTTATCAAAGGCCTTCTCAAAGTCGAAGAACAGGGTGTCAATGAGAATGTTAAGGTCAGTGCTGGAGTCTTTAATAAATGAGTTTATTGCGTGTCGCAAGATAAACCTTTTAGGAAGCCATATTGGTCAAGATAAAACAAAGTAACAGACACTAGGATTTTAATACTATGAGCGAATACATGGTGTATTACTTTCGAAGTGATCCAAGTGATGCATATTAGTCTACAGTGATGACGCGAAGAAGGAGGCCCTTTTTTCTTCCGTCTTCTGGGCGTGATGTTGGGATCATAGGCTAGATGAATGTGCATTCTGCCTTGCTGGGCTGCCGATAAGTTGGGTTAAAGCGATTGTTTGGCACGTGTTCAGGGAATCACGCACAGAAGAATTGGATGGGGTAGACTATTTTTTTTTATTCGGGGAACTTGAAGTCACCTAGTAGTAAAAACAGAAGCGTGCGGAAGTTTTTAATTTAGCATAGGAAGGCCGTTATGAAATGAAGGAAAGAACTAATTAAGCGTTGCTGCTGGGAGCTCATTAGCATGGTTGGAGTAAGTGAAGCCCTTGACCACATTAATAGTGTAGGTAAATAGAGAGAAGAGTCAATCGTTATATTACTGACTCTTCCATGATCGACTGCACGCTAAAAAGCGCTCCTTTTCATAGTGTGGTCGCCAGCAGACCGCACGCACTGAGCCCCTCGAAGTCGGCCCCACATGGCAGCTGCGACACAGCATCATCGTCACTAGCCTATATCTACGTTCACTGCAGAACGAAGGCCTCTCCCATTTATCTGCAATAAGCCCTGCCCAGCACCAGCGGCGGCCATCTTATAACTGCAAAATACCTTAATTTAATCTTTGCACTTGACTCGCTGCCGTACCTTGCTATGCATACATTCTCTCGGAATGCAGCGCGCTGCCTTTACGAACCATCATCGGTCGTCCGTTTAACGCATCGCACTTCGCACTACCCGGCGGCCGCAGTTAGATGCATGGAGGCGAATTGGGAACACGCCTGTGTGCTGTGTCTCGTTAGTGCACGTCAAAGAACCCCAGGAGATTTAAATTAATGCTAAGCCCTCCACTACGGCGTTTCTTAGCCTATGTGCATCTTCGAGACGTCACACCGAGTGCACCAATCATTAAGAATCCGCTTGTTCGCTGAGCCAGTAAACAGCACAGTGGGGCTGCTGCAACACAGCCGCGCTGTTAATCTGAGCGGACTTTAAGAACAATCTATAAAAAAACAACAACATCGACGACCGGTCAGTGCACTCGTTGACATTTCTTGCGGACAATTTATGGCGTGGTACGGTGTTGTGTCTCCTTGCCTGACACCCTTTATTCTTTCTGTTCTACTGGCTAGAGGGCTGTGGGCGCTGTGCGGGCCTTACTCGCATTTGCTAGCTGTGTGTATGGCTGCTTATTATTATTTTATTCAGAAGCTGCAGCATAAGCTGATGTGGGCCCTTCGTCTGACGGTGACACATTTCGCGATCTCGCTGTGCTGCCATAGAGGGACACGAAGAGGGCACGCATCACCGCGAGCGCTAGCTTCCACCTGGCTTCTCCGGAACCGCGCGCTGACTTCATAACTCTTACAAAATATGATAATTAGTTTAATTCTCAATTGCATTTTTGAAACTCCAGCAGAGCGTGGCCCATACGCCAGCATGGACCGTCAGCACATAGCACTCCGTCTCATTGAATAAAGGGTTTGGAATCTTAGGAGTAATGCCAGGATGCCGGCGCGAGAATGCTGACGGCCGGCTTATACCTGTGATGCGTGCAAAAAATGATGGAGAAAGCGCTGTTCAGTATCTGCTTGTGCCCTTCCGAGCGTCGCCACGCGTGCTCGCTGAGAGAAGAATGGATAAGAAAGCGCTGCCATTGAGCTCTGTATCATCACAAACGCTTCGTCGTGGCGCGCGTTGTAGGTTTTCTCCTCCAAGAACTTTCGCTGTTTCGCTGCGTCGATAGGAGAAGAATCCACAGCATTCCATCTTATATCGGTGTTCTCTTGCCAGAGCTGCGCCTCCTTGGTCAGCTGGTTGAGCCCAAACGAAGCCTTTACCATATAACGCTGCTGCTTTTCATTGAGCCATACTCCCTTTCTTTGCCAAGTTAACCATGAGACATGGTAGATACGCTGCGTTTGCGTGCTTGTAAACCAGCTCCCGTTTTCTTGCAGTAAACTTTGCCTGGATCAGTTGCGAAAAAAATCCTGAGGGCACTTAAGTCTGCTTACGCGGAGGAATGCGAAAGCGTGTGTCACCATGGCAGCCGCGTTGGTTCGCCGCCACCGCGTTTACAGTCATTGTATCATTTTTTTCCTTAATGAGTCACCTTAATTAATTAATCACATTTACTGTGATTACATCCTCTTTTCTCCTCAATCACACATTTTGGTTTTTCAATTTGGCGCCATTGTTGCTTTCCCGTCTACCTACTATATTCTCGCCCAGCCTGCTCGGCCCTCCGACTACTTTTGCTTCGATTTCATTAACTAAATACTCTATATCAATCAAACTTTATTGATGAATTATAACTCATCAAACACATTTCAATCCATTTCAAACTTTACTTCCACTCCTTCGCCCATTTTTCCACTATTTTGCCGTCTAGGATTGTTTTCCCTTCTATTCACTATATTGACGTCCACGCTATTTCAACGGTTTTCGACATTTTTTGCTCCATAATTATTTACCTAATCATCCTATCGACACCGCAGTTTGTCACACACCACCCTCACATCGTCTTCTATCGATTACAATCATTCGTTTGATCCTAACTCTTCTGATAATGACACAACGGCTGCCGACACGTTTTCCGGAAACTCGCACTCGCCGATATAGCCAAGTAATGCTTTCGCATTAATAAAAGAACTCAGACGCGAAACACCGATGGGCGCAGCTTTAGGCGCTGCGTTATGCAATAATGAAGGGCTTCTACTGGAATGGAATTCTCAAACAGATGCTGTTAGTGTGCTTGTGCTACTCGCATGCTTATGAATGTCTACAGGCGTTTCACATTTGCGTTGAATTTATTGAAACACGTAAACGCGCTCTCATTGTTGCGTTTTATTAACTGGGGCTTATGCTTACTGTTGATGCTGAAGAGACTTTATTTAGGTCTCCCTTTTCTGTGTGGGGTTTTCTTCAAGAAAGTAATTTCTGTGGCAGCGTTCCATGAGTGGTATATGAAGCCGGTACCTCTTTCCATAGGGGTTCCGCTCGCATAGGTCCTAGGGTCCCGCTGCCGATTGAAAGCCACGTTACAAAACAAGAGAGTCGTGTACATAGTACGTAACAGATCCTGCCCGCGAGTTTTAAGTTTTTTTATTACGCGACAGAAAAGGAACGGCAATGTTACATGCACTAAGAACAGCAGAACTTTCTGCACAAACAGAAATATTCAGCCGTCATGTCCTAAGTAACAGAGCCAAACTGCAGCAACGAAACCATTTTCCGCCGTGGTGCACCAACACATGAATCCTTTCACATCAGCTGCAAAGGGATTCGTTCGTTTTAAATCTGCCCCAGACCTTGCTAGTTCTTTATGACGTCTGAAGGATGAATGGATGATAGTATTATATTCACCAATCAAAGCGGGACTTTTTACACAGAGAAACCATGAACCATCACGCCGTAGCTCCCAAAGCCAAACTTGACATCACAGTTGCCCGCCAGAGTGCAGCACCACATAGCTCCTTCCAGTGGTTGCTCTAGTGGCGCGAACGGAAGCGCGCGGCAGCAGAGCGGTTGAAGCAAAACGCCTCTCCTCGCCGCAGGGGGCGCTACCGCGCATTTTACTAGCCGTGCGGTGCGGACGCTTGTTTCGGTGCTCTCCGGATTACGCGTGGTGACCGGGACCGGACGGACGGACGACTGCGAGAGGGCCGTGACTACGACGAATAGATGAGTTCTTTCCTTTAATATTTTGAGAGTTTAGATTTAGACTAGTTTTAGGCCTAGGATAGTTAGGTGAAGTGCTCGCGAAAGGGCAAGTCAGTGACCTAACGTCCGGCTCTTTTCCAGCCGGCAGCTATAGATCTGTAGCGCTCATTTGTGACTTAACTAGTTTAGACAGGTAATTTTTTTAGGTCAATGGCTTGTGCGGTAGGCAGAATTTTATTTGAGCACGTGCTTGCGAGTGTTAATTTTCTAGCCTGTAGATATTCGAGCAATCTGTGGTAGCAATAATTGAGTGCTGCTAAAAAGCTCAAGCAACTGAAGGTTAAATGCAAGGAGTTTGATGCGTCGGTAAATTTGAAGGAAACTCGGTTCGAATCTGTAGAGGAGGCCGAAGGCGCGTATTTTACGTGCAAATGCTGCGTATTAAGTGCACGTCTGGACAGGGCTGACGAAGCGAACACCAACCTAGTGTTACGTATGGGTGCTCTAGAAAGAGAGCTACAGGTAGAGAGGGTAGAGAAGCGCAAACTTCAAGAACGGCTTAGTCAGTTGTTGGAGGCAAAAATGGCTGACACCGCCAAGCGAAGCCACATTGGCAGATATGGCAGTGCCAGCCACATGGATGGGGCCTGCACTGGCATGGACAGCGATAAGGAAGTAATTCAGGCAGGTTCAGACAGGAACAGCTACGCACACGTGGCAGCTGGGAAGTCTGGAGGCTATCGAGAGAAAGGGAAACAAGCTAACAAGCTAAATGACGTCACAGTCGTTGATAAGAGGCAGCATAATCTGGAAGATAGGAGGGGGAAGAGAATACCCTAGTGCTTGTCGGTGGTGACTCAAATATGAGGAGGTGCAAAAGAACTATAAATGGAGCCTGTAAAGGGTGATAAGCGGGTAGCAGTCAGGGCATTTCCGGGCAGGACAATGGACGAAGTACTGAGAGAGGCAAAAGGCGAACTTTCTGATAATGCAGCAAAGCGCAGTTTGGTAGTGGTAGCGGGGGGACTAAATGATGTCCTGAATGGTGAAGCCGCAAAAGTAGTGGAAAGATTAGCGGAGGGAGAAGATGATTTCAGGGCGATTGCACAGCAAGTGCAGATCGTGGTGTGCACAGTGCCGGAGGTGCAAGGACGGAACGGAGAGGTTGCCAAGGACGTCGTGATGGTTAATCGAGAGATACGGAGGTTAAGCACGGAGAAAGGCGTTGAAGTGGCAGACATAAACAGGGAGGCGCATAGAGCAGGCTTTGGCAGAGGCTTTACACGAGATGACCTCCATTTTAATGGAAGGCTAGGAGCCGAGATCGGCTGGCGCCTGGCAGCCCGGGCAGTAGCTTTTTTAGGGGGTCCACTGGGGCTCAGGGCGTAAGGGTAGGTAGAAGCAAAGTAGAAAGTGCAACAATGGCGGCTAACCCTAACAAAATGGCCACTAGGAGGTCCAGGAAGAAAACTACAAAAACAGAAATTCAACACCAGAATCAGGTACATAAACATGCAAGGCGGCGGAAAGAGAGCGAAGTGGTTAAAGGACCAGTTAAAGGACGAAGGAGTAGGTGTATACGCGCTATGCGAGACACATCTCGGGGATCTAGAAAATCCACCGTTTAGTGATGACTACGTCTGGGAAGGGAGCAACAGAACAACAACGGAGACGAAGGGAGGAGGAGTAGGTATGCTCATACATCGAGGAACAAAATGGCAAAGAATAAAGTCACCTTGCAAAGAGCATGCCTAGGTATCAGGTACAATTGCGGGTAAAATGACATGGCTGCGACAGGTTTATTTAGGGACAGGGGACAAATGCAGGCAAGATAACAAGGATCTAGTTATGTGTCTCAATGACAATATAAAGCAGTTTGGAGAAGGTGCCGATTTTATTCTGCTGGGTGACATGAATGGCCACATCGAGGATCTGGATGGGTACACAGCTAGATTGTAATGGGAAGTTGATGCTAGACTTCTGTGAGCTACACAACCTAGTTATTGTAAATAGAGAGACTAAGTGTGAGGGTCAAATCACGTGGGAATCCCGTAACAGGCAAACGACCATTGACTACTGCTTAATGGGGATGTATAGCAAGCTCTCAATAATGGAAATGGACGAAGAGGGGAACTAACGTCCTGGAAGTGATCATAACGGTATTAGTCTACAGTTTGGAGTCCTGCTCAAAAGAGAAATGTAGGGGAGTCAAACAGAGCGCGGAAAATTAAATGACGAACAAATAGCGCAAATAGCGACGTACACAGAGGAAGCAATAGAGACACATCCCATGGAAAAGTGGGAATATAATAAGTTAGAACTCATTAGTACACAAATAAAACAAGTAAAAGGAGTAAACCGCTGGAGAGGAAAGAGGAAGCCACGAAGTTGGTGGAATAAGGAAATTAGGGAGGCCATCGAACAACGATGGTTGGCATCACGGGAACACAGAGAAGCAAAGAGGGCGCAGTTATCAGAAGAGAAAATAGGCCGAAAATAGGTATCTTATCGAAAAAAGAAACAAGTGCAGGTCCTCGTCCAGGCTAAAATGAAGCAGTTCTATGATCGCTGCCTGGATGAAGTTCGCAATGCAACTAAAGGGGGGCCAAGAAAATTATGGAACCATATAAGCTGGCTGGGCAAAGCGAATCACAGAAAGCAGGAACAGATTCCCGATGCCGAGGGAAAATGTTTAGAAGGAGCTGACGTTGTGAACTACATTGCATCAGTTATAGCTGAGTCATTTAGGAAATGCGATAAGGTAATCGCCCCAAATGAGGGAGCAACACAGGAACGCACAATAGAAAACAGCTTAGAACTGACCAATCTTAATAGGAAAAAGGCGAAAGCAAATATTCCGAAATGCACGTCTGAATGGATAGACGAAATTCCAATCAAGCTAATTAACGAACTTGGCCCAAGCGGCAAGGAAACGCTGATAAAAGCATTTGAAGTACTCATAACAAATAAGTAAATTCCGCACAGCTAGAACCAGAGTAAAATCAATTTGATTTATAGAGGGAAAGGCGATAAGACGAACATAAAATCCTTCCGACCGATTACGATAACATCAGCTATATACAGGGTGGCAATGCAGGCGGTGAAAACGAAAATGCAGTCATTTGTAGAAAGTAATAGAATACTCGGAGAACTTCAGAACGGGTTCAGAAGTGGTAGGCGCTTAGATGATAGCCTGTTTGTGCTTACCTAGTGCATAGAAATAGCTAAGGCGGAACACAGACATATGTAATTAGCCTTCTTGGACATAAGCGGTGCATACGACAACGTGAGTACGGAACTCCTGTGGCACATATTAAAAGATGAAGGGGTCGGTCATGAGGTAATTGAATTTATACAGGAAATATATCGAGAAAATGAAGTTGAAAGAACAGGGGAAGGAACTAAGAGTGCAACAACTGTCAAAATACACACAGGATTAAGGCAAGGTTGTCCTCTAGCACCGCAGCTGTTCATGCTTTATATGGTAAGTATGGAAAGAAGGCTACAAGGAAGCAATCTAGGTTATAACCTGTCGTACAGATTAGGCGCAAGGATTCTTGAGCAACGACTACCGGGTTTTATGTCTGCGGACGATATTGTACTTTTAGCAGATAGCCAGGATGATTTGCAAACTTTGGTTGATTGCTGTGGGGACGAAAGGAGACAGCCTAGGTTTCAGTTTTAGCGCAACTAAGTCAGGTGTGATGGTTTTCAACGGCACAACTGATCAGGATCACACAATACAAGGCCATGAAATACCCCGAGTGGCCGAATACAAACACCTCGGGGTATGGGTAAACAACGGGCATGTGTACACGGAAAAGCACGAACAGTCTCTGATAGCAATAGGGCGAAGAGATGCCGGGATAATGAAACATAGGGCACTGTGGGGGTACAGCAGGTATAAAGTCCTCATAGGTATTTGGAAAGGAATAATGGTGCCGGGGCTTACTTTCGGGAATGCGGTTCTATGCTTAAGGGCTGCAGTTCAGTCGCGATTAGAAGTAAATCAGAGAACTGTCGGAAGATTAGCACTAGGTGCCCACGGGAAAACCACAAACGAGGCAGTACAGGGGCATATGAGCTGGGCAACGTTCGAAGCACGGGAAGCTCAGAGTAAAATACCATACGAAGAACGCCTATGGAAATTGGACGATAACAGGTGGTCAGCTGAGGTATTTAAATACTTATACAAAAATACCGTTGACTCACAGTGGCGGAAAGGAACTAGAAAGCTGGCCAGTAAGTTTGCCAGAGACGAGGACGGAGAAAGAAAGAGCATTAAACGACAGGTTAAAAACGCGGGAGGTAAATATTGGGTAGATTCAATTTAAAGGAAGCATAGTGTAGAACTATATCGATACTGGAAAAGCCAGATCAGGAAGGAAGCGTTTTGTGATAACTCATGAGGCAGTGCCCTACTCCTTGAAGCTTGGTCAGGGTGTCTTAGAACGCGCAGCTACAAAAAGAAATTTAACGAAGAAGATGACACATGCGATGTGTGTGGTAAATCTGAAGAAACAATAGAACACCTCATACTAAAATGTGATGGTATCCATACCGGTGTCGATGCTGGCACAGTCACTCTTCCTGAGGCCCTAGGATTTAGAGATAACAATAGCCATGTAAATAAATCTGCGGTTGAAATGAGCAAAAAGCGATTGGAAGATTGGTGGCTCAAAAGCAGAAAGGTAACATAAGGTTAAAAGTGTAGGAAGACGTATGTTAAAGAAAATGGCAAATTTTAATAACTTACAAGGCAGTTAAACAAAAATAAAGGAAAAAAATTGAGCATGGTGGCAACTGCCATTACCCCGTTTCAAAGGGGATGCTTCATCCATCCATCCATCCATCCATCCATCCATCCATCCATCCATCCATCCATCCATCCATCCATCCATCCATCCATCCATCCATCCATCCATCCATCCATCCATCCATCCATCCATCCATCCATCCATCCGTCCGTCCGTCCGTCCGTCCGTCCGTCCGTCCGTCCGTCCGTCCATCCATCCATCCATCCATGCGTCCGTCCGTCCGTCCGTCCGTCCGTCCGTCCGTCCGTCCGTCCGTCCGTCCATCCATCCATCCATCCATCCATCCATCCATCCATCCATCCATCCATCCATCCATCCATCCATCCATCCATCCATCCATCCATCCATTCCACATAGACCCTCGGGTCGTCACTTGTTTCCAGTCTGCGAAAGCTATGGGGCTTTACGTTGACGCTTTATGCCCACTGGAAAAAAAAGAGAAAAAAAAAGTATAACGCAGACAGCTCGTTTCACTCGTCGTGTTAACGATTGTTATTCCGCGCTCTCACCTAACGAGGCCATTTATTTCCAACTTCCTGAAGCAAATGTGAAAAAAAGCCATTCCGCTCCGGTCGTTGAAGGCTCGAAAAAAAAAAACGCATTTTGAAACGTTCCCTCTAGGCAGTTTACTACGCGCGAAACGTTGTAGCAGCGTTCATTCAGCACTTGGCGAATGAAAAGAACGAACGTTAAGAGAGAAAATACAGAAGACCCAACGTGGCCGTCGAAAGACGTCAGAAGGCGCCTTTCATCGGACGCTATTTCGTAATAAACTGCCTACTCCGGAGAGATGCGCCAGGAAGGAAACAAGCGCGGTACCTGGCACGTCTCTGATTCGATGGGAACGACGTGGCAGAAAGCGGGGAAAAAAGGGAGTAAAACATCCCAAGGAATAGGGGGAAAACAAACACTACGTGGGAGGTTTATTCCCTCCATACCCTCTACGCGTACACTAAACAAAGAGGAAAGCGGCACCCCTGAAGTCATCGAGCGCATCGTGATTGACGATGCGACGGGGTAAATGATCACCCGCCGCGCAGCGCAAGCAAGTTAGCCAGGCAAAAGAGTTTGCGCACGCTTGCTCGAACGACTCTCGTACCTTACCTTTCCCTCGGTATCGCTTTAATTTTGTTCTTTGCAGACTGCAACCTGGTACAACGCAGAGAAAAGAAGAGAGTGAGAGAGAAAGGCCTCGCGTATAGCGCTTTCCTTCCATCCACCGAAGCAGGCCCAGCGTTGAGGCACGGAGGGCGGGAAGGCACGCGGCACAGCACCGACATTGGCCAGCTGTTTTCGCTCGTGTCTCTCTTTGTTTTGCCTGCCACGCAATGACTTGCTTGACTTCGTTTTCCGCAGATACGGCCAAGCGATCAGCAGAACGCGGTTCCCCTTGCGAGGAAGGCAATCGTGAGCGGAGGGCACTCCGCATTGCGCCACGGACGGAATGCGAAAGGCCGTTTTAAAGCAGCGTCGAGGATTTGCGTTCCTTTGCGGTTTTGAAGAGGCGGGAGTGACGTCTTTCCGCGCCTTAATGAGGCTTACGTTTAATCGACGGCGATTTTGGTAACGAGCTGGCGTGAATAGAGCAAGTTTAACTTGGTTCCCGAAACGTATTTTTGTGCTGTCTCGGCTCCTGGCTTCTGGTTCTTCACGCGCTGCAGAGCGCTATATGTTTAAGGACTAGCAGAACAAGCAGGTAATTGCATTCTGCCTTCTTTCTTTTTTCTTGTTAGTGATATGGAAGAAATAAAGTGTTTTCCCACGCCCTTTCTGGGCCAAAAGCTGACAGGGATAACTTTACCAATACTTTTCTTCCACAACATTAGGGCGCCCACTCCACTGGGTACGTAGGACGCGCCCACATAAATCACGTGATGTTGCATGGCATATCCCCCCCCCCCCCCCGCCCCCCTCAGCATTCCTATAGAAAAGACTATCTTTATCCTCAAGGAGAAAGTAAGAATTTCCCTTCCTCAATGTCCCATCATCTCCCAGCCTCAATGTAAAGGATAACAAAGTAGTTACTGCCGTTTCTGAAGAAACGTTAGAAAAATGAACAGTGATACGGGACCAACTGGCTTGTGGGCTGAAAAAGCGAATCATGTGTCTCTAATGAACACGCGTTGAGCCTTCACAGCAGTCGTAGCTCGAGCATCGACAAATAGAAATGGAGCCTTGCGTGAGTCTAAAGGTCTCCAGGTGTGAGGTACAGGGTCTTCTGGTGCTATACAGTGACGTGGGTGTAACTATATTAAATACGGATCTCTCAAATTCCGCAAGCCATAAATCAAGAAGTTCTGAAGAGTTCACTGTGCAAGTGTTTTGTCGCTCCCAAGCAATAATTCATCCATCATAGCTATCTGATTTACTGCATGAAATTTGAAATATTAGTTCTACTTGTACCTGCTTGTCCGTAGGTGTTTGTAACAAACAGCGTTGCGTTGCTAAACAAAAACGACTTTAGGTAAAGCAATTATGCCATCAGACCAATATTGTGCAAATTGAGATCACTGACCTAATAGATCTAGCATGGGATATGTGATTAAAACATAATCCACGATCACAGGCAGTACTAATAATAGGTGGTTTAAGTAGAAAAAAGCGAAAATGGGGAAATAGAAAAGAAAATGAAAGATTAAAAATTTATTACAGGTTAGAAAATTAAGAGACAATTATTGTTGTTTTGAGAAGATGCAAGTGTTCAACGGCCACCCATTTCTCTATTTTGATTTTTTTTATGGTTTTTTCATTATTCAAAGCGCAGGCACTTTCTCTACTGCGCACTTACAGAAAAAGAAAGAAACCTGAAATTTGGCAGTTGCATAAGGCGACTGCATGTGCTTAGTAGCACATTTTGCTACCTTTCTGCTAAATCCCTGCAGTTTTATTTTAGTCACTTCCATGTTTCACCGTGCCTTCGTACTGTAGAAAATGACTCTCAGTGTTTAAGTACACACAAATAAAAATAAACCTGCAAACAAAACTCTTTAGCAAAGCAAAACCGTATCGAGGGCTCCATGACGCAGTGCAATGCATGACAAAAAAATTAATTTTGCTGTTTTTACAAATTAGTGGGGGGGGGGGGGGGGGGACGGGGCGTAATAATGATAGTACAAGCGCTAAGTCGAAGAAAAAAACCTTCAAGAACCGCATCTCGCAACCGCAGTGAGAACGAGGAAAAGTGAAAAAAAATGGGACACGTGTCGCAGGCAGCGCCGCTCGACGACTGCCCTTAACGGGGCTTTTTTTGTCACGAAACTAAATAAAGTTGCCACTGCAACAGGGGCTGAATTTCCGAATAAACCTGTGCCTCGCGTCCCAAGCCTCCGCTAATGTTTTCTTTGTCACCCGGGTGACAGCGTTGATGACGTTCGTGGCGAGCACAATGGGGTCCTCCGAATGCTCAGGCTGCGTGTCGCTGACGGATCCTTTCACAGGGCCCATTCATTGCGCTGCCCGCGGTTTCTTTTTGCGTATTTTTCAGGGTGACGGGAAGCGGGCGTAAATTGTATTCTTTTATGTGACAAAGCCACGTGTCTTTGAGAGTACTTTGATGAGAGAATCAGCCTGGTGTGCATATATGGGCTCCGCTGAATGGCTTTAACTGCAGAGGGAATATTTAGTCGGCCCAATAATCGATTAAAAGCGTATTCATAAACAAAAAAAAAGGAGCAGGCAGTGAATGACTGATTGCAGAATTTTTGATGACAGCATATTCCTTGATGGATAGCAAAGAACGCAGATTTTCTGGCTTCAAAATAGAACCTCTTTAGACGAAACTTTTTCTTTTTTTTTTACTATTGTATTGAGTGCGCTACCGCGGAGTATTACAGGTTCAAAGCGACGAATGCACGGGAAGTGTTGCGAAACTTTTTCTTTTTTCTATTATATTGACTGCGCTAACGCGGAGTATTACAGGTTCAAAGCGACGAATGCACGGGAAGTGCTACACGCACAGGCCATGAAAATAGGATTCAATTTAAATTCAGTTCCGTTGCCTGTCTCTCCAACTCCCGAGGTCGCTCGAGTTCCCGGGACCACCTCAGCTGAAAGGGCCCTTCGAGCTACCGGGGTCGTTCTAGCTCCCGGGGCCGCTCCAGCTCCAGGGGCCGCTCCAGCTCTCGCATGCGCTCCGCCTCCAGGGTGCGGGGCGCTACTAGAAACAACTTGAACACCGGAACCCGGCCCAAAACCGAGGCACAGTCGGACTCTCATGGGCAAGGGTCAATACCACCCACGGACAAGGCCAACATGCCGGGTGACCACAAGAGGATGAGCTTTGTAGGTTTTTCTCGGATTGCTGCATCTGCTGGTGGAGCAGCCACCGAAGTTCTACTACGCATCGTTATTGGACATTACGG
This sequence comes from Amblyomma americanum, assembly GCF_052857255.1. NCBI lineage: Eukaryota > Metazoa > Arthropoda > Arachnida > Ixodida > Ixodidae > Amblyomma > Amblyomma americanum. The sequence continues at coordinate 82,963,202 of NC_135503.1, read as the reverse complement.
CTTCTTGCATCGATCCGGTCATCAAGTCAAGTCATCCGGCCGTATTCTAAGATTTCTGCCACAACCTTCGCATCGACGCCACTGCTTCGTCGACGGAAGCGGCAGGAGCATCGGCAGCAGCAACACCGGACTGTATAAAAGAGGCGTGCCACGAGATATTCTGGGTATCTGAATATCTGATTTTATATCTGATACGCGTCCCATTTGGACCCAAGATATTAAACTTACTTTTGGAAATGTGGCGGAGTGCTTGAAGCTTCCTTCACCTCAGCCACAGCTTGGCCCGGTATTGCACTGCCTCTGGGATCGCCCTGGGGCATAACGTCTTTTCTTTCAATCTTTGCTATCCCTCTTTCAACTCTCCTAATTTCAGCATGCGGCAGCGATTGTGGCTCAGCTTGAGCCAGTGGGCAGGCCTGTGCACTTTCCTTTTCATTCTTCCTGACAACAACAGCAAGCAAGCAAGCACACGGCAGTGGGCGCGGCGGCAATGCCAGGATGAGGGCTGCAAACCCTTTTGTCTCCTTGATCCAGGTGAGCAAACGCTACGGAAAATGCCTTCGTAGCAACAATGTTTGCCTTGTTTTGCTGCCGTGCCCACGGCCCGTGCATGATTTGATGTGTAGTTTAAGTTTTTCATCGCTATTCTTGTTGCTCCTGGGGAGCGACATCGAGGCGAACCCCGGACCAGATAATCCGATTTCGGGGCAATCGAAGTTGATTGCGGCAGACATACGGGAAATAAAGAAAGGAAAAAAATGTTACAAACTAGAAGCTCAACGTTATTGAAAAGAAGCTGGAAGAGACAGGAAGCCTTCAGGAAAAAGTCATGGAATGTGAAAAAAAAGTAACTGAATTGGAGCAACAGCTGCCAGTAATGACAAAAAACATTGATGATTTAGAAAATAGAAGCCGACGATCAAACCTCATTGTTTTTGAAATAGAGGAGCGAGAAGTGTCGGACGAACAACTTCAGACAATAGTAACAAAATATATTCTTGAAGATAAGCTAAACGTGACGGTATCAGGTATTGAAAGAATACATCAGCTCGGTAGACGAAAGGCAGACAATGGAGGCGAAGATAAACCTGTGATCTTTAAGTTACTAGACTACCGTGATAAAGTGAACATTTTAAAGCAGTGCTCTAAAGTTAAAAGATCTACCTATTCAATGAGCGAAGATTTCTCACAGTGTCCGAGAGGTAAGGAAAAAGCTGTGGAATCGAACCAAAGAAAAAACGAGGTTGACGTACGATAAAGTCCTAGTTAATGTTTGTCTTTTTGCTTGGGACAAAGACAGCAACTACATCGTTGAACTAGAACCAAAAAATGAAGAAAGCGAAGTAGAGCACAGTATGGAACCACGGGCCACTCGGTCCAGGCGTCGGAAACGATCAATCTAGACGTGCGCTGCCTTATCAACGAATATGACGATCTAAAAGCTTACAATCGTATCACCATGAATGAAGTAAAGTGTAACGAAATATTTACAAGCACGTCTTTTCATTGTCTCAATGTAAATGTGCGGTCTGCCGTGAATAAAATTGATGTTGAGTACCTGTTTAATAAAGTAGATAAGCTTGAAGTGCTTATGATTACAGAAACCCGGTACTCCTGTGATGAAGTAACTTATATGCCCGGGTGCAACCGATGAACAGATCCTTAAATCGTGATGGCGGTGTTTGTGCTTTAGTAGAGAGAGAAAGACAGAAAGGCAGGGAGGTTAACAAGGCAGCGCCAGGTATGCTACCCTACACGTGGGAAGGGGAACGGAGGGAGAGATAGAAAGGGGAGAGAACAAAGGGAGATGATCACTTTTCCACATGTCCGTTGGCCATTACTTGTAGGGTACACAGGGCACACACTGATAGTTCACAACATTGCACTCAGTCCTGAGCCCTTCAAGAACTTGAAAAGTGCCTTCAAAGCTGTCCTCTGCGATGAAGGCTTACTCCAAGGACCCAGAATCTTGGCTTCAGTAAGGGGCCGAGGATCTAAACGGCGGAGTGTTGCCGCCAGGAGTGCACGCTCACGCTGAAACCGAGGGCTTTAGTAAAAAAGTTTATAAATTTTGACCTAGTACCAAAGTTTTGTTGTGTCACTTCTTACTACGAAATGGTTTGCTTAAATTTTGACCGTACTATTATTGCAGTTCGTTACCGCCCTACTGATTGACGCACTGCAGAATTCTTTTCTTTCGTTGACATATTTTAAAATTTTGTGAACTTCAGTCTCATTCTATGCGGCGATTTTAATGTAATTCTGTTTTCCGATAGCAGCACAGCAAAATATTTTATTTTGCTGCTCCCCGCCAATGGCTGCATTAACACAATAGGTGCGCCTTCAAGAGTTACTGTGCATACAGAATCACTCATTGACCGTTTTATTACTAGTTTTGATGAAAAGGGCATTGTGTCCGCTGTCTTTCATTACGACCTTTGTGACCATTTCCCAATACTGCTAGAGGTGAAATCAGGTATGAAGAAAAAAACCAACACGTGCTTGCCTTCATTAAGCGATAACTGAGGAAAGAAAACCTTGCTTCTTTAAGACAGGCTGTTCCAGATATAACCTGGTCTGACGTGCTCTCTATGACAGAAGTGGAAGCCGCTTATGATAGCTTTCTTGATAAATATGAAGCGCTTTACACCGAACATTTTCCGTACAAGGCACATGTAGCACCTCGGAAAGGACGCAAGGAGTGGATGACGTCACAACTGATCAAAGAGATACAATCTAAAGAAAAAATGTGCCAAGACTTCATTAATACACTTGATCCCGAACTATGAGCAAGATAGAAAGTCCTCAGAAATAAGCTAAACAAAAAGTTAAGGCGTGCTACGGTTTCCTATTTCCAAGGAAAAATACGAATCGCCACGGTGATTCCTGAAAGTTATGGAACCAGATTAACACTGTTATTTTACGCACAGCGCAGAATAGCTCTCCCCAAGAAGTATTTATTCAAGGACGAAGTGTAAATGGGCAGGAACTAGCAGAAGCGTTCAATCAATATTTAGTTACCCGAGAATACCGAAGTTCGTCAAACATGTCATGCGATGATCGCATCAGGAAAAGCAGCGATTATATGTATATAAGTCCAACTGCATGTTCTGATGTACTCACTGCATTTTTGAGCGTGAAGAACAGCAGATGATACAATGCGGATGATATGCAGATGCGGCATGTGAAGCATGTGTTAGATATTCTAGAGCCAATTTTTTTTAAAACATATATTTAATTTAAGTTTTGAACGCGGAGTGTTCTCACGGCGCATGCAAATTGCTAAAGTGACAGCTTTGTATAAGAAAGGTGATAAGCTTTGTGTTTCAAATTTTAGGCCAGTTTCCGTGCTGCCAATCTTTCCTAAAGGACTGGAAAAAATTATCCACACACGAATATCATGCTTTTGTGACAAACACGAAATAATAACAGATTCACAGTTTGGTTTTATCAAACATAAATATACCGAGATAGCATTACCAAACCAAAAAGAGTATATCTCACAGTGTTTAGAGGAAAGGAAACGTGCCCTTGGTGTTTTTGTAGATTTTTCGCAGGCTTTCCACTACATCAGTCATAATAAACTTTTGGCAAAACTGTTCGACTGCGGCTTTAGGGGTCGTGTTCATGCGCTTCTTTCGTCATATCTTGCATATTGCTTTGAGCTTGTAAGTGTTAATAGCTGTCAATCCTCTGTAAAAAAAAAAGTAACTGCTTGCATACCTCAGGGAGTATTTTTGGACTGCTTATTTTTAACTTATATATAAATGATACTGATAATCCATACCTGCATGTGAAGTGTATGTATGGAGATGACGTCTCACTGTTCCTCTCATCAAGCGCATGTGAAGATGTCATAAACGAGGCAAATAGGACACTAAGTGCACTCCATCAATGGTCCCTTAATAAACAGTTGAAAATTAATGTAACTAAAACTAAGGCTATTATAGTCAAACCAAAAAATAAAAACATTATTCTACCATGCGATCTTAGCTAGGTTTGGAAACGTTAAAGGTTGCAGACAATATTAAGATATTAGGGGTACATTTCAACAGCCAGCTAAGCTGGGATAATCATGTTAACGCTGCCATCAGTAAGCTTTCTCGTGTCACAGGTATCATTAACCGGCATCGTCACTTACTTCCATGCAAAATTAAACTTATACTGTATAATTCGCTCTTTATGTCCCAAGTAACCTGTGTGCACTCAGTTCGGCGAACAGCTACAGGTACCAATGAAAATAAGATTTACATTTTTCAGAAGAAGGCTCTACGGGCAATACTAAACGTCGGTTCTGATATAAACACATGCGACTTATTCTGCCAGTTAGATGCTGTGAAAGTATCTGGTATATATATATATATATATATATATATATATATATATATATATATATATATATATATATATATATATATATATATATATATATATATATATATATATATATATATATATATATATATATATTAGCAGACAAGTTAAATGAAATGAGGGGCCCGTTTGACAAATTTATGAAGGGAGCCAACAGTCACCGAAACCAAGGTGCATAGGGGAACGTTAATTTTTTTTTTTTTTTTATGTGTTATGCTTATCAGTGGGATAATAATACTTAGATTAATAAATCGCTTAAAGAAAATTACTTATAAAGCAGCAGAAAAAACAACCATGCCGCCGGTGGGATCCGAACCCACGACCTCCGAATATCGCGTCCGGTGCTCTTACCAACTGAGCTACGGCGACGGCTGTCCAATCTGCTGCTCTCGTGGGTATTTATGTTTACTGGGTGTAAGCGAGCCTTGAGAGTGTTCACCAGCGCCACCCTCGACCATAGCGGCGGACGTAGCACGTCCTGTAATACCGCGAGCGTGACGTAGAACGTCATCTAACGGCGAGGGCGGAAACTGTGCGAGAGCCCTCTTATGCTACCTATGGCATTAAGACTGCCAGAACCGAGACCCTCGTTAAGCTATTAGCAGACAAGTTAAATGAAATGAGGGGCCCGTTTGACAAATTTATGAAGGGAGCCAACAGTCACCGAAACCAAGGTGCATAGGGGAACGTTAATTTTTTTTTTTTTTATGTGTTATGCTTATCAGTGGGATAATAATACTTAGATTAATAAATCGCTTAAAGAAAATTACTTATAAAGCAGCAGAAAAAACAACCATGCCGCCGGTGGGATCCGAACCCACGACCTCCGAATATCGCGTCCGGTGCTCTTACCAACTGAGCTACGGCGACGGCTGTCCAATCTGCTGCTCTCGTGGGTATTTATGTTTACTGGGTGTAAGCGAGCCTTGAGAGTGTTCACCAGCGCCACCCTCGACCATAGCGGCGGACGTAGCACGTCCTGTAATACCGCGAGCGTGACGTAGAACGTCATCTAACGGCGAGGGCGGAAACTGTGCGAGAGCCCTCTTATGCTACCTATGGCATTAAGACTGCCAGAACCGAGACCCTCGTTAAGCTATTAGCAGACAAGTTAAATGAAATGAGGGGCCCGTTTGACAAATTTATGAAGGGAGCCAACAGTCACCGAAACCAAGGTGCATAGGGGAACGTTAATTTTTTTTTTTTTATGTGTTATGCTTATCAGTGGGATAATAATACTTAGATTAATAAATCGCTTAAAGAAAATTACTTATAAAGCAGCAGAAAAAACAACCATGCCGCCGGTGGGATCCGAACCCACGACCTCCGAATATCGCGTCCGGTGCTCTTACCAACTGAGCTACGGCGACGGCTGTCCAATCTGCTGCTCTCGTGGGTATTTATGTTTACTGGGTGTAAGCGAGCCTTGAGAGTGTTCACCAGCGCCACCCTCGACCATAGCGGCGGACGTAGCACGTCCTGTAATACCGCGAGCGTGACGTAGAACGTCATCTAACGGCGAGGGCGGAAACTGTGCGAGAGCCCTCTTATGCTACCTATGGCATTAAGACTGCCAGAACCGAGACCCTCGTTAAGCTATTAGCAGACAAGTTAAATGAAATGAGGGGCCCGTTTGACAAATTTATGAAGGGAGCCAACAGTCACCGAAACCAAGGTGCATAGGGGAACGTTAATTTTTTTTTTTTTTATGTGTTATGCTTATCAGTGGGATAATAATACTTAGATTAATAAATCGCTTAAAGAAAATTACTTATAAAGCAGCAGAAAAAACAACCATGCCGCCGGTGGGATCCGAACCCACGACCTCCGAATATCGCGTCCGGTGCTCTTACCAACTGAGCTACGGCGACGGCTGTCCAATCTGCTGCTCTCGTGGGTATTTATGTTTACTGGGTGTAAGCGAGCCTTGAGAGTGTTCACCAGCGCCACCCTCGACCATAGCGGCGGACGTAGCACGTCCTGTAATACCGCGAGCGTGACGTAGAACGTCATCTAACGGCGAGGGCGGAAACTGTGCGAGAGCCCTCTTATGCTACCTATGGCATTAAGACTGCCAGAACCGAGACCCTCGTTAAGCTATTAGCAGACAAGTTAAATGAAATGAGGGGCCCGTTTGACAAATTTATGAAGGGAGCCAACAGTCACCGAAACCAAGGTGCATAGGGGAACGTTAATTTTTTTTTTTTTATGTGTTATGCTTATCAGTGGGATAATAATACTTAGATTAATAAATCGCTTAAAGAAAATTACTTATAAAGCAGCAGAAAAAACAACCATGCCGCCGGTGGGATCCGAACCCACGACCTCCGAATATCGCGTCCGGTGCTCTTACCAACTGAGCTACGGCGACGGCTGTCCAATCTGCTGCTCTCGTGGGTATTTATGTTTACTGGGTGTAAGCGAGCCTTGAGAGTGTTCACCAGCGCCACCCTCGACCATAGCGGCGGACGTAGCACGTCCTGTAATACCGCGAGCGTGACGTAGAACGTCATCTAACGGCGAGGGCGGAAACTGTGCGAGAGCCCTCTTATGCTACCTATGGCATTAAGACTGCCAGAACCGAGACCCTCGTTAAGCTATTAGCAGACAAGTTAAATGAAATGAGGGGCCCGTTTGACAAATTTATGAAGGGAGCCAACAGTCACCGAAACCAAGGTGCATAGGGGAACGTTAATTTTTTTTTTTTTTATGTGTTATGCTTATCAGTGGGATAATAATACTTAGATTAATAAATCGCTTAAAGAAAATTACTTATAAAGCAGCAGAAAAAACAACCATGCCGCCGGTGGGATCCGAACCCACGACCTCCGAATATCGCGTCCGGTGCTCTTACCAACTGAGCTACGGCGACGGCTGTCCAATCTGCTGCTCTCGTGGGTATTTATGTTTACTGGGTGTAAGCGAGCCTTGAGCTCAGTTGGTAAGAGCACCGGACGCGATATTCGGAGGTCGTGGGTTCGGATCCCACCGGCGGCATGGTTGTTTTTTCTGCTGCTTTATAAGTAATTTTCTTTAAGCGATTTATTAATCTAAGTATTATTATCCCACTGATAAGCATAACACATAAAAAAAAAAATTAACGTTCCCCTATGCACCTTGGTTTCGGTGACTGTTGGCTCCCTTCATAAATTTGTCAAACGGGCCCCTCATTTCATTTAACTTGTCTGCTAATAGCTTAACGAGGGTCTCGGTTCTGGCAGTCTTAATGCCATAGGTAGCATAAGAGGGCTCTCGCACAGTTTCCGCCCTCGCCGTTAGATGACGTTCTACGTCACGCTCGCGGTATTACAGGACGTGCTACGTCCGCCGCTATGGTCGAGGGTGGCGCTGGTGAACACTCTCAAGGCTCGCTTACACCCAGTAAACATAAATACCCACGAGAGCAGCAGATTGGACAGCCGTCGCCGTAGCTCAGTTGGTAAGAGCACCGGACGCGATATTCGGAGGTCGTGGGTTCGGATCCCACCGGCGGCATGGTTGTTTTTTCTGCTGCTTTATAAGTAATTTTCTTTAAGCGATTTATTAATCTAAGTATTATTATCCCACTGATAAGCATAACACATAAAAAAAAAAATTAACGTTCCCCTATGCACCTTGGTTTCGGTGACTGTTGGCTCCCTTCATAAATTTGTCAAACGGGCCCCTCATTTCATTTAACTTGTCTGCTAATAGCTTAACGAGGGTCTCGGTTCTGGCAGTCTTAATGCCATAGGTAGCATAAGAGGGCTCTCGCACAGTTTCCGCCCTCGCCGTTAGATGACGTTCTACGTCACGCTCGCGGTATTACAGGACGTGCTACGTCCGCCGCTATGGTCGAGGGTGGCGCTGGTGAACACTCTCAAGGCTCGCTTACACCCAGTAAACATAAATACCCACGAGAGCAGCAGATTGGACAGCCGTCGCCGTAGCTCAGTTGGTAAGAGCACCGGACGCGATATTCGGAGGTCGTGGGTTCGGATCCCACCGGCGGCATGGTTGTTTTTTCTGCTGCTTTATAAGTAATTTTCTTTAAGCGATTTATTAATCTAAGTATTATTATCCCACTGATAAGCATAACACATAAAAAAAAAAACAATTAACGTTCCCCTATGCACCTTGGTTTCGGTGACTGTTGGCTCCCTTCATAAATTTGTCAAACGGGCCCCTCATTTCATTTAACTTGTCTGCTAATAGCTTAACGAGGGTCTCGGTTCTGGCAGTCTTAATGCCATAGGTAGCATAAGAGGGCTCTCGCACAGTTTCCGCCCTCGCCGTTAGATGACGTTCTACGTCACGCTCGCGGTATTACAGGACGTGCTACGTCCGCCGCTATGGTCGAGGGTGGCGCTGGTGAACACTCTCAAGGCTCGCTTACACCCAGTAAACATAAATACCCACGAGAGCAGCAGATTGGACAGCCGTCGCCGTAGCTCAGTTGGTAAGAGCACCGGACGCGATATTCGGAGGTCGTGGGTTCGGATCCCACCGGCGGCATGGTTGTTTTTTCTGCTGCTTTATAAGTAATTTTCTTTAAGCGATTTATTAATCTAAGTATTATTATCCCACTGATAAGCATAACACATAAAAAAAAAAAAAAATTAACGTTCCCCTATGCACCTTGGTTTCGGTGACTGTTGGCTCCCTTCATAAATTTGTCAAACGGGCCCCTCATTTCATTTAACTTGTCTGCTAATAGCTTAACGAGGGTCTCGGTTCTGGCAGTCTTAATGCCATAGGTAGCATAAGAGGGCTCTCGCACAGTTTCCGCCCTCGCCGTTAGATGACGTTCTACGTCACGCTCGCGGTATTACAGGACGTGCTACGTCCGCCGCTATGGTCGAGGGTGGCGCTGGTGAACACTCTCAAGGCTCGCTTACACCCAGTAAACATAAATACCCACGAGAGCAGCAGATTGGACAGCCGTCGCCGTAGCTCAGTTGGTAAGAGCACCGGACGCGATATTCGGAGGTCGTGGGTTCGGATCCCACCGGCGGCATGGTTGTTTTTTCTGCTGCTTTATAAGTAATTTTCTTTAAGCGATTTATTAATCTAAGTATTATTATCCCACTGATAAGCATAACACATAAAAAAAAAAATTAACGTTCCCCTATGCACCTTGGTTTCGGTGACTGTTGGCTCCCTTCATAAATAAATATATATATATATATATATATATATATATATATATATATATATATATATATATATATATATATATATATATATATATATATATATATATATATATATATATATATATATATATATAGGCTAGCTGAAAGATATAAGAAGGGCATTAGACAAAATGTGAATTACTTGCATGACACGGCACACCTTTGGCTAAATGTACAAGTTTACCCTAGCAGACACAGCTAACTGTGGTATATTCCAACATGCCGCACAATATATGGTACATATTGACTAGCAAACCCGTTGCCCCGTCTTTTCAATAAGTTTCATGCTGCAAAAGTTGATGTAACACAAGCACGTCGCAGATGCACAGGATGTGCGTACTACTTTTTCGATTTCACCTTGCTTTCACTGCTTCTTTGTCTCTTTCGTTCCAAAAGGTATTGACCTGATGTGAGTAACCATAGACCTGTTTTTCTATGAACAATATTTGTTTCTATTGCTTTTTTGGTTGTCATTTTTGTGTGCGAATCATTTATTCTTGTTTTTTATAATGATGCGTCAACCGTACTTGGCAACCACTGTTTGCATTTTGCGTCATTACTTGTGTATATAATTTGTATGTTGCCTGCTGCCCTGCTATGTAGGGGCCGAGGGGCATGTCAAGGCACAATTTCTGGCTTTCTTTCCCTCGACCCTCACCATGTGTACATGGGAAGATGAGGAGGCGGAGACTGTAGAGAGTGAATCTATTATGTGATTGGAAAAAAATTTATTTACATATGTACACATGCCAAGGTTACCGGATACATTGACATTCACAAGTAGACATGACGCTAAGCATGTAAGGCGAGCCAATTAAAGAGGTACCATAAGCATCTTTGAGCAACTAACAGGAATTGCTTGTGTGCGATTTAAGACGGGATAGCATACCTGTTCACAGAAAAGTGAAACCGCAATAATCTGGCACGGAAAAAAAAAGGACATTAGCGCCAGTTTGGTCTAAAGACCAGAACAAGACGATCGTTGTTAACAGAAATGAATGGGCAAGACCACTGCCGGAGCAACTCTTCCTCTCCCAAGAAAAAGAGTTCCTCTGACAAGAAACTGATCAGCTGCCTTCGAAGACGGCCAAGTAGTGGCCACACAGCTCGGCGTCGAAAGCCACCAGCGACCGCTGTGCATCGATTGCGCCATAAAGTAAAAAGACCCACAACAATTAACAGGCGAGCAAAACGGCCGCTGGGGAAGCGGCCGTGGGAGACAAAACTCGAAATGCCCTGCCCGCGGAATCCCGCATGAACCGCGCACCAAAAGACACGCCCTACCACGCAGGTGACTGTAGCGTGGCGATTAGATTCTGGAAGCGGGCAATTCGGACAGGTACTGGAGCGTAAAACACCCCACCGTTCTTACCGATCACAAGTAGGCAACACTGCCCAACCAAGTATCCAAACAAAGTTGCGTAGATGGTCTGGGAGAGGCGTCGACGCTATGCGCGCCCATTGAACGCGGCGCATTGGTGAGCGGCGAGCCGCCGGCAGGACAGGCAACAAGAGCGAGCCCACAATGTCCACCATACGGTTTGCAACGATGTTGACATCAGGTGCTACTGCGCTTACATGCCCGAAAAAGGCCACTGACGTAGCATAGAAAGCGGTAGGCTGCTCATTGAGGCCCATGGTTAAAGGGCCGAGGGATCCAAAAAGCGCAAAGAAGGGCCCAAAAAGTACCGCGCTAGGGTTCGCGCCGGAGACGCGTCCCCAGCAGGATACGCAAAATGCACTTCAAAGCTAACAACGAGGGCGTGACGGACAAAGTTGGGAAGGCAAAACCGCCTTTCTCCCGTGGTTGTCCAAGAACAGCACGAGCAACAAGCTCGGTTCCGCCTGACCAAAAAAAAAGAAAAAAACTGTAGTCTGCACCCGCCTTATGACGCGCAGGGGTGGTTTAACAATGTGGCAAAGGTACCAAAAGGCACCCAGCACGACCGACTGAACCAGGTAGCGCCTCTCAAGCAGAGGAAGGTCAAAGGTCTGTGCCCTCTGCACACGAGCTGTAATACCCTCTACGACCGAAGACCACATACCATCCCATACTCCAGCACAGTCGTAGGTCACTCCTAAAATGCGCATCTGCTCACACCACTGCAAAGGTATTGTACTCGTTATACGTCTCTGAGGTGACCCTACAAAAAAGTAATGACTCTTGGAATAATTAAGAGCAGCCCCCGACAAGGAGGCGTACTCACGAAAAACGTTTAAAACTTCGAGCAGGCTGCGTTCATCAGCTAAGTATAGCGTGATGTCATCTGCATAAGCAGTGACGCGTACACTCTCACTGCCTGGCAATGCCAGACCGCTAATGAGAGAATGGTGATTGACTGCCAAAAGGAAAGGCTCTAATGCTAAGACAAACAAAAGAGGGCAGAGCGGACAACCTTGACGGACGCCGCGGCCAACATCAAATGCGGTACTTTCCCAGCCATCGAGGAACAGAGTGCTTGAAATATCTCTGTACATCTCTTTAATAAGTAGCGCTAAAGAAGGTGGGAAACCGAAAGCATCCAGTGTACCGTAAATATACTCATGCTCTAGAAAGTCGAATGCCTTCTCTTGATCTAGAGAAACAAGAAGACCCTGTGCGCGCCGCCGTATAGTATACTCTAGGATATCTCTCGTTACAGAAGATAAACTATGTATTTCACGGCCCGGAATGGAGCAAACCTGGCGGCAGGAAATGAGGGACGGGAGAAGAGCCCGTAAACGGCGGACGAGTAATTTTGCTAATACTTTATAATCTGTATTTAGTAAGGTAATAGGGCGCCAATCTGCCGGACATGTCGAGAAAGAAGACTTTTTAGGGATCAGAACGATGCGGCCTCTTTTAAATGAATTAGGAAGGACATTCCGAGTGAAACAGATTTTTAACACTTCCGTGAAAATGGGGCCTACTATATGCCAGAATTGTAAATAGAACTCCACAGGAAGACCATCTGGCCCAGGCGTTGAGCCTCGTTTCAAGGAATCTAACGCCTCCTTGATTTCATCTGTTGTTGACGATCCAGGAATAATAGTGCTGTTGGGGCCGATTAAATGTCATTCAGTACAGGAGTATACTTTTGCGAGCAGCGCTAAGACATGTGAACCCGAATCTGCCATATTTAAAGAAAATTGGCGCAATATTTTCGAGGAAGCCCATTATGAAGTATATAATAACATTTCGCTACAGTGGAAATATTTAAATGTTAACTGAGAAAACTTTTCTGACGCTGAAGACAAGCAAAATTACGTTTTTATTGTTGTCTTTTTTAATTTTAACCGCAGCTGCAGTAGGCGTGAAAGCTAGTTTTTCAGGAAAGGAAATGGCGCAGTGGCTGTCTCACATATCTCGGTGAACGCCCGAACCGCGTGGTAACGATTGAATTGTAAAACATTTATCACGTCGAGAGCAGGTTGCAGGAGACATACTACAATGCCGCTAGACCATGGCTGGCGGCGACCTCATTGGCCCGCTCGATTGCCCGTACTTAAGTGTTAGGGTCCGAGCTGACCAGCACGGCCTCCCACCGCTCGGGAGAAGGGAGCTGTATCAACTCCACCGGAGGCGGATAATTGCGCAATTCCAGAGAATGTGGTTGTATGTGGCCCTTTCAGGAGATTTATGGCAGTTTGGGTCGTACTGGCCAGGGTGCATGAGGGAAAGCACTGCGGATTTAGAAGGGAGCGTGTTTGCAGTCGGCGCCAGGTAACTTCTTACGCTTTTGATAAAGATTTGTGGGGAGGGGCATATGCGCGCCTCTCCAGCCTAAAGTGATGGGTGATGTCATGAAATGAGATCAACCCGTCCCTCGTGAAAAATTCGGGTCGGAGGGTGCGCTCACTGCCAGGTCGACGAAACCTCGGGACTGCGCGTGAGCCGCCTCGTTCCTCGGATTAGACGAGTGTGCTGGGATAAAAGGGATAAAAGTGGGAGTTAAGGGGGAGGCAGGGGGAGGTGCTGTAGTGGAGGTCTCCTCCGGATGGTTTCGTCCGCCTGGGGATCTTTAAAGGGGCCCCGAAACACATTTTCAGTGCATTGTTTTGCCTGTTGGTGGAACATATTGAGTTATAGTGATGCTATTATGATCGGTCGTACCGCGTTTACTGCGGTTTTTATTATCTTGATTTGCTCCCCAAAACAAATTCTTGGCGCTGACGGTGTACCCGCCGCGGTGGCTCAGTGGTTAGGGCGCTCGACTACTGATCCGGAGTTCGCGGGTTCGAACCCGACCGCGGCGGCTGCGTTTTTATGGAGGAAAAACGCTAAGGCGCCCGTGTGCTGTGCGATGTCAGTGTACGTTAAAGATCCCCAGGTGGTCGAAATTATTCCGGAGCCCTCCACTACGGCACCTCTTCTTCCTTTCTTCTTTCACTCCCTCCTTTATCCCGTCCCTTATGGCGCGGTTCAGGTGTACAACGATATGAGACAGATACTGCGCCATTTCCTTTCCCCCAAAACCAATTATTATTATTATTATGGCGCTGACGGTGTCATCATACAGTGGCGGTTTTTAGCAGCGGATATGACATCACTTAGTGGGAGCTTGATGATTGGACAAAGAGTAAATATACTAGAAATTGCGTTAATAACTTGAGATACGTTTTGTCAAGTTTTGTTTTATATTACATTAACAAAACCAACTTGTTCGTCCTAGGTAGAAGCACTGTAAATAAAGTAAAACAAAAATACACCACCAGAGGCTCTGGCTACTTTTTGCATTGAAGGACTTTGCGCCTCTGTGTAAACATCGTACGACCTAGCACTCATCACTTATGGCTACTCTCTATGTATCCGAGAGCGGCTTTGCGGAATCGATTACATGGAGCCATTGCACTCTATAAGCGTTCGTTTCGGTTCCAAGGAAAGATGCGTTCGTTCCACATTTAGCAGGCAGAGCGCATCGTCAGCTTGTGAAGGATCACCGGGCGGCGGCGCCAGATGGCGCCACATTCCCGTCAACAGCGCGCGCTCCTTGCTCGCCATGACCAACCAGCGCGCTAGGAGGGACAAGCGATGGTTGGCGGTAAGCAGTAGCGGTACGCGCTATTCTAAATGTGTCTGATAGCTTGCGCAGGCTTTCACACCGTCACAGTGTCTTGCGCTCGAGTTCGGATTCATAAGTAAGGGAACGTCACTGATCAGTTTTCTCTTCTGCGCCGTCGACGTGACGGTGAATCATCGCTGGGTCAGCTCGGCGTTCACATGGTTGTAACCATGCAAACGGCGCTGCCAGCCTTGGCACGAACGAGTTACAGCGAACAGGAAACCATGAACTGCAAACTTCCGCCACGTGCTCACTTAGGCTGTTTTGATTGGTCGCATTAAGTGTCGTCATTGGGAGAGTGAAATGGAAATGGGAAGCTGCGCAAAAATCGAGTTGAGGGCAGCATTTGGTTTGCTTGTATTTTGAAATTTCTTCACTGAATAACACCCGTTCCAATGCCTCGATTCTCGTAACTATTTTTAAGTCAGCATCTCTGTGACAAAGAACCCATCTGAAGCGTAATCTGCATCCGTTCAAGTTGTGTTTCGCAGCCCCTTTAACCTACCCGCCGCGGTTGCTGAGTGGTAAGAGCGTTCGGCTACTGATCTGGAGGTGCTGGGTTCTAGCCCGACCGCGCCGGATGCGCTTCGATGGAGGCGAAACGCTTAGGCACCTGCCTCACTACTCATGTCACTAGTTGCGAAGTCCTGGCTTTTCCGCCAGATGTTCCGCGCATAACGGACCATTTTCCAGTATCTGCGAGGCTGCACTTTCGTCAGCCCGCCCCATCCAAGAATTTTTGGAAAATGGACATGACACTAGTGCATGACCCCGAAAGTGTGGCCATCCTACGCAAAGCTCTCGCAGAAACGTGCAGTCATCCCGCACAACCACGTAGCTGGGACGATTTAAAAGCTAGTTGGCGTGACAAGCTGATCAAAGCTGGCAGAGATAGAAAGTTACGTTTAACTGCAGAAATTAACGGCACCCTTCGAAGGGCATGCATTGTGCAGTGTGGTGCAATCAGCTACAAGCGCGCTATGAACTTCTGCTCCGCCTCAGCTCCCGAACTGCAGCACAAACTTATATTAGAGGTAGACCAATCGCGGACCCCGCTGTACTCCGCAGCGTTCGCTACGGTTCTGTAGAGGGTCGAGCAACCATCCCGTTTGTCGAACTTCCGCATGGTGAACAGTCAGATAGCGCTGAGGACATCAAGGCTGTCTTTAGTGAACATTTTACTCGCCTCAGATACAACTGAGAGCACAGGCATAAGCGATCTAAAAGCAGCTGTTCGTGAATTTTGCTCAGGCATAGCCTGCATACCTGAAGAGCGCCGCGACAGCCTCTATAATCCAGTCACGCTGGAAGAGCTTTGCCTGGTTTTCCAGCGAATGAACACCTCCGCTGCAGCCGGTCCAGACGGGCTACCACTTGTTTTTTACAAAACTTTCTTCACGGAGATACATGTGCATCTTTCGTCCATGCTCAATGGCCTTCTTGTCGACGGGTTTCGGCCGGAATCTTTTCGCGAGAGTCGTATAGTGCTCCTTCTAAAAAGTGGTGGTGAGCCGTCCGACCCAAAAGCATGGAGGCCTATCTCCCTCCTGAGCTCCGATTATAAAATAGTAGCTGCAATATTAGCATACCGCGTAACGTCAGCTCTTCCTGATATAATAAGCAACGCTCAGACATGTTGTGTGCCCGGACGCACAATTTTTTCGTCACTAGCTTTAACCCGCGATTTGTTCACTTTTGCTACGCGCACGCAGATTTCGGGAGCTTTTGTTTCCCTAGATCAAGAAAAAGCCTTTGACCGCCTTACCTGTTGTCAAAATTCTACCCCGGTGAATACGACCCTGCATGTACATTATGTGGTGATTTAGCCACTTATGATCACCTATTGTGGAATTGTAAAGAGGAGCCACCTCCGAAATCTCTAATACAGGTTCCTACTCTCGAGCAGTGGGAGGTCGTGTTGGTCAGCTCAGACTTGGGAGTTCAAACCCGGGTAATTGAATGGGCTACCCAGGTCGCTGTCAGCCGTGGACTGATAGCCACCTAGCACGGATCGTCTGCATTCTTCCTTTTCTGACGAATTAAATGTTTTCCAATCCTATCTTTTCGTCCTTTGCATAGAACCGCTGTTGCAACAAATTCAAAGTTGCAATTCAAAGTCGATACGGGGCTTTTCTCTCCCAGGTTCGGGCGAGGTTAAAGTAGCAGCTTATGCCGGTGATATTTCTCTGTTTATTAGAAACATTGACAGCTATAGAGCATTTCTGAGGCTCTTTCACACTTACAGCTGCCTGTCAGGTGAACGTCTCAATCCTGCTAAAAGCTAGGCGTTACGCTTTGGATATTTTAAGGATAAATTTCCCGATGGTGTCCAATGGGTAGGTGGCGTAAAAGTCCTTGGTGTCACGTTTCTCGCGTCCGGTGACGTAGCCCGAGCCACCTGGAAAGAAATAAAACGCAAAGCTGATCAGCGCATCGAAGTCGCAAAACCCTTCGACCTACCTTTCTCCGAACGAGCTTACCTTATCAGAACAAGTATAATAGCTTCCTTATTCTACGTCGCAAAAATAGCGCGCCCTCCTCGCCGCGTCCTCCAGAGGCTGGCCATAGCGTGTGGATCTTTCTCCTTGGGTGGACACGCAGAGAGCGTTGCAAGAGTTTTTGTCCGCCTGCCCACCGACATGGGTGGCTTCAGCATCCCGGATATTGAAGTTATGTGTAGCGTATTGGCCTTCAGGGCCATGTGGGATCTTATCACGGACACAGCGTACCGAGGAATAGTACTCACCGCACATTTTATGCGAACATCGCGTCGCTTGTTTGAGTTATCAAATTGGAAAGGCCCTGCGGCTGAAAAGTCGCCAGCTTTCTATGCATATGTCGTGAGATCCTTACATTTTGTTGAAGGTACACTTCTTGATTGTGATTCGAAAGAATTGTCCACGAGTGAAACTTGCGAATATGTTGCGTTTCACACCATGAATGTAGACCAGCGCAGGAAAGTACGCTAAAGGCGGAATCAAAGAATCTTTTCCTCTCTCCCCGCTGATGTATCCGATTTTACTTGGCTTCGCAAATAGGAAGCGTTACCCACAGCTGACCGCCCTGTGGCGTGGGGCATGGCGCCCTCCGGCACATGTCCGCAATGCGGTCGAACCATGCCGTTTATGAATGCCCAGTCACGCGCACTTTCTGGCGCTTGGTAGCGCGCATGTTCCAGGTGCGCATGCGGTGGCAGAGTCACAGTTGAGATTTCTTTGTTGAATTAATAATGTGTGTGGGTTCTTATGTTCTCTGGAAAAACCGGGGACTCGCTGTCTTGCGGGGACGCCCGCAGAAAGCAATGTTCCCTTTACTGTACCGCCTTAGAACTTTGATGCTGAAACACTTGAACGAAGAACTCGTCGTGTTGGGTGAGGAGGCCTTCCTCCTCCGCTGGTCAACAAGGTTCATTGTTGTTAGCGATAGAAGTGTGTCCACGCCCATCATTCCGTATTAGGAAGTTTGGCGAGTGTTGCTCATCTTTTCCTTCCTTGTATTCCACTTAAGTTAATAATGAAGCTGCTTTAAGCCAGCTCATGTGGAAACCACGAATTGTCCACTGAAATGTCATTTGCATATATGTGATACCTGTACAACGATGACACATTGTGATGTCCTTGAAAACCAGACCACTTGTTTAAAGAGTCCTTAGCACTGTAGATGTTTTCGGAAAAAAAAAATTATCTTAAAAGGCGCCCGTGTGTTGTGCGATGTCAGTGCACGTTAAAGATCCCCAGGTGGTCGGGGCTATACTGGAGCCCTCCACTACGCCACTTCTTCCTTCCCTTCTTCTTTCACTCCCTCATTTATCGCTTCCCTTACGGCGTGATTCAGATGTCAGCCGATGTGTGAGACAGATACTGCGCCATTTCCTTTTTCCTAAAACCAATTTATGCACTATTATCTTTAATCTACACTGACATCGCACAGCGCATGTGAAAAAAAAATTGCAGCAGCCTAACTTCGCTCGCCCTGGAATTCAGTGAGAAGAGGGGGTGCTTGGCAAGCAGCTGTGCCTCGTTCATGGCAGCTCCGCTACTCGCTTGTTGTTGTTGCGACTGAAGGAAGGATGAAAAGGAAAGTGCACGGGCCTTCCCACTGGCTCAAGCTGAGCCACAATCGCTGCATTCTGACAGTAGGAGAGGTGAAAGATGTGAGAGGAAAGGTTGAAAAACGCGCATCGCCACAACCGCATGATCTCTAGCTATGACAACGGTTTAGCAACAGATACACCTGGTGACAAGGAGCCCTCGCCACATTGGTGCGAGCCCCTAGATCCCAGCCCCATAGAGCTAGAAAGCCACCTCCCGCTACACGCTCGCCACAGCCGTAATATATGTGCTCACCTAGGCACGTGCTATGAGGTTGTATCACATAGTCTTGGGGCACCCCCATCGCATGTTCTTGAGGTCAAAGGTGGCCCCAGAGGTCACCCAATGTCGAAGGTCAATTCATGGCCAGAGGTTGAAGGTCAAAGATCAACTGGAGGTCGTGGGTCGGGGTCAGAGGTTGGGGGCTTGACACCGTGACTGTGCCACATATGGCCATACACGGCTGAAATTATTGGGCTGGAGGTAGTTCAGGGCGACTCTCGGGCCCGCGCGACGACGGCTTTTTTTTAGCGCAGTGAAGCTTTTCGCTTAAAAAAAGTGCACTGCACCAACAGCGCCCTCTCATCCTATTTCCTTAATAACAGTTTACTCTCTCGCTATCTCTCGCTGCCAACTCCGCCTCTGTGTTGGATTTAAGCACGTTAGTTAGCTATGGGACCTTCAAGTGACCTTCAACTGCAAACGTGGAGAATACCAAGTCCAATTTACTGGATATAACAAAGGTGGCTGTATATCGTAACAGTAATAGAAAATCTGTGAGGTAGATTGCACTGCTTGTGCTTGCTGCTTGTGTCTCCTTGCTGCTTGTGGCGCTGTTTGTGTCTCCATCGCGGCGGTAGCGCTACGATGGAGGCGAGGCGCAGGGGCGCCCGTCTGCTGTGCGATGTCAGTGGACGTGAGGGTCCCCGGGTGGTCGAAATTACTCTTGAGCCCTCCACTACGGCACCTCGTTCTTTCTTTCTTCTCTCGGTCCTCCTTGGTCCCTTCTCTTGCCGCGCGGTTCGGGTGTCCGCCGGTGTGTGAGACATACTGCGCCATTTGCTTTCCCCCAAAACCAATTCTCTCTCAAATTCTACCTTGAACGATTAATAACTGGACGCCCCACTCCAGTTGCAGCCAACACAGAGCTGTGCGCGTGTGTTTTAATTCCTCCAACAGGAACTAATCACGCGCAGAACCTGGACACATTTCTTGTTGTGTAAATAGTTTGTATATATTACTTCTCCCCCTATTCTCTTTTCCGGTTCCCCTCACCTCTTTCATTGCATTTCTCCATTCTGCCTGCTATCCTTTACTTCCGCTGCCCCAGCTCACGTGCTTCAGTATCGATGGCAGATGCCGGGGCTAGCAAAAATCTTTTCCTTCCTTTTTACTATTATTTTAATGAAAAAAACCACTACCACCACCACCATCGCCTGCCAAAACAGAGGGATGTATGTTGGCCGTCGTTTTAATTTTATGGGCTAAGGGCAATAATAGCTAAGAGGCGCAGAAACCGTGGGACCTGCGCATGCCGTTACCATAATAAAAAAACGTCGTAGTAGGTTAGAAGACAGACGTGATTACAAAATATACAACAAAGAGGCTGTGACGTTAAAAAAAAGACAAGGACAATGAGCTCTTTCTGCAAGTCTTTCTGCGGTGTACCTTGTACAATTCATGCCACCTACGCAGGTAAGGAGTTATCACCCTCGTTATTTTCGCCGTGCTCACCAATGCTCGAGCATCCCACAGTCACCAAACGCGAGGATGCGACCGTGAAAGCGGTAACTCAAACCCTGGCCATATTGTACTTGAACGATGTCTCATCCCAGGCTTGGCGCTATCGGCTGTTCAGTGGACTAGGCCATGTGAGCTCGTCGACGAGCTCATCATCCCGCCGCCTGGTGAACAGCTCTTTGATTTGCTGAAGGCTGTCTGTTTCGAGCACTTCGACGTGCTGCAGTGTTGGCTCGTGACGCCGACGGAGGAGCACGCTTTTTTCGGAACTCCAGCGACTTCATCCGAAGCTCAGTGCTTTTTGGCATTTGCGCTAGTAGTACATGCTGTAGGGGCAATAATTTTAAACGGTGTTAGGGATAGGAAGGCTAGGGGAATTGTGTGGGGCGTAGGTTTTGATGTAGGAATTTTGGCGGGCTTTTGCGTTACGTAGTCGGCCGGACGATGGGTCGGCACGCTAGGAAGGTCAAGGTGGACGGAGAGCTAGTGCAGTGCGAGGAGTGCGACCATTAGTACTATTCAGACGAGACCGAGATCGGGAGCTTTGCCGAGGCAGATGGGGCTAGCTTTGCATGCAGGCTATGTAAGCGTTTTGAGGAGGCCGTTCGGACGTTGAAAGGGGAATGGGCAGCTAGGATTAAGGAACTCAAAAGGGACCGGAACGTTGAACGAGAGGAAAGGATTAGGCTAGAAACTCAGGTCGCCGAGTCGCTTAAGTTGGAGGGGGCTAAGGCCGACCTATTGGAGCACATTGTTGGCGAGCTGGGAGAAGAGCAGGATAAGCGGGCCAAAACAGAAGAGCAGGCAGAAGAGCTTAAGTCCTGGCCGGCAAGTCACCCCGGTTCGGAGCAATTTCAGGTGGTGCACAAGGACAGCGGGGTATACCTAAAGGAGGCTCGTCGAGCCAACAGCGCTGTTGCGCAGCAGGCTTTGAGTGGGGAAGACAGAGAAGTAAAAACGGGCACGGTGACGCGCGATAGTAGCGTAAGGCAGCGGGAGAGACAGCTAGCGTGATTCGGAGGGCAACAGTCGCAGTCAGGAAGCGCACGGTTAGAGCGCAGAAGGGTCCTGGTAGTCGATGACTCGAACGTTAAGAGGGTTGAGGAAGGCATTTTGACGACAGTGAAGGAGGACAGGCGGGTGCAGGTGGAGGCACAATCAGGGAAGTGCATGGTAGATACAATGGCCAAAGCCCAGGAGGTGGTGGGGGCAACATGAATGGCGAACACCTTGTCGTTATTCATGCTGGTTTCAACGATGTGCTGAAGGGCAGGAGCCAGAACATCGAGAAGCAGTTAGAAGGGGGGATGCGTAGGCTTAGAGAGGCCTCCGAGAGTGTGCATGTTACCATATGCACAATCCCAGAGGTCCAGAGGCAGTCTAGCGGAACCGAAAGGAGGGTCGTTGAGGCTAACCGTGTGACTAGGTTAATGAGTCGACGACTAGGATACAGGGTATTGGAAGTTAATAGGGACGCGTACGAGGTCAGCTCTCACCCTTTCGCTCAGGATGGCATTCACTACAGTGATGTCACTGGCAGGAGGGTAGGTAGAAGGATAGGTAGCCAGGCAATAGCTTTTTTGTGGTCCCAGAGCTCTGAGAGAACCAGTGTAGACAAGGAAGAGCCAAGGTCACAGAAAAGATGGAACCATAGCAGAAGAAATAGACGCAAGGGCCATGGCCAAGTTAATTTAGATATATGTTAGATTGACACGCAACGTGGCAGGAATAGTCTGAAATGGGAAGAAATAGAAGAACAGTTAAGGCAGAAGGAATTAATGGTATATGGTTTAGTGGAAGCACATCTTAGAGACCACCCTGTAACCAAGACTACGCAAAAGAATATTGCAATAGAACAGAGGGCAGCAGAAGGGGGGGGGGTGGAATTGGGGCATTCATTTATAAAAGTAGCTGAAGAGGAAAACAGTAAAATGGTAGAATGTATTGCATGCGACATTGATGAGCTAGGAGAACAGGGAGAGATAAATATATCAGGCGACATGAATTCACATATAGAGGACCTGGAGGGGCACACAGATTCGACAGGAAGCATGCTGCTGGATATGTGTGACAGGCATGATTTAGTTGCATGGAACACTACCGAGAAGTGTGAAGGGCTAATAACATCGAGACAGGGAGTCTGCACTCGACGATAGATTATGCACTTATGTCACATAGGATGTATAATAGATTAGGGGTAATGAAAATAGATGAACATGGTTCCAGAAGTCTAGGTAGTGGCCACAAACGCATCAAGTTGAGTTTCAGAAGAGAAACCAATGAAGGACTGAAGCGAGGTGAACAATCAGGGGGGAATTTTTACTCAGAAAAGCAATTGGAAGCAGCAGCCAAACAAATCGAGAAAGTAATTTTTGAGGATAGTGAAACAGAATGGACTTATAACAAATTAACTCTATTACTGGAGCTAGAGCAAGCTAAGGTGCTCGTAAAGCTAAAAGGGAAAAGATGCAAGCCCAAGAGTTGGTGGGATGAGGAGGTCAAGAAGGCAATAGAGAAGCGCCAGGAAGCGTCCAGGGAACAGAGATATTCCAAGAAGAGGGGGGAACCAAAACCCGAAGTAGACAGAAAATGGGATACCTCCATAAGGTGTAAAAGGGACGCATCCTATTTGATTAATGAGAAAATTAGAAGAAAGGGTGCCCAATGTATGTCAAAAGTAAATAAAAAGGATAGAAAAGCAGCCCAAAAATTCTGAAAACGTCTAAATGCAATGAGTAATAAGACTAGGCCAGAACAAAGGTTCATTGTTACAGATGAGGGTATCGAGTGAGGAGTTAGAGCTAATCAAGAAACGAAAGAGCATGCGACACAGCCGGTGGCAATGAACTCATTGTTTTGAGCATGCGTATTAAATGTATTTATGTGCCCTTATGTCAGAATAAATTTTAATTGTTAGTGCGCGCTTGTCCTGTGTGCATCGTTTCAGTTGTCGGTTCTTGTCTCTGTGTAGCGCGTCATTCCCATCAAATGTGCAACCAACTAGCTCACATTGCTGCCTTGCTTCCTTTCACTGTTTCATTTAACTAGTCTTAATATATTGCTATATGGTCTGCCATCCCACTTGCAATATAAACAGCTGTCTGCGTGCTGGGGAATGGCTTGTTTGGCAATGTTAATAGGACTGCATTAAAAGTTTTTAGTGTCAGCCATACCCGTCTCCATTGCGAGCTGATATGTGTCAGTATTTCTTTTGTGCTTGTGTCCTAGCCTGTTTCAAGCGAAGCAACACGGAGACTCCATTATGTGATGCGGTTAAAATACTAGGTGCGTGTATTTACGCATGTAACTTTTATGTGCGTGTGTCGTTTGATACTTCTCCTCATCTGAAATGGCCAGCAAGGTATGTTATGGGGCCAGCATTTACAGTGTTTGTAAAATGGTGCCTCCTGATCCTCTAAAATAAAGCTACTTTTCACATACAGTTCTGTTGTCATGAATGGAGTGAGATTACAGCTGCTGTGAATTTTACGTGTGAATGAGATTTTCTTACATTGACAGCAGTGAAACGCACGGAAAGGCACAAACCTGTACCTACTGTTTATTCATAGAGTTGCTGTTTTCCTTACCTTAGTAACAAGAGTTTTAATATAAGACCCTAAGGAGGATTATCATTTTAGTGCATTATTTTGAAAAAAAGAGTCCAAAAAACAAGACATTTGTTTGCCTAATACATACAGCCCTTCTAGGACTGTTGAAATTCACATACACTCCCTTTATGAAGCCGAAAAGTAGGCATAGCCTACGCAAAGATCTTCAAACAGTTAGGTTAACGACTAAGTCATTTTAACGTAAGGTACGCCTATAGAGAACTTCGCCAGTTTGAAAACCAAGTAGCACTGAAATAAGGTTAACTTTGCAAAAGATGTTGCTAATAACGACAGCTAGCACGGTCAAAAATTTTATATATGACAAGTTGTGCAAAAAATGGTCACTTTTATCTGCTGTTTTGGGAACCAGAATTCCTATTACGATCCCTCATTTTTTTTCTGCTCAGAAAAGAGTCCTAAACCTTACTGTAAAGCTACATGAGAGGATATACGCATGTATGCCCTGCACACACTTATATGCTTATTTTTTATTTCATTCTGTTTTGCAACAACACGGCTTTCACCTTGTAAATATATTTCTACAAATTATGTTTGAGATAACCACTATGCATGGTTAGTGCATCCTGTTTCCCTGAATATATGAAGCATCCTTTCCCAACCTCAACCAGGAGCCGTCCAAATGTAAGCCAGTTTACCAACTCCCACATCATGCTATGTTTACACTGAAGGTAAAATGCATGTATGGCTTTTTACTAGTACTAAGCAACCACTTTGTTCTCAATTAACATAAGCACGTTCAGAATTTTTTGGAGTTGTACAGATAACATACCAGCTTGTTTCTGCATGTGTCACCATTGATTGGCTCTGAGCACAACTCTCCAGGCTTGTTTGCACTGCTGCATTATAGCTTGTGCAATTGTCATTGCAATATGAGCTAAGGAATGACTGCTAAAATAAAACTGGTCGCCCGCTGTCACTGCAAAAAACAATGCTGTGCATTTCAGCGCAGTGATAGATGGCTTAGCCCATTTAATTGTCACCACATTGTGCTATTTCAATTTTGCCTTTACTAACGGACCAAATAACATTACAGAGAGAAAGCAGTACTGTTGCACGGTCACTCTTCTGTGAAATGCACAACTGCTGCAGTTACTACTTATCTTATATATTCCAAATTACTGGGAATGTCATAATTTTCTTGGGTATTTTGGTTCGTATTCGACAGCAGAGAATTTTTATTACATGATCAATTCGGATACACACTAGATATATCGACGAATAGATAAGTGTCTATTGCAATAATAGTTAAGTGGGGGACAGCAAGGAGGCCTGTTTACTTGACATTGTTACAGTCAACTAAAGTGTGCATGGATTAATGGAAAAGCTACAAAATAAAGGCAATTAAATTACATGTGAAAAGACTGCAGTGTGCTAGTTTGAATAATTGATGATTTAAGCTGTGCCTGGTCCCAGATATGTGAATTTCCCCGTTCTATTTGCAAACAATCGGATATGTACTGCTAACCTATAGATTGTTCTAGTCCCGTATCCTTGGCTCCGAGAATTCATGATACGAATCGCGTCGTCGTTATGAAATCGTTACTGCATGTTAGGGTATAGCGTCACTTTTAATGGGTGCACTCTTCAAATATTAGGAGGCAAAAACCTTAGATCGTAGTTAGAACGGTTGCATATACGGGTGGTCTTTAGCGGAGTCTAGCCGACTAGCGGTCGAACGACTTGCGTCACGATCGCGGTGTGATGCCTCTCATCACCTTTTGAAGTAGAAATAGCGCAAACGTTAATCGTTCCCCGCGACGCTGTTTTAGAACCTCGCCTACGGTGTTGCAATGTTTGCTGCGACTTCGTTCGTGGACGTCAGAATTGGCCGTGCCGAGATACATGACTATCACAGCCGATCGCGGTTTTACCTGCTACGAAAAATCTCACAGCTAAACATGTCTCGGGTGAGGCACCATATCAATGTGTGTGCATTCGTACGGCAAGGCATCTTCGTGTTTTGCAACGGCGCATGGCTGTGCTGCCGCACGGGCGGCACTGACGACCGCGCCAATCAGAACGCCGGAGTCGTCCGCTCGGTCGCATGCAGCAAACTTGATTTTATAGCACCTCATCCGCAACGGGCCCTCAAGGGCCCGTGCGCATCGTCGCAACGACGCGTGCGCATGCGGAAAAAAAGTAATCGTACAGCGCCCCTAAGTTGTGGCTGTCCCTAGTCTCATCATTGCTTCGTGAATGTCTATATTTGCGCGTTTATTGCCTACCTTTTAAACACCTGATGCTGAAGGGTGTACCACATTACGTGAACGCGCCTTTCTTTGCTCGGGAGGCCTTCGCCAAGTCATTTTGAAGCGATAGCTACATTACGGTAGCATTTCAAGCCTTCAGTGTGGCGGCGCCGTCACCCTGTGGCTGCGCCGCCACGCTGTCACGTGGTTGGTCACGTGTCGCGGAGCAGCTGCAGGCGGCGCGGCGCCGCGGCTGATCACGTGGTTCGGCATGTGGTTGGTCACGTGACCAAGTTCCACTCTGCCAGCTGTAGCTATCGCGTCACTCCAAGTATAACCAGAGCTGAACCACCGCCAATTTTTTGAAGTACTGAGACGTAGGTTCGCACCCGCCCCCCCTCCCGTTGGCGGATGAACCACTAAAGTAGGAAACGTTTAAAGCGAAGTGTTTATTTTTTTTTTCTCATGTGACATAAGGGACCTAGAGGGAGGTAAGACAGAATGTTGCCAGTAGGTTCTGCTAAAGAAAGTTAATGCAAGTAAACGAAAGCATTTTAAATAAACGTGGCGCAGTGCCTTATAGCTCACCAAAGTTATTCACCCATAACTGGCTGTACTGCACACATTCTGTCCTGAATATGAACGCTATTTCGAGGGCTCGAATCAGAATGAGACGGTCGGCTATGCTTGAAGAATGAAATTGGAGACGCGTTCGCGCTATTTTTAAAATAATTTTTTTAAAGATTCATAAAGGCAGTGATGGAAAGAAAGATAAAATGATTTGCGAAACGTAATGGTTGCTTAGCCTGGTTGACTTGAAATCGTTGCCGTGAAAGTTGTTGAACGGATAGAGAGCAGCGAGCTTACTAAATTTTTTCTTTGTCAATATTCTCGCTGCGCAGCTTTTTTGTAGCTTAGGAAACTAGCAATTTTTTGGGGGGGAATTCGCTTACAGACATTTGCGGATTCAATCTTTTACTGCCCAGTCTGCGACGAAGCACTTCTTGACAAACCTGAACCCAAACCTGTAGACGTAGGTGAAAAGTAGGGCCTCGAGTACCCCTAGCAACTGATGTGAAGTTGGTCGTGTACCCTAACTTCACAAATCCTGATATGAAAGCACGCCATTTACGAACGAGGATGGTCTAATATATCGATTTCTTTTCACAATTAACACGTGTAGATATGACTAGTTTTTCTAGAGCGAAAAAAAATTAACAAGTTGAAAGCAACGGGGGCTGCAGGATGTGACATAAATCCCCACAGCCGTAAAATGCAAACAGGTCAAAGTGCTTTCTCGGTTTTGGCTTCTCGAAGCGACTCAGGCTATGAAGGACACCGCAGGGGAGGGCTTCTGGATTAATTTAGAGCCCCTCGAGTTTGGCCTACATTGATGAAAGGTATTTTGATCGCTAACTGAACAAAAGTTAATTTCAGTCAGGGTGTTACAGATACCCTGGCTAAAGTTATGGGATGTGGCATCATGCAACCAGCGTTTCCCGAAATGCATGAATTTTGTCCAAAAAGCTGGCTCTGTACATTTACCTCGACACGCGATGCGAGGCACAGGTGTATTTGCGCGTGTCTCGGGGTTATGTGCTGTGTATTACCGAGCGCGGAGGAGCACTGACCTGATTAATGCATGTAGTCAGATCGGGAAAAGCTTCGGTAAAGAAAAAAAATATTAGATCGTTCTCACTCAGTTATGATCAAATTCTGCCCTAACTTTCGTGAACTTTACGCTTTCATGTGGTCGGGGAAAAGGTTCATGAAAGCCTCTTTCAACGCACTCAAAAACGGTGAGAAACTCCTTGCTTGAGTTTCATCCCATCGCTCACAAGAAACTATAGCTTAAAACTACAAAGATCTTAATGGCACCGTTAATGCAAACGGGCCTTCTTCTATACGCAACTGACCTAACAGCTGAACCAGCACTTGCCCATAATCTGGATATTAAAAAATGACAAGAAATCCGTTTTGAGTCCGACAAGTGCATTGGATAAAAAGAGAGAGCAACCCGAGCCTGATCTTTGGCTTTGCCGCTAATGACGCTACTTGCGGCTGAACTGTCGAGATTTTCTGCGAGAATACAAAAAAGAAAAAATTACTTTACCACGAAATTTCTCTCATTTGCCGCAGGTAATTACATACTTGGACGGCAAAGACGCACTTAGGCGAAAGAAAAAGACCTTAGTGCGCAGTGTTCAGACAATTTTTTTTTTACCTCAGCCTAAACTGAATTTTGTCTGGAACGTACTGCAGGTCTTAAAACATCGCGAGAGCATTTTTTTAATCGAGGTAACAGAACAGCTAGACACGACTGAGGAAAATGTTGGCGCGTTCAATATTGAAATTAAACAGTCTAAACAGTCTAAAGTGAACGTATCTCCAAAATAAGGGTCCACGTCTCGAACAATCCAAGCACATTAAAGAAAGAATAAAAATACCTGGTGTGAAATTCCGCCCAACGTGGGGGAAACGAAGGCGTAGAAAACTTGGGCGAAAGGAAAGGAAGAGAGATAGGGGAATAAAGATGCTTGTCTCTGGAAAGAAATAAGAGGAGGGCAGGAGGAATGCACCGATGGCCTGCTACTAGGCTTTGAACTGAGGTGCCAGAAAAGCATGCCAAGAAAATAAGACGATTATAGGCAGCGATGGGGAATGTTCTAGCTACGTACACGCACCCTAAAAGCGTGTGCCATCACAATTATGTGGATGGTTTGGGATGCCTTTCGCGCAGCCTTGAGATGAAGTCCTACGTCGACAAGGCTCTGGTCTGGATACATTGATTGACTGGAGTTCGATAGCTTTATTTTGTGCTTGTTTTTCTGTTTCCAAAGCTTAGCAGCAGCAGGTGCTGGTTATAACGCTGAAACGTATGCGATATATATTTGTAAGCCCAGACTAACCCACGAATGATAATTAAGATCCAAATGCTTGCTTATGGAGACAACGGCAGGTTCACGCATTTTTTGAGCGCCCAACACAGTACACATAGCGCATGTACTCGGTTTTAAGGCACACCTTTCTTTTCCGAAAATAAAATCGCCCAAGAATGATATGCGCGTTAGAATAGAGTATGAAAAAGGAACTACGCCAGAAAAACCGTATTGTCGCTGGCAACACACAAAAATAATGAATGTGGATTAGCTCAGCTAATCTAGGATATACAAACCGAAAGCTGTCGGCGTTCATTGTGTTCATTGGCGTTGGCGTTGACAGCGTTTCAGACGCCGATATTTTGAGAAAAGGAAGGGCGCACAACTCGAACTCTAGTTCAGTGGACTGACGCCTCAATCGCGCTTCGGGGTACGTGGCGGTGGTTAAAGAGAGATTTGGGCTGCATGCGTTAGCGTTGACAATGTTGTGGCAGGCACGCGGCACCACTCGATTGACTGCCACCGGCCAGTGTGGCAGGGGGCGGGGAAATCCGTCTGTGCAGCCTGCTCGTTCCCCTTTCCTACCACCGGATACGGGTCGGTGTAGTTTCGGCTACTAGGCTTTGTTCCGGTGCAACGCCAGTGATGGGAATGGGTTGTCCGGGACCCATCCTCTGGGGATGCGAAACCCCATGGGAGTGGCAGCGACTCCCAAGCGACTGTGAGGGCCAGTTGCGCCCGTGTGGTCCGATGCCTGAGCGGAGGCAGGCCTGGTTATATCATCAGGCTGGACCCACGGAATCCGGCACGCCAGCAACTGAACTGTTCTGTCAGCAGGGCGCCAACCAGGACTTGAGTCAACATGCAAACATCGGTTGTGAAGACGCGCCGAGTTCACTACGATGTCGGGTTAAAATAAAGAGTCAAGTTTTTTTATTTACATGAACAATAAAGGAGAGGTTGGTGCTGCATAGCGGCTCCGGCTACTCCTTTTCAACCAATTCATAGTAACCACTTGGTCCCACAATATACATTTCAACATAACACAAACAGAAACAGTGCACAACATATAAAACAAAGTACAAGCGTCATGAGAAGTAACATTAATGAGTGAACAAAAACGCTGGGAATGCTAAGAGAACTGTACAAAATACAATATGTATAACAGATATGAAAAAAAAGCAAGAACAGAAGAACAAAAAATATGCTTATTTGCTTTACACACAGCAAAAGTAAAAAAACAACGATATTAAAGTATCCACTCACAAAAGAAACAGAAAAAAAACAAAAATAAGTCGGTTTGTAGCAAACACAGCAAAAGTAAATAACGAAAATACTGAAGCACTCACGCACAGAGAGGTAAGAGCTTTAGCATTGACTCCAATTCTACAAAGCTAGTACTTCCAAAAGAAACCGCTGTCCTCAAGGAATGACATGAAAGCCACAAGTTCTCGCTTTTGCAGTTCACATGTCGGCCACGGGCCTAAAAACTTTTGCAGAATTAAGGGTATTTTGTCAAGAGCGCTCGAGTCTCTCTTCAATCGCGACCTGAGGTTGTCGTGCACTCGGCAATTCAGTGATAGATGAGCCACATCCTCATTTTCTTGACCAGTTGCATGCATACCGCGGCCTGTCTGCGCCGCCAATTCTATACAGTGTTTCATGTAAGCGGTTCCTAAATGCAAGCGGTGAAAAAGCGTTTCTAAACTTCTGCTGATAGATAATAAAATATTAAACCGCAACAACGGATCGATGAAATACAGATCAGAGCCTGTATGGTTTGGCTCAAACCACATCTTTCGTTCGTTTATTTACGCATGGTCTTCATGAAACGGCTCAATGCGCCTCTCAGTAATGGAAGCCAGAAGTGAGGGCATTGGAGTGTGATTGTCTAGCCGCGGCATCCGCCTCGGTGTTTCTAGGGATAAAGCAATGTCCGGGTATCCACTGGAAAACTATAGTATGCATCTTTTTGGTAGCCTTGGAAAATCCTTTAAGAACTTCGCATACCAGTCTAGTTTTCCATGGTATTGAACTAGCGCTGTTAAGAGATTTAAGTGCGGATTGGGAGTCGCGAAAGATTACCCACATACGAGGAGATAGAATAGAATAGAATGGAACTTCATTTACATCACTATACATGATGTAGGAGGCCTGCAGAAAAAGCTGCCAGTAGCCAGTTTGACAGGGCCGCAGGCCCCTTGCATTGGCAGTACTCAATGGAGATAAATAGCACCTATGTCATAACATAAAAAATCGCGGGTACAGTGCATGAAAGAATATGAGGTGCATACACGATAACTGAAAAGTGGCATTACATACAATTGCATTTCTCATGCAAAAAACAAAAACAAAAACAAAAAATGTGTACTACAATTTGAAAAACTCGCGCAATGTCTTGAACGTAATTTCTTCAATTTGTATATTTCGAGCTTCTAAACTGATCAGTATCCTTGGAAGTTTGTTCTGCAACATTTGAAGGCCGTATGTTCTTCTGCTTGTTTTAACCTTCCATGGCTCGAAATGGCGTGTATTGTAAGTCTCTAGATTTCTTTTAGTTTAGCTATTTCCCGAATAAAACCTTTACTATATTTAGCATCTTGTTTGAAGAGTTGAAGAGATGAACTGGAGAACCAAATAAATAGCATAAATCTCAGCAGTCGGTGATCCTATCACGTGAACCAGTTTACATGCCTGTCGATCCTTCAGTGCGGAATCACAAAATGCGGACGCTGATAAATTTTGAAGACTGGAGTCGTCAGTATAAACATGTATATAACCGGGATACCGCATGTGTATCTGGAAAGGGGCTAACTGCTGGTCACCGAATATCATCATGCCACGCTTCATAATTATCCCTTCCACAGACAACTGTATTGCAGGGGTAACTAGAAGCCATGGGGGATTTTCTGCGTCTCCATTCCAACATTCGTAACTCGGAAGAAGCTGGCGGTGGTGTTGAAACACTTGATGTATATGGCTTCCATCTCGTTCATGAAGCGCGGAAGCTAATGGGTGGACGCTAACCCAGCACGAAAAGAGAAAGTATGCCGGAGCCCTCCACTACGGCACCTCTTTCTTCCTCCTTCTTTCACTCCCTCTCTTATCCCTTCCCTTACGGCGTGGTTCAGGTGTCCAACGATATATGAGACAGATACTGCGCCATTTCCTTTCCCCTCAAAAAAAAAAACAATTATTATTCGTGCGAAAGCTTTCTAAGCTCACATTGGCGCAGCCGGGCAGCCCCGCGCCGAGCTCGCAATTGCCGCCGACGCTCCCATCCAGGCCGCACAAGCGTCTTTGCGTCCTGCCCATTTTGCCCAGTGCCGCACGGCCGCTGGAGTTCTTGTCGAAAGAAGAACACGCCATTTTGTTATCGGAGCGCAGCATCAGGTCTGCACGGCGGACGCCGACGAGGAGGCGAAGGAACGAGCTGAGAAAAGCTAACACTTTAAAGTAAGGCGATTTTGTGCACGGTGTCAAGCGGAGATCGGGCGGCCTCACGCGCGTATTTCTTCATCGAAGCATGAAAATCTGGTGCGCGTTACGATGTAAGCCATTGCACTTTTTTCTCCTGACCTTGAAAAACCGTTGCGCGCTGCAATCGCGGGCAGGTTAGAGCCGAGTAAATACGGTACTGCTATGCGCGAGTGATTGTGAATTGCGAAGACAACACGAACACTATTTGTATATAATACCGTGGAATTTTCGGGTTTTGGTTTATGGGTTTATGGGGGATTTAACGTCCCAAAGTGACTGAGGTTATGAGGGACGCCGTAGTTACCGGCTCCGGAAATTTCGACCACCTGGCGTTCTTTAACGTGCACTGACATCGCACAGTACACGGGCCTCTAGAATTTCGCCTCCATCGAAATTCGACCGCCGCGGCCGGGATCGAACCCGCGTCTTTCGGGCTGGCGAATTTTTGGGATAGCTGGGGATGCTCCATGGAGATATCACGGGGAGAAATGGCGTGGGCGTAGACGCCGGCGTAGTCCCTTGGAAACATTTCATAAGAGTCATTTTGAATACATTTCTTATGAAGGGGTAAAGAAATGTTTTGAGGTTACGTGTAACAAACGGAGACCTGAGCGTTATCCGGCTGGCCAATGATAATGTTAACCAGGTCGGGCCAGGAAGTAATGGAAGGGGGGGGGGGGGGAGGGAAGGTATCTGAATAATGTGCCCTCTGGAGCTGCGGAGGAGTCTCACGGTAATAACTGGGTTGTTTATTCACTTATTTGCACATATTGCAGCCTCACTGAGGCTATTGCATTAGGGGCAAATTAAACACGAATTACAAAAACATCACTCACTACAAAGAGCATAAAACGTTGTCCAAGGTGCAAAGAAGTAGTGCTTCGAAGCATAAATACTTCAGTCACAGTAGGAGGTATCTAAGAATTGCTTCAAAATAGAAAAAAAAACAAAAGCAGGAACACATCAGGCACTGAAAGCTGCATATAAAATTTTTCGTCAAAGAAAAATAAGATCTGCCTCAACAACCAGCACCTAAAGATGTCTTCAAAGGCAGAGTTCCAGTAAAAAAAAAAGAAGAAATGAGTACTACATATGCACTGAGCTTGGCAGAAAGACTATTTAAAAATGTCAGTAGGAGGATTAAATTTTAAATATCTAAATCATAATAGCTTCGTGCTGTTGTTGTTTTAGAAAAGTTGAAAAATTACCAAGAAACTCAAGTTGTGAAGAGTTACGGCAAGTAAAAGTTTTGGTCATTCAATACGCCGACGTGAACAAAGTGGTGACCGGCCCAACGTAGAATGGTTAGAAGCAGGTGAGAACATGACAGAAAAAGAAGACAGATCATTGTTTAGTACTAATTTATGGTCTGTGGATGACACGTTCAAGAGGATTTTTACCAGCAAAAAAGATGTACACACAAGGGAGAACAACACTGGACGAGGGTTGGACTAAGAGCTGAAATTTTTATTGAACACCGACCGCTGAGTAACAGCCATGCATGCGCCAAGCCAGAACAGGTTATCTAAGTAAATGAATTCAAAAATCAAATTCCTTACATGTGAGCGCTAGAGATGGGGAACTGTTTGGGAACTGAGATGTACAATAATAATAATAATAATAATAATAATAATAATTGGTTTTTGGTGGAAAGGAAATGGCGCAGTATCTGTCTCATATATCGTTGGACACCTGAACCGCGCCGTAAGGGAAGGGATAGAGGAGGGAGTGAAAGAAGAGAGCAACAAATAGGTCCGTAGTGGAGGGCTCCGGAATAATTTCGACCACCTGGGGATCTTTAACGTGCACTGACATCGCACAGCACACGGGCGCCTTAGCGTTTTTCCTCCATAAAAACGCAGCCGCCGCGGTCGGGTTCGAACCCGGGAACTCCGGATCAGTAGTCGAGCGCCCTAACCACTGATGTACAACTCAGAATTTGGTTTTTTGGATGACTTTGTGTAGATTGCGCATTCTGACTTGGCGCATGCGCGGGAGTGACTGAGCGGTTTATGTCGAATAAAAATTCCATTTGTTGGTCCAGGCATCGTCCTGTGTTACTCTTCCTTGCGTGTGCGTCATTTTGGCTGCCAAAAATCCTCTCCAACATGCCATATTAACCGGCCCACCATTAAGCCTTGCTTCGTATGACAAAGCTATGTTTAGGACTGGACGGATAAGCATTTTGTAAGGAAGCAACTTACTGTACAACGGGGCAGCGGATAAAATTCGGCGCAGGGAGCAGAGTCTTTGAAAAGCTTTAGTAAAAATGAGACTGATGTATTTCGACCTTACCCGTCACGGTGGCTCAGTGCTTAGGACACTCGGCTGCTGATCCGGAGTTCCCGGGTTCGAACCCGACCGCGGCGGCTGCGTTCTTATAGGGGAAAACGCCAAGGCACCCGTGTGCTGTGCGTTGTCAGTGCACGTTAAAGATCCCCAGGTGATGGAAATTATTCCGGAGCCTTCCAACACGGCACCTCTTTTTTCCTTTCTTCTTTCACTCCCTCCTTTATCCCTTCCCCTACGGCGCGGTTCAGGTGTCCAACGATATATGAGACAGATACTGCGCCATTTCCTCTTCCCCCCAAAAAAGAATTATTATTATTATTATGTATTTTGATCAGAACATGTAATGCAAAATCGCAGAACCTTTATATTTATATTCCAGTACTCTGTTTAGGTAACTGCGTTTGCATGAATGCGTGCACAAAGGATTAAATTAGCCCCTATACAAGGAAATTGAAATATTAAAGAAGATACGCTCATCTGCCATGTAGACCACTACTTGTAAAAAGTTGGGAAATGCTGATTAAGAAGGTAATAGTCAACGGGTAAATTATTTTCTCAGTGGTCGGATTATACACGTCTTGCACACATCCTGCGATATTCCTTTATGTGCGTAAGCGAGCGTTTATATGATTCCGTCTTATCTTCATCGCCCTCATCTGTATCAGCCTGCCAGGTTGAGCGAGGTAGATTACCAGGCAAGCATCTACAGTGTTGATTAGAGAATGTCTTCTCCAAGGGCTAAATTAATTGCATAGTAGAGCAATTAAACATCAGTGTACATCCATATGTTTGCTAATATATGAAGCGGTAGATTATTAATGTGCAATTAGGATAGTTATAGGCCCAGAACAGAACCCTGTGGTACGCCCTGATGAAACATCAATGACTGGCGATCTGGTCGAATTGAAATGCGTATTGTGAGCGCTTGAAAAAAAAAAAAACCAGGTATCCAGTTAGCGAGCGTAGCGTTGATTATTACGCAGTGAGTCTAGCGCAGATGTAGTTAAGCTATATAATGTGAAGTATTGCGCAACGCCGCCGCTTTGCTTGCGGACCAACGCTGCGCAGGCGGAGCGGCTCAACAGGATAGAAATGTGTGACTGCTGTAACGCACTCCTCTGAAAATCACAATCATACCGTGCTGCTTTGCACTGAGTTGCATATATTTTATCTCTCCTGACCCATCTCATTATCCCTTCTCTCTGTATTTCTCCTCGATATCTTCTCCCCTGTCCCTTTTGTTTCTGCCGAGCGCAGATCAGGTAATTCATGTAAAAGATAGCAGTTTCCGCCGTCGGAAGCCAACTTTTACTTGTTTTATTTTTTTCATACAAAAGACCGCTATACCCCTACAACCACTATTATTGATAAAAAGAGTGCCGCATTTTAATTCGAAAAGATAAAAGTTCCGACCCATGCTTGACGTATACCGTTCGAACTTCTCTCTGCTTTGAAACCGGGCCATTATTGGATTTCGGGTGACAGCACATCACAGCTTCGCTGCAACAGGACTGACTCCACCTGCTAGAATTTCTGTTCGGGGGCTGTGCTTCGTTTGGCCCAAGGATCTGGAATTGGAAGCCATGGGCAATGATGGTGGCATGTGGAATTTAACGCCGCAATCAAGAGCTTCGAATTAATTTAGACGACCTGTTTTTTTTTTTAACTTGCACTGACATCGCGCAGCACACGAACGCCCTTTGTATTTTGCCTCCACCAAAATGCGGCCGCCACGGCCAGTATTTTTTCTTGCCGATTTTAGTGAGCCAGCGTATAATTTTCTGTGTGTTCCTCATAAACATGTTGTTGAATTGGGCTCAGTTAAGGCATTCACTGAAATCTGCCAAAGATCTTCCTGACGACGTCTATGGCGAGCAATACGAGAACGCTTTAGCGTTGATTAGCGAAACAAACTTTCCACAGAATGCTATGTAACGCATTGCTACTTCTGCAGTCGGAAGGTTCCTGCCAATGTGCATGCAACATGCTGGCTTCAAGGTTACATAAGACGAAGTACCTCTCCCAAAGGGATCTAAACTGGGACAGTTACTCGAGTTTTTCTTTCTTTTTCTACTGTTTCATCTTGCACACACAGTGCACGGGAGAGAATTTCTGGTTCGTTCTCGAATGGAGCCAGTGATACTCTGTACTAGTCTTAGCGAATGAGTTATAGCTCTATTAAGCGTCTTAATGAATACATTTCTTGCGACAGAGAGATTGCAGTCAATGCTGTGGACTGGTATTCCAGTTTGATTCTCATTCATTTTTATTCCCTAGGAAGCACGCGCTCAAGAGGCAAATAAAATAAATATAACACGATTCTCTTCCCGTCCCTTTTTCTCCCACAAGATGATTACGCATAGCGCACGTTATTGATATAGCACTTTCATTTGCGGCTACGAACAGCCGAAGCACAGCGGCTGTTTCTCCATTCGAAAAGTTTCTCTTTTGCTTCACTGTTAGTTTTCCGCCCATTTTACATACATGTGAAGACCGCGAAAGTGTGTGAGATGTCCGCGAATACTAATGTGTTTTTTTCTTTTTCTTTATTTCACGCTGAGCTGAGCACGCAAATAAGCATCACTTCCCGGCACGCGCCGCATGCTCATAAAAGAAACAAACACGATAAAGTAATGGAACATTCTTTGTATTTTTTACACCCCCGTACAACCACGAGCGGCGCTTCGAAAAGAACCGCGGCTGATTCGACGGTGTCGAGATGTTCCAAGTGTGCGTACGCGCGCGCAACCCGCCACTAATGAGCTGGAACGAGTCGATGAGCGCGCCGGAATGGCACGTCCCGAAAGACCTGCCGGTATAGGGAGGTTGTTATTTCCTTGCCGGCTCCAGAGCAGGAACGTACGTGCGCTATATAGGCCCATGCAGGGAGCTATTGCTGAGCGGCGCCTGAGAACCGCCCTGGCCTGTTGTATGCTGGAGTGGGTGGAAATAGATTTTCATTCCGCACAGGTGCACGACGGAGCCTGCGGTGCCGATCGAGCGCCACTGCGATGCCGATGACGATGCCGCTTCGCGGTTGCTGCTCCGTTGGCAGAGCCCGTCGACACCGTTATCAGGGGAAGAGTGAATATAACCTCTTAATATAATAATAATAATAATAATAATAATAATAATAATAATAATAATAATAATAATAATAATAATAATAATAATAATAATAATAATAATAATAATAATTGTTTTTTGGGGGAAAGGAAATGGCGCAGTATCTGTCTCATATATCGTTGGACATCTGAACCGCGCCGTAAGGGAAGAGATATGGAGGGAGTGAAGGAAGACAGGCAGGAAGAGGTGCCGTAGTGGAGGACTCCGGAATAATTTCGACCACCTGGGGATCTTTCATGCGCACTGACATCGCACAGCACCCGAGAACTCCGGATCAGTAGCCGAGAGCCCTAAACACTGAGTCACCGCAGTGTACGTTCTGTGTGCACTGTATGTGTGCACTTTCGTTTGTGTGCATGCGCGCGTTGGTGCCCACGTCTATGCA
The DNA here is from genome assembly GCF_052857255.1 of Amblyomma americanum. Classification (NCBI taxonomy): domain Eukaryota; kingdom Metazoa; phylum Arthropoda; class Arachnida; order Ixodida; family Ixodidae; genus Amblyomma; species Amblyomma americanum. Next base: position 82,924,801 of record NC_135503.1, on the reverse strand, counting down.
TGTATGCATCGCGTTGCGCTATTCTTTTATTAGTTATTTCGGCATATTGTCAACCCCAAGTTGCGTTTATAAAAGCGCGGGTACACTTACAAAAAAAAATATCACAAATAAACATATAACAGTCCCAGAATACAAAGCGCTTATACAATGCAAATCATATAAATGGGGTTTATATCCCGACCGCGTCGGCTGCGCTTCGATGGAAGCGAAACCCTAAGGCGCCCGTGTGCTGTGCGATGTTAGTGCGCGTTTAAGATCCCCAGGCAGTCAAAATTTTCCCGGAGCCCTTCACTACGGCACCACATTTTTCCTTTCATTCTTTCACTCCCTCATTTATCCCTTCCCTTAGGGCGCGGGTCAGGTGTCTGCCGATATATGAGACAGATACTGCGCCATTTCATTTTCAAAAAAAATAGTTTGCAATTTTCAAGTTTTTACGGAGATGGGTCCAGGTGAAAGTAGGAAATAGCATCAAATACACGAAATTCTAGTATAGAATGGCAAGCCTGTATTCAATAACAATTTAACACAAATTATGTCACTCTAATGTGAATACAGTCAGCTCGCTGAACTCTCAAAAGTGTTACAACTATAAAAAATATTCAGTAGAGAGAGAGAGAGGGAGACTGTTGACGAAAAATTCTGAAGTGGCTTATTATGACAAAGTCTTCTCGGTCAATTTTAAATGAACGGTGAATTGATTTACACAGTTTTCTTACCCCCTATCCCCTGGCAGCAGTTTCCCCAAACAAAGACCCAAAAAAGCATCATTACATCGTCAAAGCAGCGGTGGCCAAGTGGTTGAGCATCCGCCTCGCATGCGGCAGGTGTGGAGTTCGATCCCCTGAGCCGCCGTGTGGCCTCCGGTGATAAAATGGGTACAAGCTTTCCCATAATCTGGTGCTCAGCTTATTTAGGGTTAAATGCTTGGGAAATGGCTCTATGATTCCACCTTGAGAAGTCGAAAACACCTTGTGTCATGGTGCTCTTTGGCCACAGATCCCCTTGCGCCATGAAAATTCATAATAATCATTAGTTTGTCGAGCGTTTGTCTTCTAAGATGTCTGAAATGGCTGGGACACTTCGTGCCTTGTGCCTGTGAGCGAACCGCCCGACAGAAGAAAAGAAAACACCATCTGCGACAAAAATTTTCACAAGGCATCTGTCGCTGAGTGGCTGTGGCGTTCGGCTGCTCATCATTCCAAGGTCGCGTAATCGAATCCCAGCCGCCGCTTTGGCAGTTTGACGGTGCGGAGTGCGTTCGTACCGTGCTGCACGCTTTGTGTGCACATAAATGAATCCCAGGCCTGCGGCTACATTTAGGTGCAGGCGAAATGCAAAAACGAACATTTGTGCTGTTCGAGGGCCGTTCCGGTTTTGTAGCGATAGCTACATTACTGTAGCATGTAGAGCCTTCAGCGTGGCGGCGCCGCCACCCTGTGGTTGCGCCGCATGGAGGAAAAAAAAAAACTAGGAGAGAGCGTGACGTCATAATCTTGAAGCCTAGTCATAAAAAATATAATGGAAAGCATCATGGGAAATAGGCCCTCACGTGACAAGGCAGTAGTAGCTCTTAGCAGAATTTCAGTTTCGGTTTCGCTTTCTCCCTGTGTTGCGGAGCACGGACGTTCACTAAAAAACACCGCCATCCAAGCTGGTTGCCAGTCTGGTAACTGTGGAGGGCCTATTTCCCAAGAATCAGCAGCGGCTTCAGATGAGGATGGCTTGCAGAGGCTGAGCGCGTGACGTCATGCACCCTCCTCGTTTGGTAGCGATAGCTACATTACGGTAGCATTTCGAGCCTTCAGCGTGGCGGCGCCGCCACCCTGTGGTTGCGCTGCCACCCTGTGGCGGCTTCGCCACGCTGTCAGCTGGTGCGGAGCAGCTGCCGGCGACTAGGCGTCGTGGCTGCTGACGTGGTTCGTCACACGGGTTCTCCCGTGACCAAGTTCCACTCGGCCAGCTGTAGCTATCGCATCACTCCAGGTTTAACCAGAGCTAAACCACTGCCAAATTTTTTCTTCTTCAATGCTGCGCCGCCACGCTGTCACGTGGTTGGTCAAGTGGTGCGGAGCAGCTGCCGGCGGCGCGGCGCCGTGGCTGATCACGTGGTTCGTCATGTGGCTGGTGACGTGACCAAGTTCTTACTCGACCAGCTGTAGCTATCGCGTCACTCCAGGTTTAAACAGAGCTTAACCACCGCCAATGTTTTTTTGAGGTTGCCACATTTTAATGAAAATTATACCATATGTTTTTTTCTCATTCCTGATTATACTTCTACTAACTTTGGCAGAATGCGAGGTTCTATTCCCGCGCAAATCAATTTTAAAGTTTGCCATTTCTTTTGCCTCAGTTAAGATGATTTCTACGGGCAATACTGCATTTTCGACGTCACAAATATTACGCGCAAGTTAACACGCGCTCCCCGCATCACAAACAAAATTTTGAGGTTTGTGCACTAGGCTGTCTCAGGAATTTCATACTTTTCTTATTACTACTGAAATTGAAATTTCTGCAAATACAGTTTTGTCTTCGAACCGAGGCAAAAGGTTGCATACAAGTCAGCTGACTGGGACATCGGCACCACAGTAGATATGTGCAGTAGAAAAAGTGCGCAGATAATCAGCCATAAAAAAAAGTCGGTTACAGATCGCGGATGTCGATACATATACGTACAGTAATAAGAGTAAAAACAAGGAGCAGCAAAACATGACAGCGACCGCTTCCGTAACTTAAGAGAACAATTTGTGGTACAGTTAATGCAATAAGACAGTGGGAATAAAACAGAAATAACCATAAATGGTCCACAAATCACAATCTAGTTTTGTAGCGACACCTAAATTGCGGCAGCATTTCGAGCCTTCAGCGTGGCTGCGCGCCACCCTGTGGCTGCGCCGCCACGCTCTCACGTGGTTGTTCACGTGGCGCGGAGCAGCTGCCGGCGGCGCGGTGCCGTGGCTGATCACGTGGTTCGTCACGTGGTTGGCCACGTGACCAAGTTCCACTCAGCCAGCTATAGCTATCGCGTCACTCCGTGTTTAACCAGAGCTAAGCCACCACCAATTTTTTTCGTTGAAGTTGACCAAGTAGGATGATTGAGCTCCGATATCAACTATATTAGGATGTGGTTCAAAGAGGAAGAATTTACCTTTGAACTAATTGCGTTCTATACCCAGTTCTCGTGTAGGAGTGTTTTTATAGTAATGTTTGCGACATCATAGCTGCGTCACGCGAAGTGTCATCCCTGGCCATAGTCTGAGTTTTGGTCTCCAATTTGCTCTTCTCGCTGTTTTAAAATGGTTCCACTGGAAATTTTCAAAAACAGCTTGTTGTGGCAGAGAGAGGGCATTGTAAGGAATTCGATGCAACTATCAACTCTTAATCTTTGCAAAAACTCCGAAGTTATCCTTTAAACCCAGTAGATGCGATAAGTGAACTGCAAGCAGGGAGGGGTTCAAGTGCCTGCAGTGTTTCCTCACAATAATGGTCTATAGACTTCTTATATACTCTATTGCTTTCCTCTAGGCATTTCCTTTTGTCTACAGATGGTCTATAAACTGCCTGTTTACAAAGGTGTGCTAAAGGTGTATGGTCATAAAGCTATAGACAGTCTGTAGACTGTCTATAAGGTTTTCATGGCCTATAAAATACTCTATAGGCTTTGTCTTCAGAAATTTATAGATTTTATAGACAAAAGTCCATGGACAGTCTGCAGACTGTCTACAGAAATTTTTGTACGGGCTGCTTTCTGTGCTGTACCATAATGAAGTCAAATTTGAACCTGATATTACATACCCGTTCATTCTTGAGGGACACCAACACCGCTAAGTCGTGTCTAAGTTCAAGCTATGTTTTCCGATTTATGCCAACACACCAATCTCGTTTTTGCATTAATATTTTTGAGTATAGGGCAATGCTGCTGGCCTATACACAGACTTGTTATTTAATGCCATGCCAATTCTACTGGAATTTAATTGCAGCGTTATAGTGCTTGTCCGGTAAAGTAACGTGCTTGCCTACTTGCATATTTTATTTTGCTTGCGCCAGATCCCGGTTTTAGTCAGGTCTGACGCTTTATTAAGTTCATAAAAGCTACTCGTACTTAAAAATAACGCTGCTGAGACGGGCTCTTTCCATAGTATTGTGCCTTTTGTAGACAGTGTCCTACTGCAGAGGTTGAAGCTAGGGTAAGTTTCTTCTGACGCTTTGTGAAAGAGGTAACGGGCGTTCCGAAACGTTATTAAGAGGAAAACCATTTATTACAATGTTTGCGCGATGATAAAGCGATAGACAGTGGGCTGACTACCGGTATTGAAGCTGGGAACCAGTATCTGCTGGCTTTTTAGGAAGAAGCTAGGGGACGTTCCGGGGTCTTATTCTGAAGAAAACCATTTAATATGTTGTTTACTGTATGGTAAAGCGAAATAGACTATTTAAAATAAAGCATGATAAGAAAAGAGATGGGGAAAGGACTTCACGTGTCAGTCCACACATTCATGCATCATTCGCCAGCCTTTCAAACTGCAGACTTTCCCTAGAGTTCCCGGAAGTCCCTAGAAGTAGGACCGGCATCCTGATGAGGGTACGCCTCACTTCAAAAGCAGTGCCCCGAGAACAGCGGTGCTGAGCACGTGGCGAGTACGTGGCCAGCAGATGGCCAGCACACGGCCTACACGTTGTCAACACGGGGCCAGCAAGTGCCCATTAGTCGCTCGAAGTAGGCCCATCAGCCTGATGAGGGTACCCCTCGCTTAAAAAGCAGTGCCACGAGAACAGTGGTGCCCAGCACGTGGCCAGTTCTTGGCCAGAATATGGCCAGCATATGGCCTACACGTTGTCAACACGTGGCCAGCAAGTAGCCATTAGATTATTTCCGGCTGGCCACAATGTCCTGCCTTCAGGCGAAATTCCACCATTTCACACAATTTAAAAAAGGAAACAAACTTACAAAACATTCCATCCGCATTCGGTTAGGTCTCTTCACAGCTTCATTAGTTGCCGATTAGGTAAAAAAATCTCGGAGACTTTTGAGGACCGGGTTAATGGGAGGGACATGGGAGAGGCCTTTGCCCTGCAGTGGGTGTAGTCAGGTTGATGATGATGATGATGATGATATGACTGCAATTATCTGATAGCGATAGCTATGCGGACCTGCCCTCATTACAAGCGAGCACTCAGCGCAAAGCCCAGGTTCGGTCGAACTCACCGTGATCTCCTGGCACATTCTTCAGAGTGCCGTAGTACCCGGCTTGCCTAAATAACACTTCCGTTGGTTATCGGTGACGACCTAACGCGGCCGTCTGTTTCTCTCGCAGAAAGTTGCAGCTATTGCTGTAAAGTACTCTTCCCACGCTTCTACCAGGTCCTACCGTATTTAATTGCCTAACGAACGCACTTTGTTTTCAATCTCTGAAAATTTGCGAGGTATGCTCACTACGCATCCTGAAAAAAAAAAACGGAAGTGGTACAAATGGGATACATAATATGACTGGTGAAATAAATACCTGATTCGATACGACTCACCTAAATAAAATTAGTGGAATCCTTAAGTCGGCGTAAGAAAGGAACGCGATAGCATTCGATTTGACAATTGTAGCAGCTTATGTAGCAACGTGCGTAAGCGTATATGCGTCAGTCTCTTTGCACTTGTCGGTCCATACCGCCATATTCAGACTGCTAGCTGAGAAATTATCGGCTATGCTGTGACATAGCCGACATTTGCATACATCATTTTTTTCTGATTTTTGATTTCGATTGTCTTTCTAGGTTGCGGCCTGAAAGCTAGGTTGCTCACAACTCAGTAGGCAGGTTGTGATGACGTCAAAATATCACGTGACTTCACTCACCCAAATATTAATTTTATCTCCACCTTCCACTGTGAGCAGGTTGCTTACGATCCGGTAGCCAGATTACCAACTGCCACTGTTGGCAGGTCATGATGATGTCAGAAAGTCACGGGACCTCTCCGACCAACCAGGGCGGCCCATCAGGGTAGGTTATGAAGGCGTCAAGAGATCACGTGACTTCTCTTAAGCAATTAGAAAATTTCGCGACACCGGACATCTCCGGGGTCTTGGTGGTACGACAACACTAGATATCGCATTAAAAGCGGAACGCTCTCTTAACCATGGTTTCCATGTTCTAGAGCACGGTCAGCTTACATCTTAAACACGCACGTATAGCGGCACTTAATGCTATCCGATGAGACCACAAGTAGATGCCACTCTAGCGCAACTCACAGCATTCAGCGCGAAGCCGAACCGCAACATGTTGCTACAGTCTCTAATATGGCAGATAGGACAGAGAAACCCTTTGTGATCAGGCGTGATTTTCATTGGTTCTCAGATTACTCGCGAGACATTCACATTAGCTTTTCAAACTGTAGGGTTAGGTTCAGTAGCCGTGATATTCGACAAATGGTTCGTGATAGCACTGCGTATACGTTTTGGACGAGAACCGGAACATTCAGCATGAATGGCCGATGGCGCATGAACTTGGCGCATGAACTGAAAGGTCCGTGCAGTGGGGAAAAGATTAGCGCGCGTGTGTGTCAGTTCTCTTATATCCCGTTTCTTTTACTCTGTTTTTTTATCATGCTGACGCATTAAAAATGATTTACTGGTGACAAAATCAGTCTGCGAAAATGGCAACCGACATGCCACCAAGTTAACGTTCGTTAGGTGGCATTTACTATGTTGACTATAGTTGCATAAATAACCACCATAGTTGCGATCTGAAGCATGCTGAATTCATCTGGAAGAAAGAAACTCCTGCTGACTGCAACATACTCTCGAAATATGCTGTGAGTTCGCTGTGTGCAGTGGTCCACACATCCTTCCAGAGCACTCAAACAGAACGCTCTGTCGTGCATGTATGACAGTCGCTGATGCCTGGCGGCCCGGTATAGCTTTTAACGTCATGCGAAGTTATAAACATGATCAATGGGAATGTGCATGCACGATAAGGCGCTGTTCCCAGCCCTAGGCCAATCATAAATGACACTAGCGCCCCCACCCCCCTCGCTCCGCAGAGTGCCGCCACGGTTCACCGTGTTCGCACATATTTTGGACGGCCCTGTACGTGCCTCTATATCGCGATTGAGGCAGCTTGCTTTGTTTAACACAGTACCTGGCACAAATGCTACACGCCCTTAAGACAACAGCGTAAGGATGGAAAAAGAAAGTATGCCAAATGATTTAAGTGCAGGCCCATATGTCTTTCTAAGCTGCCCTGAGCTGTGACTGTGTATACTTTCGGGTTTAAGGGACTCAAAATGGGATTCATGCACCTCAACGCTGCATCTAATTTCAGTTGTACTACCCTATCAATTTCTTTTATATCCCGATACATAGCGTTTTAAGTTCCTTTGTATCCCACCTTTTAGCCTATCAGCGTAGCACGAGCACAAAAACGTGGCTTGTCCGGTTATGTGAGGCCATCGCAGCTGTTGCAGTGGTGGCTAGAAAGGTGGACATGACTGATCGGTGCGGCATCAAATATTCAACTCGCTGCTAGGAAGGAGAAGAATGGACTGCGGATAAAATCCGCGCCTCCACTGCACATTAGTACACTTTACACTACAGAGATGCATTAGAAAATGAAAACACATGAAGCAGAAGCAGATTCCCGTCGACATTTCGCTTCCCAGAGTGCTTCGCAAGGAGGCTCACAGAGAGAAAAATTCTGATGTTTGATGTTTGAAGTTTATTTTCATTTCAAAAAGAAATGAGGGACCCGAGACAAAAAGTGAAGGTTAATTCACTTCACGGCGCTCGGGCCCAATTACATGGCAAAACAGCAAGGTGTCGGTAGTAACATTTGGTGCACTTACAATTTAGACAGTACATCCCAGTACATATACAGACATTTTAGCTCTTACTACGCATAGTTTAGTCTTTTTGTTGTTAAAGGTAAAGGCACAATATGAATGACAAACATGATCAGCGAATAATGGCTATTGTACATAGCAACAAACCCGCAAAAAATCCAAAAGACACAGGAGAAACACACCTCACAAAAAGCAGAAAAATTACATTTGCGATAGAAAGAATGAATGTATTCTTTTCTTTATATTTTCGATATAAACTTTATTTTCGCGAAAATAGTTTAACAGAGTGGGCAGAGTGTGTGGAAGCATTTGCTGGCCAAACTTCGTTCTTACGAAAGGTACCGCCCAGTTATGAGCAGAACGCGGATATGTTCGTGTAAGTGTTGTTAGATTGGCGGTCGAAAGCTTTGTACTCTCAGAGGTAGTTATGTGCTGTTTGTAGCGAACTGCTAAGTTATACGAGTAGAGATAGTGTACTGACATTACTTTAAAATTCTGAAAAAGCGGCGCAGTAAGATTGTAGTAGTCTTTTCCACCTATATGGCGAATAGCCTTTTTTTGTAGTGCATATTTTCGATTTAAATTTGTTTGTGGAGTTGTACCCCATACAAGGAAACAGTAGTTTAGTTGAGACAAGAATAATGAATTATAGATATGTAGCTTAATTTTCGGCGGTAGGAAGAAATGGAGTTTTGCTAAAATACCTACTGTTTTTGACAGACGTGAAATTACTTCATTTATGTGGCTACCCCAGGACATATTTTTGTTGAAATAAACACCAAGTGTTTTCATTTCATCAACAACTTCAATAGGAGCATGATAAAAAATTAGAACATCATTTGAGGGCATGATAGGCATCGGAGACTGTCTTGTGAAAAAAAGCACGGCTTTTGTTTTGGTTATATTCATCTCAATTGAATTAAGTTTGCTCCAAGCGCTTGAATTTTTCAATGATTGATTAATGTTATATACAAGCTGGCTGTGATCATTGTTTTTAAATAAAAGTATTGTATCATCAGCGTATATTATATATTCTGGCTTTGTACTAATGTTTGCATTGTCACTGACATAAAAGTTAAACAATAGGGGCCCTAGGATGCTTCCTTAAAGCATGCCTGTAGTAGCACGCTTAGAAGAAGAAAGATTTTCGCCTATTACATCTTTTTGTGTGCGATGCTTCAGGTACGAACGTATTAAGTCTAGGGGTATACGTCGAATTCCATATGTTTCTAACTTTTTTAGTAAAGTCTGATGATCTAAGCGGTCGAACGCTTTGGAGTAGTCAATGAATACACCAGCAACCATCTCTTTGTTTTCAAAGCCTTTAAGAGTAAATTCTTTCTGTGCCAGGAGGGCCAGTTCAGAGGATCGGCCTCTACGAAAACCATATTGTGCGGAACTAAATATATTACATTTTTCTCCAAATTTCATGATTCTAGATTGTATTAATTTTTCTAAGGCCTTAGAAAAAACGGGTAGTATAGATATCGACAAGTTGTTTTTGTCACCCGGCCCTTTTGTACAGTACGACTACTTTTGGTGCCTGCATTTTCTGAGGAAAGTTTCCTGTGGAGAAAAAACAAATTATATATAAACAGTGAAGAAAAACAGTGGAGTACGTAAGCGCGTAATCTAATATCAGTCGCTTTGTACGCTTATCAAATTTTCGCGCAGCTTGCAGCAGCGCAAAGCGAAACTAAATGCATGACTAGGCTCGTGTTGAAGGTAGGATGGGAAGACGTAAGAACGTACAAAATATTTTACAGCTGACATTTCACCTTCTCCTCTTTTCGGACATGGCACTTTTAAAGAAGAGGATCATTTGAGGAAGTGGAGGCGAAAAGGGTACTTGTATGTGGACCGCTTTCACACGTTACCCCACCACACCACACACCGTGTGATGAGATCACAATAAATGAGGTTACGGAAATTCCAGAGCCTTATTGCCTTGAGCCTTGCTATACTGCATCAGGAAACAGTGCCAGCAACCCGTCCATACTTGCTGGGCTATTATCCGAAACAATATAATTGAGTGGCAGTGATACAAGGCTGCCATCTCAATAAATAAGCTGCGTTTTTCGCACTGCAGAGATTATTCCTTATTTTGAGACGCGCAACCACTTATGGACATGCAATAATTGTCTATACTATGTGCCCCTGTCAGATGGAAGTTTTGTGACATTTCCGAGCAAATCATATAAAAATGTCATTAGTTTACCGCTAAACAGGGAAATTGAACGGTACGTAAACGAGTTAGATAACTTTCGGCTTCATCGTTTAAGGCGCTTTGCGTTCAAAAGTCACAGCTTGTTTTCAGGTTGTGTTCTAGCGCGCACTGATCCCTTTGTTTCGTAAGAATTGAGCATCTGTCACCTTGCAAATAAGGCGTTTTCCTTGTGCTAACTGCCGTAAGAAGGAAAAAATCCTGAAAACAGTGAGTTTGGTTTGCCAGATCTTGCCACCAGTACTGATGTCTTTTCTTCTCGATTGCTTCGTCATGTGGCTCTTCGAAACACAAAATGATTCCATGATCGCTTCGGTGTTCATTTTGCAAATCCTGCTGTTTCAATATTTCATTTTCCACCAACTTATGCAGTTTATCACGAATTTTGCACGTGCGCTCAAAAAATTGAACGTTTTAGTTCTACGTTGTAGACCTAACAAATTGACACCCTTTAGGCCTGAATGTGCGGTTTAGGCAGAGAAATATTTTTCTTAAATAAAAATGATAAATGGGGCCGGAAAGGGTTAAGTATAATGCAATCAGAGGAGGGCAGCGCAATGCGATGTACTATCGAGGACAAGAGTCCCTAGGACACGTGACCGGCCGATGGTTGAAATCCGCACCTGCGGAGGTGAAAGTTGCTCTTGGGCTCTCTAATGTACCCTAATGAAATCAAAAGAACAGTGGCACACTTTGCACCTATGCGCCGATTTTGCGGTTGCGTGTCCTAGAGAATTTTATCCCCAAAAGTACATACTGCGTCCGCTGTTTAGCTACTAAATTTGCTTGCAGAATGAGCATGACCGTTCAGAAGTGTGCCGAAAAAAATTTACATAACATATGCACAACAGAATCAGAAAATAAGGAAAACATGCGTAAAGTTAGAAGTGGCACCAAAAACAGAAACGCGGAAAACTGATCCGGAGTTCCCGGGTTCGAACCCGACCGCGGTGGCTGCGTTTTTAAGGAGGAAAAACGCTAAGGTGCCCGTGTGCTGTGCGATGTCAGTGCACGTTGGAGATCCCCAGGTGGTCGAAATTATTCCGGAGCCCTCCACTACGGCACCTCTTTCTTCATTTCTTCTTTCCCTCCCTCCTTTATCCCTTCCCTTACGGCGCGGTTCAGTTGTCCGCCGATATATGAGACAGATACTGCGCCATTTCCTTTCCCCCAAAACCAATTAATATTATTATTATTATTATTATTAGTATAAGTCGCATACAGTACATTAAGAATCGAAGCAATCGCCAAAAGTAACTGCATTAGAGTACTCATGACATTTATGATTAACGAACCACGCTATCGTAAAGGGCGCTATGGGGCAATGGCTCGCATGAGGCACGCAAGGCATCAGGCATAGTGCTGTCATGAAATTTTTGATTGCAGATCGAAGCTTCAGAGCGGCAAGTATTAACGAAGGGCATTTTGGAGAAAATTACTGTCGTCATAGACTGCTGTCAGCATGTCGGCAGTTTCGTTGATGCACGCAAAGGAGATTTCGAGCAAAGACCGACAACCCTGTCATCCATGTGTGACCATGTCACATATGAATGTCAGACATGGATGTCATGTGTCACATAATGGAAGGTATGGATATCACCGACAGCCGTTTGGCGGCAGCTATGGAATGTGACATTCATACATTGTCAATAAAGCATATCTATCTGAAGATTATGCCTATATACTAAACTTGTCTCAAATGCGGATGGTGGCATGGTGGTAATGGTGGTAGTGGTTTTTTTTATTAAAAACAATAGTAAAAAGGAAGGAAAAGATTTTTGCTAGTCCCGGAATCTGCCATCGATACTGAAGCATGTGATCTGGGGAAGTGGCATTGAGAATTATTGAATATACTGCTGTCATTAAATATAAGGAATGATGTACCGCGGTGAGAAGGGCTCAACAACGAAAGAAACATGGCGCTGTGTGTTGTATCGTTTCATTTCGTTTCGTTTGGCCCTCTGCCATTGTCCACTGCTATTGATGATGTGAGCTGAGTTCGATGACATTATGATGTCGCTTATGAGCATGTCACACCTCACGAACACGGCATGATTCCACTTACTTCTACAAGCGCGCCCCCACGCCCATGCCGAACTGGGTGATGGAGTACAAGGAGGAGTTAGGCATGCCTCAGGTGCTTTATCGGGGCACTTCCGTGTCAGGAAATAAATTTTGCGTCGGTTGTGAGACGAGTTGGCGCAGCATGGTCGCTGGGCCACGGCTGGACTGGATGCGACGGCAGGGTGGCAAAAGGCGGCGCATCTTCTAGTCCGGCCCTGCTTGAGATTGTTCGTTTGCTTACCGACTAGCTCTTGTTTCGTCACGACTGCCCTCACGACCAAATAAAACGGGAACGAACCCTCGGAGAGTTTATGGCCTGCGGGCAGTGGTGTCCCATGCGCGGTTAGCACCAGTACGTCGGTGAGTACTTTATTAGTGTCAATCGTGGCCACGCTGTTCACCAACTAAGACGTGCTTTTTGCTGTCGTAGGATCGCTTCGCGCCGTGCTGCCCATCTGCTGATTGACCCTGGTCGTCGGAGGAGCAGCCGCCCGGCCTTTGACACATCACGCAACGACAACGCATGCATGATAAAAGCTGTGACGTAACATCGAAGACAACGCCACTCTACTACAAAAAGGGATGATCGCCTTCGCCGCCTCGGGAACAATGGCCACGCTGTTCACCAACTAATACGTGCTTTTTGCTGTCGTAGGTAGGAATTTTCCCTATTCATTCCGTCTTTTTGCTCTATAAGTTTGCGGCCATTGATTTCCATCTGACTCGTGATTCCGTGATTTGCTTTCCCTTGGTTCCCTGCTTTTTATTTAATGGGGATCGACGTGTGTACGTACCGAGCGCGCATTGGCACGTTTTTCGCTCACCAGCGTCGTGATCACACTCATGATTATGGCTGGAGAGGGGCACCCGGACTAATCCGCGTGCTTTGCCCAAGACCGTCTGTGGTGCTGCTGACTCTTTTTTCACTGTTACTGCTTTGTTCTAGGGATGTCGAGGCAAACCCTGGTCCAAAGATGGACGACGTTTTAGCTCTCATCAGTGAATGCCATAGTGAAACCACAGCCACCCTAGCTGCAATCAAAAAAGGCATAATCAGCATAAAAACGCGGGTTAAAAACATTGAACAGAACATCGGAAGTGTCCCCGAAATTGGGAACAATGTCGAGGCGGTGAAGTTGGGCATTGCAAAAACAAGTGAAGAGCTGGCAGATGTAGTAGACGACATGAAGAACCGCATGAGACGAAACAATCTGCTCATCAAAGGCCTCCCCGAAGAAGAACAGGAGGGTTTTGCCGAATCTGAACGTATTGTGAAGAATTTCTTCTCCACCCACCTCGATTTAAACGTCACTGACATCGAACGTGCTCATCGTATAGGACAGCGCCGCTCAGGAATTAACAGGACATTAATTGTGAAATTTCTCAACTTTAAAACAAAAACAGAGGCTTTGCGCAACGCTCGCAAACTGAAGGACTTGGAATCAATGACAGTATGGCTGGAGGAGGATTTCTCTCCCAAGATTCAGCTAGCGCGCAAGAAGTTGCGAGACTTCGTCAAGGCAAATCGGGACGAAAAGGAACGTTTCCGCATACGCTTCAGCAAATTGCATTTTAGGGGGAGCACCTTTATGTATGATGCAGCTACTAGCAGTGTCGTAGAAATACGCCAAAATAGGCCGAGCACAGAACGAGACGAACTAGCCTCGGCCGAAACCAGCCAAACCAACTCTCAGCCAAGCGAAGAACAACCAAACAAAATTTCAGACTGACTTCCCCCGCCCGGCTATAGCAAACACATGGACACCAATAACGTTTCGGTTCTCTTGGCAAACTTCCGCAGTATACTACCGAAACTTCATGTTCTCAATTCATTCATCTACACATGTTCCGCGGATGTCATTGTCGGCACTGAAACCTGGCTTTCGGACGACATCCCCGACTCTGAATTGTCGTTTCCGCCTTCGTTTCAAATTTTTCGTAAAGATAGGATCGGTTCTCGAGGGGGAGGAGTAATCATAACAATAAAAAAGGAATTCCGCCCGGCCGTTGTACCTATTGACACAGGACTGGAAATGATTTGGGTCTCGGCACATGTTGGAACTAGAAAAATTATCTTAGGAGTTCTTTACAGACCTCCTGACTCTGCATCTGATTTTACTGATTCCCTGAATGAAGCCTTAGAGCAGATAACACTTAAACATCCCAAATCAATTCTTGTCCTGTGCGGAGATTTCAACTATCCTTCTATCAACTGGTTGGATTATTCTGTCAGCCATCATAATAACCGAGCCGAATGTATTTGCTTTCTCAATCTGTTGCAACTTTATCAACTAACTCAGCTGGTTCGTGAACCCACACGCGGCGATAATACCTTAGATCTAGTTTTCACCAATCATCCTGACCATGCGTCTGCTTCTGTGCTGGAGAAAATCAGCGACCACAAGATTATTCATTGCCGCTTCAGCTTGCCTCGCCCTGATAACGCAAGGATCAGCAAAGAGATACTGGATTACGCACGTGCAGATATACCTAAAATGAATAGCATTCTAACAAGCTTTGCAGCTGATTTCCGCCACGACTTCACTAAACGTACTACGAATGAAAACTGGTGCTTATTTCGTGATAAACTAAAAGAACTTGAGAAGATATGCGTTCCCAAATTCACAATCTCAAACCGAATAAATGATCCCTGGTTCACTAACGAATGCAAAAGGTACTTAAACAGAAAAAAGAGGGTATACAGAAGAGCTTCAAGAACCAATGCACCACTCGACTGGATGAAATATAAGGAAATTGCTGCGCTTACTGAAAGAAAACTCGAAGAAGAGAAACAAAAATACTATAACGACACACTTCCGAAACTATTAAAAAGTGATCCCAAAAAGTTTTGGCGCACTGTAAATCCTGAAAGCAGCAACATTTTACCAGCACTAACTACAGGAGAGGGCTCGCCCTTACCGTTAGACGAGTGCGCCGAAATCTTCAACAAATCTTTTAGTGACATGTTCACAAATGAACTCCCCACTGATTATTTACCGCCCATTTCTCCAACATACATACGGTTTCAATTTGCACCTATTACTATCACAACAAATGGCGTCGCCCGCGCAATCGACAAGCTAGAACTAAAAAAGGCCCCAGGACCCGATGGGAACAGTACAAAGATTCTGAAACTAACATGTCACGAATCATCTGGTTTGCTCGCGCTGATATTTCAACAATCTCTGGATACAGGACAGCTCCCGGACGACTGGAAACAAGCACACATCATTCCCGTACACAAATCAGGAAGTAACACCGATCCAAACAACTTCAGGCCTATCTCACTTACTTGTATCTGCTGCAAACTACTAGAGCATATCTTCTTTTCCCACATCATGAACCATCTGAACCTAAATAACTTATTTCTCGAGAACCAGCACGGATTCCGGCAAAACCGATCATGCCAGTCGCAACTCTTTGAGCTTGTGACTGACCTTCATCAATCCCTACACATGTCTCATCTCACAGACGCCATTTTCATTGACTTTACAAAAACTTTTGACCGTGTTGCCCACAAACGCTTACTGCTAAAGACCCGAAATTTACAGCTCGACGACAAAACAACTACATGGATCGAGCAATTCCTAACCGATCGTTACCAGTCGGTCAAAATTGAGGACCTCATTTCTAAACCCACTCGCGTATTATCCGGTGTCCCACAGGGCTCAGTATTAGGGCCATTACTTTTTCTAATTTATATAAACGACATAGCCTCTAATATTACTTCATCAATACGGCTTTTCGCAGACGACTGCGTAATATACAGGCAGATAACCACCCCGACTGATGCACTAGCTCTCCAATCAGATCTAACAGAACTAACTGAATGGTGTTCAACGTGGCAGATGGATATTAATGTCAGTAAAACTAAGCATGTAAGATTCTCTAGCGTAGCAGAAACATCAGAATAATTACCGGTTAAATAATAGTGGAATTGACTCCGTGTCGTGTATAAAATATCTGGGAGTGTTTTTCAGTCAGAACTTAACCTGGGATGCTCACATTGAATACATAACTAATAACGCCTTTAAAAAAATTGGTCTCTTGAAACGCCGTTTACCCCTTGCGAACGCTGAAACACGGCACAGCGCTTATACAACGCTTATCAGATCATCTGTTGAATACGCTTCTGTTATATGGAACCCCTCCCACGCGATTCTTACAAATGCTCTAGAAGCAGTACAAAATAAAGCCGTCAGATTCATACTGTCATCCTACTCACGTCATCAAAACGTATCAGCAATGAAGCAAGCCATGAACCTTCAACCTCTTGCTACACGTAGAAAGTTCGCCCGGTTGTCATTATTTCACACCTTATACTATAGCGAAACGCCATTCTCCCGAAATCATATCTTTCCTGCACCTCATTGTTCAGCTCGCCTGGATCATGCGCATAAGGTACGTCCGATTTTCGCTCGCACACTAAAATATCAGAAGTCACCGCTGGTTTTGTCAATAAATGAATGGAACTCATTGCCACCCAGCATTGTCGGCCATACTGAATTATCATCTTTTCAAACAGCTTTACTAACATTTCTGAACACGGAAAATGCGTCATAGAGTGCTGAATGATTTACCGTGTCCGTGACTTTTTGGCGGTCCTTTTTTGCTTTGCCATTTCTTGTGTGCTGAACAGCTCCGGAGCCTCTTTTATGTGCCATTGTATTTTTAGTTACTTATTTTGCCCTAATTATTACTCACTTGTTTGAACGTGTTGAATTTTGTGGTTTCAATATGTTATACTGCACTTAACCAAATGTTACCCAAACTCTGCCCTCTCTATATTTACCATCACTTGTTATGAGTTGATTTGTTGTATGCTTTCTTTTCATCATTCCCCCTCTATGTAATGCCCTCTTCTGGGTCTTTAGGGTAAATAAATAAAATAAATAAATATTAAGCACACAGCCTTGAAGTTATCTGAACATAAAAGTATGTCATATTATGTTGGCAGTAGATTTTTGCATGTAGCATATTATATATTCATAGATATAACTTTTTTTTTTCATTTCTGAACGTGTATGGGCAAGTATCAATTTTTGCATGGACCTATTTCACAGTGACCGACTTTGCCAGGTTTCGAGGGCAGTCCACCTGCAAGGCAGAAAGGTTCATAATTTATTCAATTGCATGGACATAGAAAGAGGCTAGCAAAAAGGCAACTGTGTGTACTAGTGACAACATCAAAACAAATCATGAAATTTACATCAGTAAAGCATGAAATCATGTCACTGAATGCTAGGGCAGCGGCCATATTTTGGAGGCTCGGCCATTTCCGTGACTGGATACACGCTGCCTGTAGCGCCAATAGG